>NC_133976.1:71729481-72032093 GCF_047716275.1 Strix uralensis | reverse complement strand
CGGTTATTTGGGCTCCCTTCAGCTGTGATGGAAGAGAGGAACTTGATCTGCATATGCATCTGTACACACACACACACACTCACACGCGCCCGCTTTCCCACTGACGTGGAGAAAGAACAGCTACCACCACCCTCAGCATCCCAGGGATTGTGTATCTCTGCTTTAAGGATTTTTTTTAGGGTTGTAAAACTATCTGACTTTCAGCATCACCAACTTGTCACTCTTCTGTCTGATAATCTTTTTTCCTTTATAACCTGGAAAAACTATCAGGTTTCTTATTGGTTTTGTCTGCTTCTTAGGTTACAGACTTCTCCTCCACAAACTTCTGCAACTTCACGTTTCCAAATAGTCTGTATTCCTGTTTTAAGTGTACTTTTTCACCTCAAGCTTTGTAACTGAGCTATTTTAATGCAGTGCACCAAACAAAAAACAAACCTAAAAGACAACCCGAAGTTAGGAAGAAACTCTATTCTTCACACACACACACACACACACACACCCCTACCCCAACACTATTCATTGCACTTAAAGTCATTTCCTCTGGGTCCAACAGAAGCACACACCATCTCCCTTAACCCAGGGCAGGAATCTCACACACCCACAGAGGCACACCCACACCCACAGATAAACTACATCACTCTCCCCTGACTGCATTAAATTCCTGCTTTTTGTCAGCACATCTTACTAATCAGTATTTTGGATAGCTCAGACAGAAAGCTCTCATTCTAGGACTGAGAACACAAACCCAGCAGCGAGACTGTCTGTTTTCACAAGGAAGTTACATAGTCTTCTGTCTTGTTCTGATGGTTGAAATTTGGCTCGCTTCTAAGAAGCATCTCAAATATATTCAAATATTATATTCAAATATATCTGAACAATTAGAGGTCTCTGCCTTTTTACCTTAAAAAACTTTGAAGAGTTGGCATTCATCCTGAACCAGAGCAACATGCATTTTACAAGGTTATTAAAAACTCCTTCGTGCTCAGGCTTGAGCCTGTGCCCTCCAATTTCCTTCTCCACCTCAATTTATCTTCCTCCACTTAAAATCACTGTTACAGCAGATGAGGGTTATCAAGTTTATCAAACAAAAACAGCAGCTCCTACATCCACGGCTCCAAATGAACTCAAATGGAAGGCATTCATTTCCACACTGCTCCTCCCCTTCCCAACAAAAGTAACAACTAATTTGGTAGGATGTTAGTCCCCTATCATCTCACCAGGCAGGCTGAAACCACTCAGCATTGAACTGGTTCAGAACTGTCCAACTGTACGTGAAAATAACTGCAGCTTTCATAGCCAATGCTTTCATTGCCCTGTACAAATAACACATTTTTTCCAGTAGACTGCAGGAAAGAGAACATAAAGCTCCTTGGGACCTACTGTCAATGCCACATCAGGATTAAAATTCAGGATTTAGACTCCTTTACTATACCCTTATTCTTCCAGGCACAAATAACTCTCCTGTGTAATGGGATGTGAAAACTCTTGGCTTCCTCTCACAGCTCCCAAGTAATCTCAGTTTTCCTTCTCCATAAAGGCTTGATCAGATCAGACGCATTCTCCAGAGCAGAGCTTGTGCAGCACCTGTCCGGACAGCGCTGAGTGCACACACAGACCTCTGCAAGGAAGAAAATTCCTGCAGTGACAATCTGTGCTGCCTGCGGCAAGCAATTCATTTTTGTGTGTTGGACACATGCCCAAATGTCCCAAACTGCCTCAGAAGGAGGAAATGACCCACCACCACCACTAGGTCAAGAAGGCATTTCAGTGCTGACTCTCTAGTTCACACAGCATTTGCTCAGCGTTTTTCATCACCTCTCTGCAGCTTTGAATGCTGCTGACTAGCAAAGGCAGGGGTTGAAACTGCTATGCCAGGGCTTGTTCCAGCTTGGCAAATTTAATTAAATACAGCAGAAAAGTTCTCCTCTGATAGAGCCAAAGCTTCTTGGGCTAAACCAGCTAAATCAACTGCTCTTTCTGCAAATGATGTTTCCATCGTTTTTGTCCTCACTCTTAAGTATTTTATCCCCTGCCCTCCCCCATTTTTTCTTTTTTTTTTTTTTTTTTAAGGTGTAGATCATACAAAGGCCACACAAAACGAGAAGATACAGAGAATCATATGGCTACCACTGCAGCAAGTTCAATAGCTCCCAAGAAGCAGTATATACACATTGCCAAAAGCTTGAAGACCACAAATGGACCATAAAGAGCATGTTGGTTTCTTTAACTCAACACTCATTTTAAATATAGTGATAACACAACCACCTAGAAGTACTTGATGCATCATCATTGACTACTGCATCCCATTATGAAAATTTTTCTTAAACAAAACTCTTTCAATTTTACTCTGCTCCTCTTAAGCTAATGAAGCCACTTATGTGAAGCTTATGTCACCCTGTATGTCAGTGGAAGAGAGCCAAGAGATTCTCAGCTTTGGTAATTTAAAGTTAACTGTATGGAAATGTTTGACTTCCTTGAGCATATTTCCAAGGTCCCATATAGGTGTTAGGACTCAACACCATGGCACTGTTGCACCTAAAAGGAGACACCAAATTTTTCTGCTGTTTGAAAGAAGTTAGAGGAAGCTGGATGGGCTCACTCCCGGGGCACATACTTGATGGCTGAACTACCACATATCTCCAAAGAAAATCACCAGCATCAGCTATCCTGAGATGGCTAGATTACATGGCAGGACCTGACAAGCCCTTCCTTGGCAAAATATTTCAACTCCACAAAATGACCAGGTAGAGCACCTAGGAGCCTGTATTGGTAGAAGCAGCCTGTGATCAGACTGCCTACTATGTATCAGCTCCGGTCTTGATGGAAGAGCTGGGTACACTCTCATTTAAGTTAAGCCCATTGACCAGGACTGTCACCTTCTCTGGGCCTCAGGTATTTATCTGGAGTGTTTTCCAAGCTTCTTGTGCTACCCTCTGCACCCTGAAGACCTCAGCTCCTCAGAAGCGAGACAGGGACTTCTGCAAGCAGAGGTGCTCCACACCAGCTGCAGAACCGTCTCTGACAAAAATCTTCCTGACATGTTTGAGGGTGGGATCTCCAAGGAATATAGATGCTGTTCTTCACCTCTCAAGATGAAGCCTGAAGAGTCCTATACCCTTGAGGTGTAAACATGAAGGCTGGAAGAACTGACCTAGGCAAAACCACACCACTGGTGTGGTTTCCCCAGGCAGTCAGGGGCTGCTCTGCAGGAGCCATTAACAGACTCCAGAGGCAAATCTGGCAGAGGGGCAGGCTATCACCTCCTGAGGCAGAAAGCTTGGTACAGGACTATGCCATCATGTCAAAGTCACTCATTTTATTCATTTAATTACCTCAGAAAAATCTTCCTCTCTTCACAGATCTCTGCATGGAAGAAAAGCCCTCCTTGCTCAAGCCATGCTGGCTCAGGTGCAGAGCTGCGAGGAAAGCCAGGGCAGGGAATCAGAGCTGGTTGAGCTGCTCACCAGCTGATGGCTGTGTTTCCATCCACCTTGCGGCAGGCAGGGCAGGGCAGGGCAGGCAAGCCAGCAGCCCCCTCTCCTGCACCAGCCCCCAGCACCACACCGACTCGCCAGTGCTAGAAGCAAGTTCCAGGAATGGCCAGAAATACGGCACTCCAGCAATGAGAGCATGAGTCCCCACACGGCTTGCCAGCTTTCTGCTAGTGGCTGGCAACTGGCAGAAACAAAGAAAAAGTGTCGGTAGCAAACACTGGTTTGCAGGAGGGTGCCGAGATTCCTGGGATGGCTACGCAGGCAGGCCTTCCTGGCACAGTACACAGCTGCAGTGTTTGGGGGTGAGTGGAAGGTGCCAGTTTCTTTTGGCTGCCACCACAGTCTTAATGTGACATTCAGCAGCAACATATTAACTCACTTGCCGCAAGGGGAGAACTGCACTTCCAGCCCATATTCAGCGATGCACATGTGTACCTGCACAGCTACAGCAGCCACACCAGTCACTTCTCTTAATAAAAAAGAAAAATGCACCATAAGAGTGTTAGGAAGGACTGGATCAACCCCCCACATATTGCATCAGGAGAGCAAGCAGCTAAATAAACGGGCAGGACAGGACTGTGAGCCAAGACCTCTTTATCAGTGCTGGCAGTCCTGTTCGTCTCCAGCTGGAAAGAAGAAAACTGCAGAGGCTTTACTCATTATTTTTGCTAAGTCCTGCAGCAGGATGTTTTCCTACCCTCCAGACCTGGTTTGCACAGGTCTGTGCTACCTCCAGTAGTTATACATAGAAACAATCCATTAACAGTCAGGTTAATACATGGCACATAAATAGATAGTACTTGTCAGCATGTCTAAGCCCTACAGGTTGGTTGGCCATTTTATTTAAGAGACTCTGCAGTGGAATCACCGCAGCAAAGCTGGACCTTCCAGTCTGATTATAGGAGCAGAGTACGATCAGCTGTTTTTCTGTTGTTTTTAAAAAAGCACAAGACAGAACTTCAGCACAAGTGAAAAATCAGATGAAGGCTGAACATTGTTTCTTCTCCAATCTGTGCCTTTTATGCCTATGTATCAGAATAAATGCAAACAACCTGAATGCAGCCAGACACTGCATTTCAGAGAGCTTGGGTGGGGGCTGGAGAGAAGAATAGAACACACTTGGGGGATGAGCACATGTATTCTAAAATACAAGTATTTTAGAAGACATCAACCCATCACTGATGATATTTGGATGTTCAGCTTGCCTGGGGGAGGGCAAAAGGGGAGTCCTGCTGTTAATAAACTGTGCTTAGTTTTGAAATTAAAAGCTCAAATACAAAGGCTCAGCAGTTCTCAAGAAAAAAAAACAACTTTTTCAGCATGCAAGCTGCATCCCTTCTCCACAAAAACTTGCTTTTAGAAACAGATGGCAGCCTGCAAGACCTACAAATCCTTTGTCTGGAGTAGCAAACTAGTCCCTATTGCCCATCAAAGTCAACCGTCACATTGTGAAGCACTGACCCTAACAAATCCATTATGTTTCTTTCTACCACAATGCTAAACCAGACAAAATGAGTCAGGCTTAATAGGAAAGGGTGAGGGATTTTAAATCCCTTTCCCCTCATCCCCGCAAAAATAATGACAAGGGGGAGAGTCTGTGTTGACCCTTCACTTAGGAGCCCTGCCAAACCCTGCCATTAGGGCTGCCCATTTGGGCCAGGCTGCCCAAAGGAGGATGGATTCGGGTTTGAAGCATTTATGTGGTGCTGTGCAATGGCTTTGAAGTCAGCACACTATGTCAGTCAAACTACCCACACAGTCAAGAGCAAATATCCCGAGCAGGAAAGAAAGGCCCTTATGCTAGCTGTATAATTAGGTCTGATGTGCTTTGTAGTTTCTCAGCCCTCCCTCCCCAGCTCTGCCGAAGTGCTACGCAGATACACAGCACAGAGACAGGGAAAGCTCTTCACAGGTAGCTGCAGGGAAGAGAATATAATGGTTTTTCTCCTGTGTCAGCTGAACCCAGGCAATGGAAAGAGAAATGTGAATAAAAAAGAGCTCATATCAAAGACCTGCTGCCCTCAGTCAAGGAAGGAAACAACAGAGAAGCCTGCTGAGTAGGTGACTGATGGTGTGGAAAGGATAGAAAAGCCTTTTCCCTGCTATGGGTATTTGGTGCATCTTGACACACAAAAGGAAACACCCATCACTGGTACTGTCAGCAGGCACCTCCCAGCAAGGAATACCTTTGTCAAAGAAAATCTATCTCAATAACAGTGGTCCAGTTTATGAATGACCCAATTACTTTCATCTTGCATATTTAAAAATGAGAAACAACAAAAAAGTCAATGTCCTCAGAGCAACAGATTGGTTGGATTCTTCACACTCTCGCAGAAATTGCATCCCATCCCCCTTTACTGGTTTTCTTCGGCATAAAACAATCTCTCAAGGACATGGCAACGACGCTGAAATTCAAAGCATTGAGATCAAACACACGAAGCTGATGCTCATTACGGCTAAATCATGTCACCTATCTGAAGGCTCAAGCTTATTATTTAAGACAATACAATAGTCATTAATCACAGCCATTGTGTATGGCTCGGAAGGCGTCTAGAAAGCTAAAGAATACAATGGAGATTTATTATACTACAGTGCCAGATTTAATTACATGGTTTTCTCCTCAGTATCTCGCCACTTGTAGTTCACCACCTGTTTGCACCAGAGGACCTGAAATAAATACATGCTGGCCCTTGAGGCTAGGCATGCAAGAGAGGGCTTGTGCTGAGCTTTTGCTATGACTGTTGTAGCAGAAGACCAGTGGGCAAAGAGAATTACCCATTTTGGGGGCAGCTGACGGCAAAACACTTGTGCAGAGCTATTGTTTTTCTTCTGAAGTTTTAAACTTCCAGTTCATTTTCACATATATTTATGTGCAGAAAAAGTACACATTGAGCCCATGCGCAAGGAGAAACAACTTGCGGTCTTCCTAAAGCTGCAGCATGAAGATTCACGCCCTTACCAACACAACAATGTATTTAAGCAGTACGTCTGTCTGCTGGCAGCCTTCTGAGTTTGCATTTTCTTCTATAAATATTTAACGTAGAAGAACTGTTCATGTTACCCACTTTGCCCGAAGTGTTTTGACAGCCATGCTCACCACATGACAATGATGCTCTATTTAACACTGCAGCTGCAAGACAGGAGGATTTGGTTTCAGTTTTATACAATATTGTGAAACTGATGACCTCCCACAAAATAAACCAGATAATATATTTTTAAGGAGTAGAATTTAAATACATTAGCAAGACAATCATGAGTAAGCCACTGCAAGAAAGGAAAACAGAAATTTAAGTCCTGAATGTGAGAGTTTGCTTAAATTTAGCTGCAATCCTTTTTTATTAAACATATTCAGAAAGTGAAAATAAAAAGACAATCAACCCTGCAAAAGCTAAGTAGCCTCCTCACATGGTTTCTCTTAAGGCTAGAATAATTTCCAAACTTTCTGGACCACAAATTATCATCAGCCCTCAGAGACCTCTACATCCTTTTACCAACCAGTTAATTGAATCTGCTCAAAAGAAGAAGATGGCTCAATGGACCGCTTGCCTGGCCCTGAGGGAGGTTTGGCCTCAACCTCTCTCTAATGTACTAAGACTCAACATAGTCTAGCAGTGACTAACCAAGAGTCAGTCTTTCACATCTGAAGATCACATTTTTTTAGGTAGAGAAAGTTCAGGGAAACAAAAAGGCTTAAATAACCCAGCTGGACAAACCCATACAAAACAGCTCTGCTGCTGTTAGCGACAAGGAGAGGCATTTTAAAATGCTCACTTTAATGTGGAATCACTTAAGCACTGCTTGGAAAAAACATGTAGAGAAGAAAGAGAAACTGAGTCAGCAACATTTATCCTTTCTGATTTCCCCCCTGGCCCCCGAGCATAGTCTCGGTTACCCAGGGGCTCATTAATGCACTCATCTATTACAAGCTTGCTGGAAGCATGGAGCGATGCCACTTCGGTATGAGCAGATTAATCAAGCGTGGATTGCCAGCCTCCCACTGCACTGCAAGGCAATGCCATCGCCTTCTAGGCCATTTCAGTGGACAGATTCAGCTGAATATTGCCATTTACTTCCAAGATAGCAGAGCAATTAGCCATCCTTTGCAGTGCCTTTTACTGGAGTTACTCAAAATTTAATGCATTTAATACAGTTTTATGACTCCTTATGCATCATTAGCACTTTAATACATCAGAATACAGTTCTTGGTTCTTAACAATATTATAAGAAAGGTCAGAAGAGCTTTTTAAAACAATAATGCATGAGGATGAGCTGGTTTGTTTTTAAATGTGAGAAGGGGGAAGATTAAGAAGGAAGAAGAGAGAACCCCTTGCCAAGCATATTCTGCTGCTGATTCTCCCATTCAGTGCATTGAGGGGGGAACAACAAAAAGTGCTTTGCTATAGACACATCTCTTGGATGCAATAGCACCAACACAGCCAAGCTCCTACATCCTTTCATGGAGCTTGAGGAGGGACTTGGACCCAGCAAACAACCATCCTTACATTGCTATTTATTGCCAAAAGTAGCTTTTCTCCCACTGCTGTTATCACACTGTAGGAGCTGTAGCAGAATTGCTCCCCTAACAAATACTCTTCTTTTGAGACTGAGAAGGAAAGACTAAGATAGATGGCATTAACGCAGCTGTATGGTTTCACAGGTATGGATGAAGAGCACTGGGAGTAATGTGACAGGACACCAGGGCAGAAATCATGGTCCTCTCATCTGTAGCTCCTTTTGTTCACATCAGCCTGTTAGCTCTGATCTTCCCTCCTTCCCTGACCCACCAGATGGGCAGGAGGCAAAGCACGCTCTGCTGCAATCCCAGCTATGCGGCTGCCAATTAGCCTGCCAGGATACCCACGTGGAGGGGCCTCTCTTGCTTTATAAAGTGCTGTTACTTTTCCCACAGCCTTTGTATTATTGGAAGGTTAATTAGGAACTCTGCTATAGCTGCAGGGACTTCACCCAAAAAAATCCCATATCTTTTCAATTTCACCTCTGACAAAATTAAATTGACCTATGGGCTCAGAAGTTGGTAGATAAGGATACAGGTTGTTTTGGGGGTTGGTTTTTATTTGACTTTTTTAAAAAAAGGAAACAGGTCTAGTGTGATCACATTATCAATCACACGAGCTGAGTTTTGGGTGTGATAACACTACACTATGAATAACACAGATGGTCTCCTGCTTAGCATCAGCTTCCCTTTTGCAGTGCACCATGACCAATGCCGGGACACAGTCAGAAGTCATTGCCACAAAGTGCTGACAAAATATTAACCAATAACTGAAACTTAAGACAGATTTTTGAATTGCAAATAGTTTTCAGATCTTCACCACTATCAGATATGATATATCTTGGACACTCCACTGTGATAGTTGCTCTGAGCAATTCGTTCTCAGCTCTGGGACAGACTTAAATCTGTGCCTTCTCTCCCTGACTCCTGAACAAATGCCTCTTCCAGCACTAGCACAGACCTGCAGGCAAGGAGCAGGGATACATCCAGGCCCCAAGACAAGATGTTTTCTCATTCTTATTCCTGCTGAAAGCACAAGAGCTGAACTAATCGGGGCCCCGAGCCCCAGGGTCACAGCCAGGGCACCCGCGCCAGGGACCTCAGCTCTTTCTCACCTGCTGTCAGGGACAAAGCAGGGCTGAAGGGTCCAAGCTCATTAAGGCAGAATTTTCATGGGAAGTTCAGTCCACATTAAGCTGGGGGTGGGGGGTGTGTTTTTTTAACAGTGTGTTAGACTGAGCAATTTTCAACAGGGCTCTTTCTTTGCCCTTCCAACTCACCACCCTGTGGGCAGCTCCAAGAAGAAAGAAAACAAAGATATGGGCATAGAAACGACAGTAAGTTATTAACCAGAACTGCTATTGTGAGAGTTAACATCTCCTATCATCATTCCCCTTTTGCTAAGTATGACAGCAGACCACAGCTACAGCTGCCTCACCCTATGCAGATGTTCATATTTATACAGGGAAAAAATGATTACTTAATAGCATTCCTTACACCGTGATTCTTTAGCTCTTAGTCATTCCTCAATTTGAGATAGAAACACTAGACTACACATCCCTGCTTGAATTAAGAGACTCAAACAACATCTGCTATCACACTAAAGCCAGGAAGAGTCAACATATTTGCAAATGCTAGTAAGACAAACCTATCTTGAATAGCATCATCTTGGGACACCTAATTCATCTGTGCTGAATAGCTGCTATCCTGATTTCCAGAGATAAATATTCTCCCTTAATAGATTCATAACAATAGTCCTTAGAGACAAAGGTCAACAATCCGAAGAAAAGGGGTGCATTAGAGACACCATAGTACCATTCTTCCCGGCCTTGACATTCTTGAAGTGTTTACGAGGCAAAATGTAGAGTCCACCCTTCAAAGCTCTGTGACGGAGCATACACCCACCCTCAGTCATTTTGCAAAGCACCTAGCAGTTTTTAAGCATTGTGAGTTATGGCCAGCCATTTCATCTTCATATAATTACACAAAATTTTAGGGATTTGGACGTTTTTGGTGTTTTATTGGGTTTGGTTGGATATTTTTTTGTTTGTCTTTTAAATAAAATGTGAGAATACTGCCCCAAATACTTGGTGCTATGTATTTGCAAATTGTTATACGGGAAGAATAAACAAAGTGAGAAAGCACATCATCTATATTACAAAAAGTCCCATTCTAGAAACTGAAACAGCCCTTCATCTCTCCCACACCAGCCAGCGTCACAGCTGAGAGAAAGTCTATGTTAACAGAGCTGATGTTTTGTTTTTAAGCATAAAATTGTTCTTAATTTTAAATTCATGTCAGAGTATTGCACAGCATAAAACAGACAAGAATACCAAGTGGGAATACTGATGGAAAAATAGTATTGTGTGAATAACTAACTAATCAGCAAATCCTCCCCTCCCTCAACAATGAAAAGCCAAATATTTACTCATTGTATATTGCATTCTTTGGTCAAATACTTCATAGTTTGAATTTAAGAAAATAAATCTCAACTCTTTCCCGAGCATCTCATGGGAGACCAGAGGGCCCAGCAGAAGGTATTTACACCATCTGACTGGATTAATCTCAGCAGCAACCTGGAAAAAACAAGCAGGAGAGGTGGGGTCTTAAATCAGGGATTTGGACCCTCCAGACAGCCTCCAGGTCAGCAAGAACCTGGAGTCCAGAACCCATCAGACATCTAAAGTCAGCATAAGCAATACCTATGTGGACCGTGACAGCAGGATCCTCTCCGAGCAGGCTCCAGCTCTGCATCCCAAACGTCAGTCAGTCTGAAGCAGTCTGCTTGGCCCATTTGATCAATATTTCATTGAGAAATTACCAGTTAAGCGAGCGCTTGGTTTCATCATTTCATTACAAAGAGCTCAGCCCTCTTGTCTTTCAGTCACAAGAGACTCGAAGCACCTCTTACACCTCGGCAGCCCCGTGTAAGGAGCATCCATGGTGACACTTGCTTTTTCCTTGTAACTATAGTTACTGCTAATACAGGTGACACTGCATTACATTGCATACCACCGCATGCCAATTAGCTTGTACGTGAAAATAGCTATGCATGGAAATGAACATAGGTTTATATAGATGCTAAGAAGAAAATGCAAATTTATACAAATTATTTCAGTCATCCATGAAAAGCAGCAGCCACTACACACCCATGACAGTTGAGCTTTGCTTTTTTTTTTTTTTAATCCTGTTATTGTTTACACAGAATGGTGTTTCAGATTAAGTCCCCTTACCCTTCCACATGTTAGTCTTTAACATGACAAGAAAATACCAAGAAGGGGGTGGACAGAGACAGAGGATTCTTCTAGCTTTCATGCTGCACAACCTACCACTCACACAGCTTCAAAGCACGATTTGACTCCATTTGATATGAACCTTGGGTTTTTTGTTTGGTTTGTTTTGTGGGTTTTTTTTAAATGCTACTAGGTCCCAGCATTATTATTGCAGTTTGATGAATTAATATGACTGTAAAGCAAAGCCAAGTTCATGCTCCAAGGGGGAGGGGGGGCGGGGGAGGGAGCTCACTCTCCAATACTGACATATTTACACATTGTCTCTGAATGCAAACCAAGAACTGCTGATATTTTTGTATGAAATTGTGAAGGCTGTTCTCCAGTGAGATAACAAGTTTTCTTTACAGATCCACCAAAACCAGACTGCTCCCCCCAATATTATATTCTACTGAGAGTTAATTTTTATACTACACTTGAAGCAGGTCACTGAGATCCTTCAAACCAACCCTACAGAGTGTATATTAGCATGGGAATACTATTTCCATTTCACTCTTTAAGCATCTGTTTGGATGTTCTGATGTTATTTTTTTCCTGGATTGGGTTGGTAGGTGGGGGAGGGAGGAGGAAACAAAACCTCACACGTTGAGGAAGCATGGCTTCACGTTTCCAGCCAGGGACCTTCATCAAGCCTAGGACACCCTAATAAGAAAGCTTTCAGCTAAGATACAGTGATCAGACAGCTGAGTAAAACTATCTTTGACTCCAAGCAAGGAGCACAAACCGAGTTGTTTATATTTTCATAGTGGTAATGCAACAGAAGCTTCTTCCAGCTATGCCAGTATCTGACACCTCAGCAGTCTGTCACACATTAGTCATCTCCCCAGTATGTGTCTATTATTGTGATGACCCATCACCATTTCTTCCCTAATTACTTTTGAGACTATCAATATGGCTAATGTGACCAAAATACCACAGTGAAGGTCTACTGTTTCCTGACCAAATTTGTTTTTCCTCAATGTAACTTTTCCTACTATACATATTTTTTTGCTATTTTCTGATCAAGAGGTAGATAATGAAAAAAAAAAGTGGGTTATTTTAACTCATAAGCTTTGTGAAGGTTCACATATTTTGGCTGCTACAGTTCCTCTGAATATGCACAAGAGATGGCTGTACAAGCTACTTGTAATCTCATTCACACATATGTTAAGTGGTCCTACATGATCTCAGATAGCACCAGCCAAACACCAGAGCATTAGCTGGATCAAAGTGCACATGCTGGGTTTTTTTTTTTCCTTCATTCACATTTCTCGTTGACTCCAACCCTCATTGCAACAGATCAGCAACTGCAGCGGGGAGCAGCGTGCCAGCCACGTATCCAGCGTCAGCCCACGCAGAGGCTTTGTGGGCTGTACGTTTGCCAGCATGTTTTAGGGACGAGCTGGCATTAAGGACAACTTGATTAGTCCATGACAAGCAGGTGAAAGAAGGCAGGCGAGAGAGCCCTGACACCCTTGTCCTGCTGGCTTGCATGCATCTCAGCCCCTCCTGAAGCAGCTCATTTTGGAGGTATTCCTACAGTGAGCTCCACACTGGCATGGGAGAGCCGCGGGCAGGGTGTCAGGGTGCTGGCACAGCTCCTGCAGCGCTGGGAAATTGCTCTGGCAAGGACAGAAAGGCTTCACAAGCAAACAGCTGAGCTGAGAAATCAATACTAGAGTCACGCACAGCCCTGAGCAATTCTGACATATGTACGGTTTCTGCTCTCCCATTTTCAGATGGGCAGGTATCACCATCCCCAAGATGCCGCTATCCTCCAGCCCCGCGAGGACTGCCACCGAGGCGGATGCTGACACGGGAGCATCTCCACTGGCAACAGGGACCTTCACCTTCAACACAGGCTCAAAACCACCATCTCTCCTCACGCTCCCTACTGACACCCAGTCACGATGAGGCCTGATCCAGCACTGCCACTCAGGATGTGCACGTTTGCCTTTCAGAGCTCTTCACCTGAGGCAGGTGGCTGCAGTCCTGGGGACCCTGGGTCTCCCCAGTCACCACAGCACTAAGCCGCTAGGATGGAGCCAGCAGTGACTTCAAGCTGATGTGTAAGAACAAGATTAGGGCTGGATTTAGGTCGTTCTTATAAAGGACAGCAGCTCAGCCATTCTGCCTGCCAGCACGTTGATTACTACTGCGGTTTACGCTACACGAAGGAAAAATGCTACCTACTGCAATATTAACAGACCATTTACTAGGATTTTCACTGAAAAAAACCCATCACGTAGAAGTCACACCTTCTTCTCTGTGCTACCGCAACAGCTGCTGTGAAACAGCCTCCAAGAGTGAAAGAGGGTTTAGTCTTTCTAAGTGGAAATTAAAACAGAAGCTTATCTGGCAAAAAAAGTACAAGAAATTCTCTTTGGTTTAGCATTAGTGGGTCAGTGCTATTGATAGGAATAATGATGTTTTTTCCAACCCAGTCAATACCTTATTTTCAAAGGAATACAGTATAAAAAACTTAGATGAAGGCAAATGTATAACAGACTAGTCACACAAGGATTGGGGAAGCATTTAAATCCAGTGTCTCTCTGGCATATATAAAGACAGAGAATGAAAGCACTATTACTAAAGCGTAATAATATGTCACAGCCATTAGCAATTCTGCAAATGGTCTGTTATCCAAGTAAGCAAGAGAGTTACTCCTTATTAAAGGTTATTGTAACTGGAGATGATACTTGTCAATAATATTGACAATTCTTTATAAAAAGCAGTGTTTTCTTTGGCTGCAGAAATCCTCCTACAGGAGCTAAATCTTTTATGTATAATTCAGACATCTGTTGTAAAAAAGAAAATGATCTGTGTGGTGTTACAATAGAATTCTGTTTCTCCCCAGTACCAAAAAAAACACCCCACATTTAAGAATAAACCATTACAGCAACTATCCATGCCAACACCTTTAAAGATGTAGAAAAGAGCAGAAACATAATTTCTATTTCAGCATTGAGTCGAGGTTGCAAGGAAGCAGGCATTATCTCCATTCTCCCTTTGACTAGAAATGTAACACTTTACTTATGCAGACTAAGATCAAAAGATTTGATTTCACATGAACAAAATATTAACCCATCTTAGATTTTTATCAAACTGGTTTCCTAAATGTATACCCAGCATTTCCTTGTTTATTATGACAATTTAAAAAAACCAAGTTACTTCAATAAGTCAGCTACTGCAGCCAATCCCTCATCCACAAAACTTGCTTATTCCAGCCATAAAGTCAGAAGATTTAGTGCTGCATTTGAACATCCCTTCTTAAGGCGAGCAGGAGAAATGCTTGAGTCTCATCCCTCCCACAAGCCCTATAATGATCAGAAATCCTAAGCAACCTACTACAATTGCTTCTGAGGAGCAAGTGAACAAAGTTGTACAGCAGAAGCCATCTTGTCCTCTACCTGTACCACTCTCGTCCACATCCGGGTTACTTAATCTGGACAATACATCCAAAAATGCTTTGTGCAATTCTGGACTGTACTTAAAAATGAAAAGCAAAGCTCCTGTGGCCCACTTTTCATTTGTGGCAACTAAGTCATGAACAGGAACCGCAACTGTTTAGATATTTCTTGGTCAAGGGAAATTTCTCAGCCTATTTCCAGTAAACTAGGAAAAAACCCAATTACTTATTTTCAGAAAAGCCATGTACACAAGAAGGTGTATGACTGCAGTAATGCCACCAAGCTTTCTGGCACTGCAGGGTGACTTGGCACAAAGGAATCGCAATGGAGAACTGTGCGGGCTGCAGCAAGACTCTGCAAGGCATGAGCGCGCAGGTGCCAAGCACACACAGGGACGAAAAAGTCTTTTAGCTTTCTAAAAATAAAAGCCTACTAGATAAGAAGCATGGTTAGCCAGACTGCAATGTGCCCTGTTCAGCTTTCAACTTTATGAACTGAAGTAACATTTCATTGGGGGGAAATTAATTACCAATATCTGGATATTTGTAGGGAAACAGCATGAGGTAGAAGTAGTGTTTATTTTCCCCAAGACACTCAACATTTTCAATGAGCATGAGCAGTAAGCACTCTCAGCTTTGCCGGTCATAAATAAAAATAATAATAATAAAAAAATATCGATCCTAAAAGTAGAATAATGAAGCTCTCTACGGCTTTAAAGTACACATTGAACCAGGACAATAAGATAGTGAATCTGTATGCAGTGGCCGAAACTAGACAGTGCAAAATATGTTCCTAGACAAGATACAATAACTAGAATGTCTCCTCACTATAAGCATAGTCTTGAAGTAATATGTGGAAAAAAGCTATAAAACTTTTCATTTCACACAACAAGAGGGTGACCACAACTCCACCAATATTCACGTTCTGAGACGCAGAAGGCACCATCCAACAAGGTTCTTCAGGCCCCAGTTCCCATGCCAGCCTACCACATCCTCTCTTCCACCAAACCGCTCTGGCAACAGCATCCTCAATGGAGCACAGACCAGGCCTTCCACTTGGGAACAAAACATCCATCCCTAATTCTCTATCTACTTTCCTCCAGAGCACTAAATTACTTCCCCGATAAAAGATATTTTTCATTTTCTTTTTGAGTCATATGTATTCTGGATTTTTCCAAATTGTAGTCTGCGACACCCTGGTAACAAATTACTACAAAATTTAATATGGTCTCAAAGCAAAATGCAAAAGCCACTACAGACAGAAAAGTCTTGTGCCTTGCACAAACACTTATAAAGTTCATGTAGTATGACAAAATATGTAATAGAAACCATTTAATGAACAATTAGGTCTTTTTGTTTGAGGCAATGTTAAATATTTACTATAAGGAGTTTAAGCATGTACAATTCCAAGGCTGATAGTCTCTAAATGGCCTTACCTGAAAGAAGTAGGCATGAAGATGAAAGCGAACTGAAATATATTTTCCATCAGTCCTTAACACGAGAGAAAAGCTCCCTTCGTCCTATTTTAGTGGAGTTTAACAGGGCACAGAAACCAATACTGAAATTGTCATGCTTTTCAAGATATTTCACATCAAATACCCCACTTTTCTGACCTCTCTCAGTGCCAAGAAATCCTTAGTTTCCTTTCCTCCCTCAAGTCCCTAGAAAGATTTTTTTTTCTTCTATCCCTGACCAAGAGCTTTGTGATAGTGCCACAAGTGTTTTGACAGCATTATAATTCACACGCTACTCTACTGTGTGCCTGGATATGCTATCAAGTTGAGCAATAGGTAAACAGCTTTTTACTTTTCAAAATTAACTTAAAAACCCAAAAAGAATCTATTTGAAAAGCCAGCTGTGGAGTAATTTCCTATTAAAAAAAAAAAAAAAAAAAAGGAAAATCTGTACCAGAAATAACATACATGCAAAAGAAAAAAAAAAATCTAAGCAAAATGAACCATTTGCATGGTGGAAATTTCTCATGTACCAAATTTATTTTAAGCACCACAGGAACAAGAATTATAAAGCAAGTCACTTTTCCCTAAAAGCATGTCAAGACCTTATACAACTTTAAAACCTTGATTTTATTTCATTTTGTGAACAGACCTAACCTACACTAAGAATTAAAAAGTTAGTTCAGTTCTTCACCCTGCCTCCAAGAGCATCATTGAAACATTTCACTTCATGCCTGATATAGCAGATGAGGTTTTTTTGGTGTGGTTTGTTTTTTGTTTGTGGGTTTTTGTTTCTACTGCGGAGGGTTTGCATGCAAAGAGATTTAGGGCTTAAGCCATCAGGCAAGGAAAGCCTTCACGTGGGGATGGGTCCCAGGCTGTCCCCAGAAAAGAGAGGGTGCAGGACAGGCAGCTCCAGATGACGCCAGAGCTGACTCACTGGCAGCTCCTTAACACCCCACGTACCCCAGTGAGGCGTCTGTGCCTCAGCTATCACCAGCGTGTCCATCTGGAAGCTGAAAATCCCTCGAGGATTTTGTAACTTCTGCTCCTCTGTTCACAGGAGAGGCCCCAAGGCCTCCAGGCTGGCAGAAGAGCTCCTCTCGTGCTCCTCTGCTCAGCCCTCGCACAGCTCCATTCCCTCAGACCCAGCTTGAACAAGGCACTTTGTGTACCCTAGCTGTGAAGGGATTCAGGTTTGGAGATAAGCAGGTTCCTGATCATTTTTTTTTTCGAAATTGGGGATGATCTGTGCAGCGGCTTAAGTCACAGCAACTTTTCACTGGCACCGTGACTTACCTCAACAAGCTCTTTAAGCACAGGGATAGCAAGATGGAAAGCTATCACAGCTACATAATTTGGTACTGAAAGCACAGGATCATTTCTTTCTACAATATGTTGTAAGAGCATTTTTAGAAACAAATAGCCTTCATTTGTGGGTTTCCTGTGATATAATAGACTTTCTGTTCCCTTAAGCATCTTTCTCCCCAGCTATTCTGGTAATGAATTCAATCCTAGTAGTTTGGATTCTGAAACCTGTAACACAGACTTCTAGATGGGATCTCACCACTGCCTGCCTACAGTGGCATTAATACTCCCCAAGCTTTAACAGAAATGTTCTCAGCTACATCTAAAACCAGAGTTAATTTTTCCACTGCTGCATTATATTTGTGGCTCACAGCCCTCCCTGTTCCTCCCTAACATTTCCAACTGCTGAGCTCCCAGCTGATAGCAGAAAGCTCTTGTCACGAGTCCCTAAAAATATAACATTGCTCAGTGGCAATATTAAGTCCCATCATATTTCTGTTACTCCACTTCTTCCTCTATCATATTCCAACCCTCCCAGCTATCGAGAATGCCTCCCAAATTGGCATTTCCAAAACTTTTTGTATGCTCAAAGCATACTGCTGGACCTTGCCTAGTTTAAACCAGTTACAAAGATATTTCCACTTGTTATTTCCTCTTGGGGGGAAGATAAAAAAAAGGAGCCCTGCTTGCTTTAAAAGCAACTACCTGTGGTAATTTCTCTTTGAAATTATTCATGGTTGCATTATATTTTATAAATGGGCATATCCCACATGTGCCAAAATATCTTTCTTTCACTGAAAAATGAAGGAGACTTCCTTTAGCTTTGAAATCTGCTGGAGCAGTTCAGCTAAACCTACTGAATGACCATAAAAGATGAGCCCTGTAGCTGAGCCTCTACACTGCATGAACCCACTGTGCTCAGGCTGTCCTTGAGAGAGAAGAACATGCCTGTGCATCTCACTGGGAAACGGAGCAGAAATCAGCAAAAGACAAGTTTTAAAGTCTGGGTACTCCTCAGGGAAGGCACAGCCTGCCAGTCAACTCTGCTTTAAAAATAGTTTCTTTTCAGATAGAAGAGTTAGAGATGACTCAAAGTTTAAGTAGCTGAAACCCCAATAGGTCATATTATGCAAATCAAACCCTGTACACCATCAGCTGGGAGATGGCTCACGAGCCAGGAGTTTTCTACTAAAAGCAGCAAAACTGAAAACATACAATTGTGGTCACTAGTACATGTGAAAAAGCAAACAGAGATTAAAGCACATCTGGCTAATGCTTCAACTTGGAGATCCCAGGGCTGCCTCCAGCGTGTGCTCACTGCGAAGGAAAAAGATTCAGGTACCCCGTGTTAAGATAAAGCTCCTTGGAACATCAAGTTTCCAGCCACGCCTTTTACAGGTGACAAAAATATGAACTTCAACCAGGGTACGGTGATCAGTGACGGAGATCAGCGAGTCTTTCTCTTACAGAGGCAGAAGGTGAGGTCCTTCCTGACGCAATAGCAGCGGGGACCTCGCCGGGATCCCATCGCCAGGCAGAGGTGCCCACCGTGACAGCCACAGCTCGTCCAGCTTCGGTCCCGTGCAGCTCGTTCGCCCGCAGTGCGAACGCGTGGGAACGGTCAAATGTATTCGCTTAAACGCTTCCAAACTCGTAACTCGGTGAAGAAATGTTTCACTTCCATGCAGTTAAGCCCCGTTATTAAACTTAGAGTAGATCTCGTTTTATGTGTAAAAACTGACTTAAACGGTTCCTTTTATTTCAACACAACTGACATTTAGCAAAGAATACTGCCTTTTCCCGACATCATCAGCTTACATCCCCCAAAAATCAACATTTTAGAAAATGTGTTAGATCCCACAGTCATAATTTTGTTCTTTGATTCTGTAGCATTTTTGGGGGTGGAGGGGAAAGGAAAGATGCAGGAAGACTATTTCTGAAGACACGTAAGATGTGAATAAAGCAGCATAATTAAAGATGCGATTCCATTAATTTATTCAGTCCTTCCCAGCTCCGCGCCCCCCCGCCCTCCCCCCCCCCCGCCTTTTCAGTGCAAATAGGGAAGAAAATGCCTCTGCCCGGACAGAAAGCTCGGTCATTCCGCTCCCTTCAGCTCCGTAACGCCCGGTACCCTCCTCCCGGCACTCGCACCCCGCTGCCCCCGGCCGGGCTGCTGCACCCCCCCGCCGAGGCCGGCCGCGGGCCGCCTTTCCCCTTCCACCGTCAGGGACCAGGGCCAGCGGCGGGGCCCGGCCTGCGGGGGAGGGCGCAGCCCGGCGGCCGCCAGACAATCGCCCCTTCGGGGGATGCTCCGCCAGCCCCCGGCGGGTGCTTTATCCTTCGGCGTTGCTCCCGCCGCGGCGGTTTCTGCCGGCTCGGCGGCTGCCCCTCACCCCCCCTTCGCCCCTCCTCGGCGGGGGGAGCAGACATTTTGAAGCAGCGGATCCCCACCGGGCCGCGGCGAGCCGCAGCGGGGTGCGGGTGCGGGCGAGGCCTCCCCGCCGCGGCCGGCCCCGCTCACCTGCCAGCTCGTCGGGCTCCAGCCCGCTCTCCGCGTCGATGCCGCACAGCACGAAGTAGTGGGCGAAGCGGCAGGGCGCCGCGCCGGGCCCGGGGGCGCCGCTCCCGCTCATCCCGCCGGCGGCTCCCGGCGGCAGCGCGGCTCTGCGCGGCGGTTCCCGGCGGCGGGGGCGCGCCCGCGGGCCGGTCACGGCGCGCCGCCCCCCATCCCCGGCGGGGGCGCGCGAGCGGGCACCGGGCGGGCACCGAGCGGCGGCGGCTCCGGCGGGCGGGCACCGAGCGGCCCCGCTGTCAGCTGAGCGGGGCGGGGGGAGAGGAACGGGGCGGGCCGGCCCGCCCCCGCGGGGCATTTAAACCCTGCGCACCGCGGCCGCGCCGCCTCCCGCCCCGCTCCGCTCCCGCTCCGCGGCCTTTCAGCGGGACATTTCCGGCCCTTAGGGGCGTTTTGGGCGTGGGGATGCGGGAGAGCCCCGGGCGGCTTTGCCACGCGGTTTTTTTCCCACCATCCTCGGGATATGTGATTAAAGCTTCCCGCCCCCCAGGGTGTGAATAAGGGAAGTCGGCTTTTATTTCAATAAAAAAGGGGATGGTGACATTTCCTATGGGGGATGTTCCCTCTGCACCCCCAGCCGGAACGGGCCCCCGCGCCCGGGCCAGCGCCCGGGCCGCGCTTTGCGTTTTCCGCGGAAATCCTACCGAGAAAGAAAATGGCTTTTTCTTCTCCCGACACGAATGTCGAAGCAACAACCACCCCCCCCCATGGCAGCGAGGATCTGCTGACAGAGGGGGAGGGGGGCTGAGGGATGGCTTTTGTGCGGGCTCCATCCCTGCGCCGCGATTGAGGTTAATCGTACCACCTTAACGTCTAGGACGGGAGAACTATTTCCTTGCTACATGCACTCTGTTCCAAAGCAAAAATCTAAAATGTTGCTTTGTTTCCAGTTTATTTAAGATTTACTAACCATTGTGCTGCGTCCAGGAAGAAACCAGTATTATTTTCTCCCCGTTGCTAAAAACCCTCCCATTATTAATACCCGATGCCAAAGTACTGGCAGATCTGTTCGGGAGTGGCACCGACTTTTAAAGGGACAGAAATAACACTTTTGAAGATCTGAGATTTTCTTCTCCAGACTGATGAGATCCCTGCTGATGCCAGATAATTCTGTCATCTCCATTTTAAGGAGGTTATCTGCAGAATTCAGTATGCACTTTCATCCTTCTATGTTTATCTGTTTACTAGTCTTGGTCCATGCAGTCTGTAAGAAGTACAGTCTCATCCTTTGCTTATTGTGGACTCTTATGACCTCTTTTACTTACCTCTCAGCAGCATGAGACACATTTTTTCCTCTTTCTATGATTTATGTTTGTCCTTATTCAACAAAAGCCTTTGATAAAGAAATGCCTGCAAGGAACTTGATATTTCATCCAGCATGGGTCATTTTATGGAGGTATGTGGAATAACTGTTCCTTCCTACCACGAGGCAACCTAGATCAGCATCTCTCTCTCTTCTTCCCTTTGAATTAACAAGTTTTATACTCTTTTACTTCTCAGCTTTCTGTAGCGCTCTGCTGAAAGTAGACACGAGCTAAACCAATTTCCTCAATTCCCAATATCCCCAATATGCAAGAAAAAAGCAGATGAGTCCTCAATTATGATCACTGATTCTGGTGGTTGCAGCACTCTGTATAACAAACTGAGCCTTGCTATATCCACATAGGAATTTGCCAGGAGACCGGATATTTTCTTGACTTTGCACTGAGAGATAGGTTATTTTATTTAGTTTGGTTTGTTTATTAACTTGTATGTATTTGCTTATTCAGCTCTAGGTCAGATGGTATGAGCTAAGTCAGTCTCTGACTGTCATTCAAAACTAATTGTTCTTACTGTGGAGAAGAACCATCTTGTTCTCTTATTGTAGGCTTTTCTTTTGAGGCCCAATGCATGGGTGTCTCCAGGCAGTCCAAGATAGAGGCTTCGCCAGCCTCTCTAAAGGATGTTTGAGTTAGGACTGCTTCTAAGATTAACCCAAAATTTCACACAATGGTTCTGACCTTTTTTCCTTGGGCAGCAGGTGGTTTTAGATTGGTTTGGTTTAGCTGCTTTCTGTACAGGACAGTATTTTTTGCTTGAATAAAGTTCAGTGCACAGACACTTCAATCTCAATAAAATCAGTAGTACATGTAGTGTTAAACAAGGGGATAAAGCACAACGCATGAGATTACAGGTATAAAGTCTAATAAACTCCTCTTCCTGGAACAGATGTGAGGTTGAGCTCCTGCTCCTGTACGTGCAGCTCCCACAGACACTCTTGTTGAAGTTTCATGGGGTCGGTGATTTTTTTCCTTACAAGATGACTGATCTTCTGGGCAAAAATGTCATCTCAATGAGGCCATTCACCTCCTTTGCAGTGCCAGCAGACCTGGCTGTGCCAAATGTGTCTAGGCTCTGGTAAGTCATGTTATGTCCCTGGGGCTGGATTTTTCTCATCCATACCCCTCTATGTAAGTTGTTCCAGGCTTTCCCTCCAAGCTGGTCAAGCTTTAGACACTGCATGCTGCATTTGGGTAGCTCTTCTTCACTCATGTTTTTTCCCTCCATCCTGGCTCTCATCCCAGGGAATCAGTAACCTTTAGGAGATTTTAACAGTGAAAGCAGGCTTGAAAGTTAGCTCACTGGACAACCAATATCAATAATAATAAAAAAATTCAGAGCTCAACTGTGGGATTTTAGTTACATCAAGACCCTTTTCTTCCTGCCCAGTGGCAATACTTTCCTCCACTCCAGGAGGTGGGCTGGATACTCATTTACAGCTCATTTTTCATTTGTCTTCTTTCATTCTTCAGCTACATTTATGTCAGCACAAAATGGATAGGAACACAGTCAAATCCATTGTAAGCCACTTCCTTTTTCTATCTGGGTATAAAGAACAGCTCCCAGGAAAAGGCGGCAGAGGCCTTTGCTGTTGGCTGGAGCAAGCCTGCACAACAGAGCAGAGTTGGCTGAGTTGCGTTGGCTTGCAGCACCCAGGAGCACTTTGTGCCCACCCAGTGCTCTGCTGTGCCATGAAGTACTCCCCCATCAGGTGTGTGAGTAAAGTGCAGTGGCACCTCTCTGTATCACATGCCATCCCTGATGCGTGTTATCCTGTGATGTATGGCACAGGAAAGCACTGAGGTGTCCATAATTGCCTTTTCTCCATACTGAGATTTTTTTGCACTATTTTTTCCAGAATCTAGGCATTTTGCTTGTCTTTTCACCATCCAAACCCACCCTGCGCTGGTCACAGTGTTTCTCTAGAAGGCTCTACTTGCAACATTGATTGCTTAAATTTCACAGCTGTCTCAGGCAGATCCACAAAGGGGTTGTGGAGCTTCTTGCAAGAGTGAGAGGATAATGACGATGAGGCCCCAAAGCATCATGAACTGCTGCACATACTCACTAATCAGCTAAATGCCATGGAAAAGCATTAGTACAGCCTGGGAAGAGGCAGTGACTGATAGGATTGTGCTGTGAAGCACATCTGGGACGATCAGAGGTAACTGGGTGGGATTATGAGTATTTTTCCCTTTACCAACAAAGGGTGTTAAAGCTCCACAAGGGGCATGGATGGGCCAGATGTCTACTATTCAAAACATATTAACAATAATCCTGGGGAGATAAAGCTTGTCCCTGGCACAGCAGAGCATAAAGCAGTGTCAGAGTACTAGGAGCTTCTTATGTGTTCCTCCAAGGAGCAGGGATAAGGTAGGAATGAGAATTTCAGACTGGAACAAGTGCAAAAAAATTACAGGAATAGGCCAGATCTGCCCGGGACCTTTCACTTTGATCTGCTCTCCTGTGGCAGCATCTTCGTCCCATCACCAGCTGGATTGCCAGTGGTGAAACACAGCAAGGGAAGATTTTTGGCTTGGCAGATTTGTTCTTCTTCCTTAGGTGCTTGCGTCTTCAGTTGCAGTGAATGTTTCTCTTGATATCAAGTTGGTTCAGCTTTCCTTCTCCTCAACCTCTCAACAGTTCTTTGTTTCTCAAAACCTGTTAGTTTAAACTGGGTTAAATGCTGATGTGTCAGAACCCCCTGCCCTTAGGATCTGCCATAAAAGATCAGAATACAGGCCCATCAAGCTCTTTGCCCTAATTCTGCAAGGAGCCAATGCCCAATGCCTCAGAGAGGTGGGAAAAGCCTGCTATTTAAAGGTTACATCCCTTCTTCCTGTGATGCTGTTTCTTCACTTTTTATTTTCTTCAGTGTTCTTCAATGAATTGGAAATCATGCTGCTGGCGATAGATTGCTCAACTCCTTCACACAGCTCTACAGTTCCCTGTAGAAGATCTTTCACCACTTGCCAAGCCACATTGATTTTCCATTGAAAGCCTCTCCTGTTTTGCTCTAATATCTATGGGGTCATGAGATCCTGTAGAGTGGAAGAGAGGGAAAACAACTAAGATGCAATACGAATGTTTGTAATGCTCAGAAGAACAGTTTTTGACTTTTGTCTGACTTTCAGTTGAGCAGTTCACAGTGCTGTGAGTTACTTCACGAGAAGCTAAGTGTCAATAGTCAGCTGAAAGAAATGGGATAAGGATGGGGTAAGGATGGACTGTAAGACCAACACTGAAGTAATTCTGGCACAAAGCAGAGAAGAGCATATAGCAGAAGTGGGAAGAAAAACAACAACAGCAGAAGATTTTATAGCAAGGTTCATAAAGAAAGCAATTTTTATTCTCTAAGCTTATGCAAGGAGACTGCTTAAACCATTGGAAAAGTATTGGCTGCCTTAGGGTTTAAAACCAAGTAAACCAGATCACTAGCCATAAGGCATAAAGCAAAGAACATTTCCTCCAGTGCAATTCATCGTTGCTTAGAAAGCAGATACTGCAGGCACATATTCTAATATTAAATCACATTATAATACCATTAAAGCAAGTAGCTTATTTCTATACTGGCCTCATATCTATAAAGATAAAGCTTGAATAAAAGCACATGGCTTTCCTCTGTCACACTGTATAATTATTATTCATACAGCAGAATTATAGATAACGAAGTAGAAGATGACTACTTTCCTGCATCTCTGCCATAGGATCTCTGAAGCTTCAGTGATTTAAACTTTAAAGGTTTAAAATCTCTAATTCCCTGTTGTAGCTCATTGCATTTTATTCATTTTATGTATATCCATCATACATATGCCCATGCATTGCAAACACATATAGACACATTCCACTCTTATCTGCTTTCAGAGAGGATCCTTGAGGGAGAGGTTTCAGGAGGCAACTCAAATGATTTAATAGTTAATTGCACCTTCTTCCCCCCTCCCTCCCAGGACTGGCCCTATGTTCCTGCTGCTTCCTTCACAAAAATATCTGTAGCCTTGTCTGCTTCCTTGGGGAGTGCATCCAGATCACCATCAGAAAACAGATCCTAAAACATGGGCAAGGATGGAACTGTGCTGCCTGTCTTCATTCTCATGGTCATCATGCTGCAAGCCAGGCTTCACAGCACATGGCTCAGCCCTCTGTTGAGAAGGCACCTCCTCTTCAGGGCTGGCATCATCTCCTGTGTTTCAAACCTCCCCCCAGCCTTCTCAGGGGTTCAGATCTTAGGGGGAGAGTGGCAATGACACCCCAGGTGGATAGGGCACATGGACTTTGAACATCACCTCAGAAACAACTCCCAGGCAAGTTCCACAGTTGCCATGCCCAGTTTCTGGAGGCTTCTGTTCTTTGCCATCCTGCCCTTTCTTCTCCACGTGTTCAGTGGCACGGAATGGGAAAAATCTGTGATGACTCCTGCCATTTCACTCCACTTCTGCCTGTGATTTTATACAGAGCTTGCGAGAAGCTCCTCCACCTGCTGAGCTACCAATTAGATGGGCTTTCCTCCCCCCTCCCCTCCCCAAAGTCAGGAGAGAGATCATATGCAACCATTACCTTTTGTATGATTCAGTGCCAGGACCCTGAGGTCAAAGACCATATTTTGCTCAGTGAGGTACGCCTTCTGCTCTTTGGATGTAGGAGACACACAGACTGTTCCAGCCGCTACTGAGATAAAACCTAATCAGCAAAGTACACTGCTTGGATAAATCACTAGCATGTCACGCACTAATGGAGGTGTTGTGCTGGGACCATCAAGCTAAAACACCCACACAGAGATTTCCATCCATCTCTGACATCATCACTCACTCCCTGCATGACCTTGGCCGAATTGCTCGTAGCCTGACTTGCAGAAGCACCAGCCTCCTGAAAATCAGGTCAGTGTACTCCCTGTGCTTCAACTACCCTCAGGATAAGAAAGCAAATACTGCTTCTGCTCTGCCCGAACATCTGCCAGGCACAAAGCTCTATTGTTCCCAAAGCCAACACCGGTGGCGTTGCACTGGGAGGCAGATGCACCTCTACGTGGGCAGCGGCCCAGACACAGAGTCCTGCCAGCCCACATGTCCCAACGCCATCGGCTGCTGACAGATGCCCTTCACACCAGGCCTGACACAAGGTGGGTATTTGGTGTGGAGAGCAAACCTCTGTTATTCATTTTGAAATAATTTTTGCTCTCTGCTGAGGGTGCTTGTTTCCCTGCCTCTAAACTCCAATTCCTTTGTTTTCAGTGCTCCAGGACCCCGGTACCTTACAATCTGTCTGCTTGGGAAAGACCCAAGGAGGTAAAAGATTCTTGCAGCATAATATACCTGCCCACATAAAGCATGAGGAAAGGGCTGTGGCCTTTTTTTTTTCTTTTTTTTTTTTTTTTATAGCACTAAAGCTTCATAAGTACATATTGTGGCAAGGAGAAAGGCAGGAGGAGATCCCCGCCCCACATGCCCACAGCAGTATTGTCTGCGGTGGAAGGGGCTCGGGCAGAGCTGTGCCAGTGGTCTGTGCTCTCAGTTAGCTAATCTCTGGCACTGGGAAGGCTTCCAGAGAAGAAACACTCGTGCTGTCACGTCTACCCGAGTAATGGCATTGTGTTCAAAGCCTAGTCACAAATATTTTCCTTTATCTCAGTTTCCAAAAATCAGGCAGTGCCATGTCTGCCGATACCAGTGGGAGCGTGAACAAACCCTACGTCTTCATGTGCTCTGAATGAAATCTGTCCATGAACAGCAGGTAAGCTCTTTGTCAAAATGCCTTTGGCCTCTGTACAAATGTAATTAGAGTCTGATTTCAACTTCCCTGATTTCAATTTCCCAACTTCCCTTTGAAGCCTTATTCAGTAAAAGTGCCAGACACCCCGCATCTACATTACAATACATCCTAGCACACTTGAAAGCCCAAGGGCATGCTAAAGAAATCCAAATCCACCGAATCCATAGCCAATATACAACATGAGATCAAGGACAGATGAAAAGTATTTCCTGCAATAAATATGCATTGTGAATTGTTTTGTTATTTAGCAAGGACTGCTGCTTTTCTGTGTGCTCTGTTTTAATACATGTTCACATCATTGCAGTGATGTTATTTTATGAATCTAAAAGCAGTTCTTGCTAATGAAAGCACTAAAGGGTCTGTTTCAATTTCCCTACTAGTGTTTCTAGCAGAAGTCTAAACATTTTTGTCCATAGGTTAAGCCATATCTCTGTGCCACTTATTCTTCATGCTGGTAACAGCACATCACCTTGAAGTACTTGCTTCTTAGGAGACTTACTATTGATGACAGCTAGATTGTAGGTTTTCTGCATTGGCTTACTGCGCTCATGCTTTACTGGAAATCAGCTCTGAGCTCACATTGAAGAGAAGGACAGAGATCAAAGCAGTTCACTTCTCCTCAAGGATCACGTTTCTTAGCGACTTCCTTGCAAACCAATAGCCACAACTTATTTAAGCCAGGATCCATGCTGAGCAATTCCAGCTATTCCCATCAAGCACATCCTTTGGGGGTGACAGCATGTCTCTGATGTGTGGATGGGCTAGCTCAGCACCTCCCTCCAGGCTGAAATGCAACTATTACTGGGAAATCCCAGTAAAAAGTATTTCCCAGGCTAAATCAGAGCCATTGACTTTCTGGTGCTCAGCGCTACCAGGCAGGGGTAAAGGCAAGAGAGCAGAAGCACTCTGGTGCCAGGCACTGTCAGTGTGTCCAGCTGCTCTGACTCTAATGTCAGCCCATGGGTGGGGACCAGGGTCAGGCCCAGTGAGGGGAACCAGGCTGGGAACACAGCCCTGGGATGGCCATGGGGAGAGGGATTGCTGGGGCCCATGGGCAGGCAGGGCAGGGCTGAGGTGAGCTGGAGACCAGTCCTGCTGTGACATCGCTGGGGCAGGGACTGACAGCCTCATGGGTGCTAAAATAGGATGCTGGGCTGTGGGCAGGGTTGAGGGAGCCCCAGGGGGTGGAGAGGGCCAGTAAGACACATTAGTGCCCTCAAGGCCCTGACACTCAGTCAAGATGTGCTGATTTCAGTCATGGAATTGCTTACTTTCTTGTTTGGAAGATGACAGAGCCTGTCTGCTCTGTCATCCTTGGGCCATTTATTTAGACTGAGAATTGGGCTTCCTGCAGATGTCCCTGCCCTGGCTCCCCCAGCACCAGTTCATGGTGCTGCAGCCAAAGAGCAGTGCTGCAGGGTCACAGCAACACTGCTGCTTCCGCTTGAGCTGGATGCAGCTGCTTGTATGAAGCTTGACACCTCAGCTGCTAAAACCCAAGATGCAAGATCACACGGTGTGAGGTTGGGGGTTTCTGGGGCTGCCTTCACTATTAGGAGCACTGGGGCTGTGACAGGGAGGCATCCAAGCAGCTCCATGTGCAACCTGCCCAGCCTTGCAGGTAACAGGTCTGGCTGGAAGTAAGCCCGCTCCCAAGGAGCCATTCAGGTGTTGCTGTACCATGCCCTCTGCTGCAGTGAAGGAAATTGCAGTGTATGGTGCAACGCACCAAGCCTAGCGAAGCTTGAAATGCACAAAGACATTGTATATGGGCTAATGTCTGTTTAAGTTGTATAAGCAGACCCCATAGAACCATAAAATCATTTAACGTTGGAAAAGACCTTTAAGATCATTGAGTCCAACCATGAATCTGGTCATGTGTGTATTTGAAACCTGTTGATGTACAAGTGACAGGGTTGCCTGTATCCTCTGGATAACACCCCTCTGGAGGGTATGTTGCATAAGTATGGATGGGAAAGCCAGTGGACCTAACACTTTGTAGGATACCACTGAAAATTGATAAGAGGTCCAAAAATCAAGTCCTTTTCCAGCCCCTTGTGACCTTCCCATGCCTCCATGTGCATAAATAGTAGCTATTCTGGCCCTGGTCACATTGAACTTGAGCTCCAGCCTGTTCGTCACGTGAGGGAGCTGGCTGGTGTTGCAGGGGAGCTGTGTTTCCATTCCCCTGGGCGTCCTTGCAGTTGTATCACTTGTTTTCCATGCCCTCTGGACACTAGGGCAAAATAGTGAAGAGCAGAGGTCCTGACATAGCATGACCCTGACTCACAACTAAGTTGCTTGAGGACCCTAAAACCCTCCCAGGATGCAATAGCAAACATCAGCCAAAAGAGGAGGCACATATTGTACCAGGTCCTTGGCAAAGAGCTTCCTCTAGGAGCTCTAGAGAGTAAGCACCACCTGCCTATCTTGTCTGTCTCAGATCTCCATTGTTTCCTCTGTCCCCAGGTCCCTGGAAGAGTCCAAATGTTTGGCAGACTACCATGTGGAAGGCAAAAGGAAGAGTTCAGCTGGTGCCAGGCTCTGAGCACTGGTGGGGAAACTAAAAAATTTGAATTACAAAATCAACTGGCTGCTGGGAACTGATGAAACTCCTTGAAAACTTGTCTTGATTACCTTATCTCTGGCACCAATGGCTGTTAGCACATTCCTTAAAATCAGATGACCAAATGTACGATGTCTTCAGGCTTTACTTCTGGAGCAAGCTGGAGCAATTGCTCTGCCTGGAGAAAAGAGAAGGAATTAGTCATAGGTTTAAATCCAGCCTACCTGGCAACAAAGAGCTAAGCTTGGGAAGCATCATTTGAATTAGAGCCCCAACTTGTGGTCGTGGTCTTATGCCTCAGACTAAATGTTGGCTTTGGCCTGTTGTTTGACACTGTTTCTGCCTGTTGGGGAAAAGCTAAGGTCTAATAAGTGTGCTGAAGTCATGAGACTTGCGTATCACCCTTGGTACATCACACATGGAGGGGATGTGCGACAATGACATGCGGGGAAGGCAGAGAGGATAGAGTTTCCTGTCACAGGAAGTCAGGAGGGATGAGGACATAGAGAATGTCTCAGTTTCATTTAGGAAAACTTAGGCAGCTACAGACTGTCTGGAGACCAGACTGGAGAGGCTCCATAGTGCGTAAGCAGCCCCTTTCCTTGGTTGTTCATTTTCACTCAGTTTCCATTGTCTTTCTCTCTCAGGGCTTTTCAGGAAAGCACAGAAAAAAAAAACCAAAACAACAACAAAAAAACTCAAACAAGTGCTGTGACACCAGGCACAGCCTTTGCTCAGCTCTATTTACAGTTTTTCTTTCTTCCCCAGTGCAGCTATGTCCCACCTTGGGCTGGCTCCAGAGCCAGCCCAGACCTTGGGGATACCTAAAAGCTTCCTGCAGACTGCTGTGACCCCAGACCCCTGGTCACCCAAGGTAGGACACTGACATCCAGAAAGCTGTTACAGATGACCACAGTAGCATCACAACAGTACAAAAAGTATAATAGGAATAGTTTAGTTTGGGGAAGACCAAAGGGAGCTATGAACAAAATCCTCTGCAAACAGCCCACCACCACCTCTTTCAGTGTACTAATACAGGTAGCTGTATCATCAGAAGTGGCTGTGCCAATGTGGTGGCTGATTCCTCTTAGTTACTGCCTGTGCTGCAATCTTCTTTCTGTGCAACTAAAACCACCAGAGCACCTGTTTTTACAGGACACATCTCTGGGCATGTTCATTAGCAACAAGTATGTTCATCAGGCTGAACTGCTTTCTGTCTGATTTTCCTCCACAGTGAGGCTTCACTTATGCTAGCTGATTGTCACAAAATATCTCTGGGACCTGAAACTGGGGAGCCTAAGTGTCATTACTGTAAGAGATATGTGGGAGTCAAAGTCCTACTAGTTCAAGGAGACTTCAACTGTTCCAAAACAGGGCTTGAAAATATGTACCCTCTAGTTTTAACATCAAAACAAACATCCGAACAATACACCAAAGAGAAGCACAAACCATCTGACTCAGTGTATCTTTCCAGTCTTCATCTATGCTACAGAAATGCTCCCATGTCTGACTGTGTGTGATCACAAGCAGCCAGCTAAGGCCAAGCATGCTTTAATCACACACATGGACAAAAAACAAAATCAAGAATGAACTCAGAGATAATAACTTTCAACTTCTTGGTTTTACCATAAAGGATCCTGGAGGGACTCCTTGTGTCAGGAAGACTGAATCTGCAGTGGCACAAGGGTCAGATTAATAAAGCTTCTCATTTCATCACCCCACCACCACACCCCAAAAAAAGCTGCACCTTACAGGTTCCCCTTCTTGCATTCACTCTGCCAGCTGCTGCTCATTCCTGCTCCTCACCTAATGTAGCTGGCAAGGCAGAAGGGAAAGTTAATCCTGTGAAAAATATATCTAATGCTTTTGGGACACATTACAGGTAATGTGTGATTTTTGTTATGTTAGGATATCTATTCTTCAACTGCAAAGATGTGCTGTGATTCTGAAATGAGTAGGCGTGGATTGTAGCTGAAGGCACAACAGAATAATTGAGTTGCCTCTCCCTCACCTAGCCGGAGCTCTCATCTTCAGTTTTACCTTAGCTACTAGCTAATGTGCCAGCTACATTTTGATAATGACGCTTCCACAGCCTCTGGGCAACCACAAATTGATCCTGATGTGCAAAACCCCTGACTGTGATACTGAGTTGTTGGGATGCTTTTTAACATCAACACTGCTCTGAATCCATCCATCTTCCCTTCTGTGAAATGGCACCGAGGTCTTATCACTGCAGCAAACTGTGGGAGCTGGCCTTGCAAAAAAAGAGGTCTGGAAATTGGGGCTGTAACAGCTAGAAGAGATGGAATGAACTGGGGTGATCAAGTGTCTGCCAAACTGCAGGCCTGCTTTCCTTTGAGTTTAACCTTTGTACCCCTGAAGATTCATGAGTCGTGGGCTCGTTAATGCAAAGGTAGCTCCCCTCTGCCTTCCACTTCTCTCTGTCCTTGTGCAGTCCCTTTTCTTTGTTGTTAATTGGCTCAAGATTTCTCCTGAGACTTGGGAAGTTGCATGATCAGCCAGTAATCCGCTAATTCCCTTGGACATGCAGGAGTCCCTTGTGTGCTACTCTACAGCTGAATTTTGCAAGTGTTGCGCTCCTCCATGGTACGTCAAATCGATGTTATGTTGTGATCAAAGACGTCCTTGTCCTCAGAGCAAATTCCAGCACAGTTATGGTAGTTGGCTGCACAGTATACCATACATTTGAGCAGCAGAAATTCTCAAGATGTCACCATCTAAAGCAAAAAGCCTTTGGAAATGAAACATTTTTTTTTCATGGGGCAGTCTTTGATATTTTGCTGAAGTAATCAGCACAAAGCATGTCCTGAAAGTCTAAGTGGTTCACCTAGACTTTCACAAGAGTGATGACAGCTATCATTGGTATCAGAGCTTTCTTATGTCATGCTAAGAGTCAATACAATAATAGCTAAATATTTGTAGTTAAATAAGAAAGAGTGGATTTCTGTTTTTAGCATCCTAGCCAATGTTACTAGGAAGCAAGGACTTCACCCCTCCTTATTCACCTAAGCAATCTCTTGGTGCAGCCAGGGAACATTTCTTTTAATTGCCTCAGTGGGATGTTGGTCTATATTAGACAGCAGTGACTTAGTAACTGAGATTCACATAGCTATCGAGTAATATCATATATCAGGAGTTCAGAAAAACTAGACCTGAGAAGTCACTAGTTAAAATACCCAATCAAAGAGGCTGAAGATCCAAGTGAAAAAGCTTTCCTGTCAGATTTCTCTGAGAACTTTCTCAGGCATAAAATAAAATGTGCAAGGTAAAGGTGTATCATCACCTGTCAGGTATGCTTGAAGCTGTTACCACATCTTACATGGCATCCTGAGTTGATGCTGATAATGATTTTCTTGTTACATTACTGAGTTCTTTATTCCTAGCATGGTGGTGAGTATCTAGAGGACATAAAGACCTGGGTCCTGAATTGAACATTTTATGCACAGTTTTGGGTATTATGAGTGTTTTCAATGTCTCCCACCTTGGAGAGGACCAGCAAGAGCTGCTGAAAGACTCAAGACCTTTGAAACTTCATGGTTCCCCTAAGGGCTTCAAGAAATAATGTCCTTCCTGAGCCTAAACCACAAAGATCCACACCTTTATATAAATTTGGGGGATCACTTCTAAAAAGACTGAGTGTGAGTCCTGCTTTATAAAAGGCATGCAAGTATCCCTACAGCTTAATGTGTGTGTGGACTTCAGGCTCCTTCATATGGCAGGTGGCCACCAGCTTCTGTCCGCGTCGTGACCTCCTCCCAGTGCATTACCTCTATCCTGGTGTCTCTGCAGCTCAGCACAGAGGGGCCACCTTCTCTCTGGACACTGGGGATCACCCGCGATTAAAAGAAAGGTCCGGCTTTATAACCTGGAGAGCACATTTTAATTGTACTAAGCCAGGAGATCACTAGATGGCCTCATAATCTCAGAGATATGGGCAGATCCAGATTTAGGCTGTGCAATCACCATTTATTTTCAAAAACCTGCACTCTAAGTGCTGCAGGATTTAACGATCATCACCTCAGGCAATGCACGGAAGTGTTTTCAAAACACAGTGTGTGAAATATGGGACACTTTGTCCCACAGGGACAAAGAAAACCACATTTGTCAGTCTTGTCAGAAGCTGCTTGTATTCCCTAAATCCTGGCAGATAGGACTGGAGATGGGGCAGAGACCCGGTGGGAGCTGCTGGAGAGCTGCAGGTGCCTCTCCAGCCTGCCTTGGCTGGAGCCAGCTAACCAACGCAGCAAAACCAGCCCTGCAGAAGGACAGCCATGGGATTGCAGTTTAACGGTTGGACTAGATGATCTTCAAGGTCCTTTCCAACCTAGATGATTCTGTGAAAAAATTCTGTGAAATCGCAGCAGTGGAGCAGCCAGCAGAAAACCCAGGAACCACCTCCAGCCCCGGCCTGGCCTTGGTGCACCCTCAGGAGGGGCTTGGCCCTGGCCCTGGCCCTGGCCCTGGGCGGGAGGCGAGCCCCTGGCCGGGGGGATCTCTCTGTGGAGGACAGCAGCTGGGGAAGGGGGGAGATGCAGGAGGGTTTGGTTCCTTGTCCAGCCATGGACAAGTCGCAGTCGCTGCCTAGTGAAAATGCACTTTGTGGCCCCAGAGGAGACACCACTGTTAGCAGGTTGTCGGGTGCTTCCCTGTAGCAGAGCTGTGCCCTCCTGAGTAACAACAACAAAATAGTGCTGTCAGGGAAGACCCTCCCTTCTGTCCACGCGGAGGGGGTTTGGGGAGGAGAGAAACGAAGGGATCTTTAAAGCAACAGAAATATTAAAGGGACAGATGGAGCATGGGGAAAAGAAACACAGAGAGGGGAAAACAGAGGTTTGGCTTGCCTGGGGAACAGACCCTGCACTGGGGCGCTGGATGGATGGCCTTTTGGTGGCCAGTACCTTCAATAGTTGTTGCTGTTTCAAAGAGATTCGGAAACCTTGGTTAGGCCATAGCAGATTTGATAGAGGCCTTGATCTGATATGCAAAGGAAGAAAAAAAAAAAAAAAGACTACCTCATTTTCACTGCTGTCAAATTTGGATACGTGCTATTGTTCTTTTTCCCATGTGGATTTTTATTAACATTTTAAAATACAGAGCTAGTTTACACGGATGCAAGTCTTTTAAAAAGCATTTTACACGAAGCAGGAACAGAGCAAGCACAGGACACGGATCAGTGGCCTGAGTTTAGAGAGCGGCAGGCCCAGGCCGCTGCCCCGAACCGCCGCGGTACGGAACAAACCCACCCCAAGCACCAGCGAAGGGTTCGGGGCCGAAGCTGCCGGCACCGGGACCGGGCCGGAGGCTCCGCGGCGCTGCCGCTTTAAGGGCGGGCGGGGATCCCGGCCCTCCTCGGCCCGGCCCGGCCCGGCCCCGGCGCAGCAGGGCGGAGCGGAGCGCAGCAGCGGCGGCGGCGGCGGCCGGGAGCAGGTAGGTGTGGGCCGGGCGCTCCCCGGCCCCGGTCCCGCCCCGGCGGGGGGCGGGGGTGGGGGTGGGCGGCACGGACAGGCCCGGCCCGGCGGAGCGGCGCGGTGGCCGGAGCGGCGCGGCCGGGCCTGCGCGGGGCGGGGCGGGGCGGCCCAGGTCCTGGTGCTGGCCTGCCCCTGCCCCTGGCCCCAGCCCTTGCCGCCACGCCGCTGGGGCCGTCCGTGCCCCTCGGAGGCTGGCGGCCGCTTTGCAGAGGGGTGCGCGGCCCGGGGTGACAATCTGGGGGCGTCTGGGTGGGAGCGGTGTCTGTCCCGGTGGCCCGGGGCTGGGCGGCTCTTGGCCGCAGGGCTGGGTGGCGGCGCGGTATTTGCCTCCCTGGCTGAGGCGGGCGGCCTTTGGCCTCGAAGAGGTCTGGATTCCTCCGATGGGAAGCGTGGGGTCGGTGTGGTTATGCTTTGAAAGGCACCTGCTGCTTTAAAAAAAAAAAAAAATATCTTAAATTGCACAGGAATTGGGGTTTTTTTTGTTTGTTTGGGTTTTTTTTTGGTTGGGTTTTGCTTTGTTTTGCCCCCTTTTCCAAGTTCTGCTCGCCCACTGATTCCCAGTAAGATGGGAGGGCCGGGAGTGTCAAACGCAGTGATAGCTATTCTGACGCCTGCCTGCACTAAGTGCTTAAGCTCGATTTGGCATTTTGAGCACAGAGCTCTTGGCAGATATTTCTCTACCAACAATTAGTTTAAAAAGAGTAACCATCGTGACAGGCGATGCAAAATACATGCTACTGAATATCAGCACTACTAATTTGCAGCAATTCATGGGGAAAAACCAGCATACAGCATTAGCTGACAAGATTTCTGCCTCTGATTGATTTCAGTTAACTTCCTGCTTCCCTTAGGCAGATGAGGATTATATAGCTCTGCCTTCAGGAAGGCAGGCACTCGTTAATTACATTCATTAATTACATGGACTCTGCTGAATGGCATTCTCAAATGTGGAAAAATGCAAAATGTTCAGTCATGTGTATTTATTTATAATAAAAATACAAAGCCTTTAGCCAATGATTTAAACAAAGACTTAACTGGACTATTAGCCTAAATAGCAATGTGTTACAGGAGGGAAGTTCACGGCTTAACATTTTAGTAAGCAATCAAACTAAACCCCGTACCTGAAGCAGAGGCCAGCACACAACAAAAATGCCACTAAGCACGTATGAACTTCTACTAAAGATACAGACAAATAAAGAGAAACTGAAGGCATGAAATACAAAGTGTTAAGACTGTTTTATTAGCATATTTTTCCTTTGTCCCTTTGTCTAGCTTTTTTAAGGACAACCTGCACAGCTCTAGGTGGTGAAGCTGGCCACAATTCTTCTGTTGTCAAAAAGTGGCAGGGGTGGGCTGAAGTTGCTTTTCTTCATGCATCATTCTGCTTTTTCATGAAAACCACTGTGGAAGAAAGAAAGCAATCACAAAATAGTGCAGTTTCTCTTGTGTCTCTTTGTACTTGCAGTCTTGCTGTTGTGGAAGCACAGGCTTTAAATGCTTCTCTGGTCATCAGTTTAGGGGAAGGTTCAAAAGCTGTGCTGTGAATCAAGTAAGTCAGTCAGAGTTATCGAAACAAAATTAGAGAGCAAGACAAGGAAGGAAAAAAGATATGAATTCAAGGATGGATGAAGGAGGAGATCTGACCAGGAAGGCAGGAAAACAGTTGCTTTCTCTTCAGGCTAACACTTGGTAAGTATACACGCAGCATCAGTGTAAGAAAGACTCAGGGGCTGCAAGAGATGGTGGGTGAGGAGAGTATGGTGATGAAGCGCTGAGAGGTTCTTCCTTCACCTCTCAGCTGAGTGCTCTGGCTCTCCACTCTCCATTCTCCTCATTCTTAAATGAGTCAAACCTCTGATGTACCAATCTTTCATGCTCCTTTTCTTCACTGCTGGTGACCTGAAAACTGGCCTTGAGTAGTGTCAGAAGGCCTTTGAACGTGAGCTCATCCACTCTGAATGTCTCACCTTTTAAAAATCTTATTTTTTAAAATGTGTTGAATTCAGTTTCTCTCTTTAGACATCTCAGAGATGTTTACGTAGTTTCTCATGGGAAACGGGCTACAGTGGTGGAGGTCTGCTTTCTTCTACAGCTGCGAGCATCCACATGAGACAATTGTACCATAAGACTAATCGATTCTCTAAAATACAGACTGAAATGCAACAAATTGGGAGTATTCTGATTAAGATAAATTCTTGGGGATTTTTTTTTTTTTTCATTTTGGACCTGGCAGCCTGACAAATCTGAGGTAGAAAGAGGAAAGTCTTTTGAGGAAAACCTTTAATGGCTTCCCTTTAAAAAGATGCTTTCCTAAAAGACTCATCACCATTATAAAACTTGTAATTAATGGCGTCTCTCAAACAACCTACTGATATCCTTTGCTATGTCCATAGGCCCTGCAATGCCAGAGCCCTACTGCAAAATCTTAAGATTCAATGGAAGAACCTTAAATGGGAGTAGCTTACTGTGTGTATACCTTCAAGACAGAGGGAGATGTTAAATGGCTGCATGCTTAATTTTTAGCTCTATCAGCTGGTTGTTTCTCACTGGGTATGTTTATAGCGCTCTCCTGAATGGGTCTCTTGAGAGCTTCTTCCTTAAATACCACTTCTTTCAGACTTCAGAGGCTCTTTGGGCAGGGCAAGGCACACATTCCTGGTGACACAACAGCATGTTGACTTCCTCTTCCTAAAGCCCTGGTGGTGCCTACCCTTGAAGTCACTGAAGAAACATCACTTACGTAGCATTGTTCTCCTTTCAGGACCTGTCATCCATCACTATGAAGAACAACATCCTGTGAGTTTGTTTCAGGCTTTCTGCCTCATCACCTGCTTCAGGTAAGCTGTGCTCCAAGCTCTCCTTGGGGAGACATGGCCTTCCGCGGCTGGAAGCGGCTCCTCCTCTTGGGCAGGCAGAACACCTTTGCCAAGGCTTGGAGGAGCAGGAGGGGAGGCCTCCCTCTGCGCTGGAAGCGCTGCTGCCATTGGAGTGCTGGCAAGTCTCTGGACCCCGAGGTGAGAGCGTTTTTGGAGGAGAACACGGAGGTCACCAGCAGCGGGCACCTCACGCCAGAGATACGGCTGCGCCTCCTTACCCCTCGCTGCAGGTTCTGGAGGGAAAAACCTGACCTGTGGCCTTATGGGGACCCATTCTGGGCAATTTACTGGCCAGGAGGCCAAGCCCTCTCCAGGTATGCAGCATGCGTCACCGAAGTTAAGTCCAGTCTGCTGTGGGCCAGGATGTCAGACCTGGCTCTGTTTGTAGTGATTCCTAGCAGTGTGTATTTGCCTTGTATGAGAGCACATTATCCATACTGCTCTCTGCTTATACAGGAGAGATGCAGTGTCTGCTGGCTGGCAGTGAAGAATCAGCACCTCCTGTATATAGAAAAACTTACGGCTCTGTCATGGTTTAACCCAGCTGGCAACTAAGCACCATGCAGCTGCTCACTTGCTCCTCCCCCTCCCAGTGGGATAGGGAAGAGAATCAAAAAAAAGTAAAACTTATGGGTTGAGATAAGAACAGTTTAGTAACTAAAATAAAATAAAAAATAATAACAACAATAATAGTAGTAATGGAAGATAACAAAAAGAAAGGGAAATAAAATGCCAGAAAAAACAAGCAATGCACAATGCAATTGCTCACCACCCGCTGACTGATGCCCAAGCAGCGATCCGCCCCTCCCAGACCACTCATCCCAGTTTATATACTGAGCATGATGTTCTATGGTATAGAATACCCCTTTGGCTAGTTCAGGTCAGCTGTCCTGGCCAGGCTCCCTCCCAGCTTCTTGTTCACCTGCTCACTGGCAGAGCACTGGAAACTGAAAAATCCTTAAGATAAACGCTACTTAGCAACAACTAAAACATCAGTGTGTTATCAACATTATTCTCACACTAAATCCAAACCACAGCACTGTACCAGCTACTAGGAAGAAAATTAACTCTATGCCAGCCAAAACCAGTATGAGCTCTTAAGTTGAAATCTATTGTCTTCAGTGGTGATGCATGTGTTGACAACAGGGCTGAATTTGGAGCTGTTGAAGGGCTGGGCAGTTGCCATCAAAACCTAGTGAGGTATTTAATTCTATCAGTCATTTTCGTTCTGAACAGGAGGATTTCTATTTTGTTGTAAAACATGGTTGGTTTTTTTTTTTGTAGGAGATAGGAGTGTGCATGTGTGTCTGGTCTGTTGAGAAAAGCAGGTTTATGCTGATGCACTTGGAGTGCTGGTTAGCCTGAATCACTCTCCTCATTTAGGACTTCAGAAGCATTATTGTCAAGCCTTATTGTGGCTGTCTTTTAGTCACATTAGAAGCCACATTTTGATTTTGGCCACTTACTGTCAAAATGTCTTTAATGTTCTTGATTCCCAGGAACTAGTTAAGAGTTCTTTTATTCTGTAAAATCAATTCTCTCACTTTGAACAGCAGAAAAAGTTCATAATTGTTACAGCAAAGAACAAGCTGTCAGACATTCCCCATGTAGATGAAAGGGAAGGATCTGAAATGGGGCTTTGCTGTTTTTCTACAAGAAAGCATAAATAGGAAGGCATTTGTGACCAGGAAAGGATGAATCTTACAGTTAAATTGTGAGCTGATTAGCCTGCCATGTAGCTGAACTAGAGTGCTCCTAAACATTGTGTAATTAAATTAGGTAAGGTTATCTCTACATTTTGTTATCATATGATTCATATGCCCAGATATTTGGGTAGCAATAGTAATTATCTGGCATTTCACCACTGTATTGACTTATTATTTATGCAGTTGTATGATGTATTGGGAATGTCAGAAATGAGCTGCATAATCCAGAAAAGTAGAAAGGGACCATGAAAACATGCTGCTTCTGTAACTGTGCTCATTTCACAGGTGGCATTTCCCCAAGATCAGGAGTCTCCTCTTTCAAGCTATTCCTCTTGGTGTAACGTAAGACACCTCATTACCCCAGCATGGCAGACAGCAGTCTCCAGCAGCAGCATAAGGCACTGTGTCCATGCCAGGGGATATAGTCGGTTCCAGCTGTCCTAAGTCACCACAGTCGTTAGCTGTAACTTGAGAACCACTCAGCTGGAAACAAGGCACTTGCAGCCTTAGGCCAGATCATGCTCTGCACAAGTTACTGCTGGGAAGCCATCGCAAATCCAAGCATAGCCCAGAGAAGGGGAAAGGGAGAACTTTCTGTGGAGGTCCCACCCCTGTCCACCATGCTACTGGTAAACTGGGGGCTGTCCTCAGAGGCCTGATGGCCTCAGGGGAGTGTTGCCAAACAGCCCAGTCGCTGAGCCTCTGCACAAATGTACTGCCTGAGTGCCCTCAGAAAAGAGAGCATTGGTAGATCTTCAAAGTAGCAAATAATGCTGCAACATTGTGCTAACGGTGTAACAAAGCTAGGTGCCAGACCTCATAGGAGAAGGTGATTTTCATTAAAACTGAGCCAGTTTCACTCCTTGGATTCATACCCACTTACTCCGAAGCACCAAGCTGTCCTGGTAGGATTCCTTGTGATGACATGTAGGACAAGAGGCATGGGATGTCAGGTCCTCCTCATGTCTCCTGAGGTTCTGATGTGGGCATTTTGTATCTTCAGTCCTGGTCTCAACTTTCCTGCTATTGACTCTTAATGGCTTGAACTGTTTATGACGACAGTAGGTTGTCTTTTGCTCTCCCAGTCTGGGCTCCTGGGAATCTGTATACAGATGTGCTGGGATCTAGGTGCCATCAATGCTTGACACTCATATTAGGCCTCCTTCTGCCATTCCTGCTGCTGCTTCGAGGCCCAGACATTCCCATCCATCTGTTCGCCATGTACACCAATCTTAACTTTTCCATTACAGTTCTCTGCACTGGAACCCAGCTGCAAAAGCTGTGCTTACCAGTAGCCCTGCGTGAAGAGCCAGCCATCATCTTCCATGCCAGAAGACAACACAAATCTGTGTCTGCGTGGCTCAGGAAAAGAAAGAGAAGTTCCTCTTCTTCCAAGCAGTTGCATAGGCAGTATTTTAGGGCAATGAGCAGACCTTGTCTTTTGATGGGTGCAATATTCACTGCAAATACATCTCCATGTTTCTTCCGTCAGATTGCTTTTAATTTTTACAAATCCTTACTTTCCTGTTTCTGATACCAAGCATTTTAATCACCTTGCAGTTTGTATCTGTTTATTAGATAAGCTCACCTGTCAGAGGAGCTGATTGAAGTAAAAAGTTGGCTTACTTGGCTGGATTTCTTTTTGTTTGGGGGATGGGGGAGAAGTAAGGGCGAAAGATGATGGTTCTTGATTTTTATATCAGTAGAGACAAATAAGGAGCTATGTACCAGCTGCACATGTGGAATAGTGTTAAGATACCATGCTTCATTACACTTATGACAAGAACTCTTATGCAGTGTAATGCAAAACAGAAATTTGCATAATCTTGTTCATTGCTTTAACAGCTTTTCTTTTCAGGTATATTTTAGATAATCCACGTGTTGTTAAAGGACGATCGGTTCTGGATCTTGGAAGTGGATGTGGAGCAACAGCAATAGCTGCTGTGATGAGTGGTGCATCACAAGTCCTTGCTAATGACATCGACCCTAGTAAGGCCTTTTTCTTCCATCTCTGTGTAAAGATACTATTTTTTAAAGCATATTCAACACTGACTTTTCTTTGCTCCATTTGGGAACAATTCAGGTTCCAAACAGAATTCTAAGAATGCTAACAAGATGAACAGATTTTGCCAGTGTTAGAGCGGGGTTGTACCAGCCTCTCCTGCACTGAGAAGGTCTCCATAGCTCCTCAGAATGAGCAAACAGTAAAGTTTCTATCAAGTGTTGCCTGTACACCATTGCGGCTGGTTTGGAAGAGAACTCCAAGCGCAGGCAGCGAGTTGGCTTCTCTGTAGGACTATTGCATTTTCCTGCACTTTCATATGTTGGGGCCCAGATTTTACCTTTTCCTCCCACACTTTGTTTTCCCATAATTGACTTATGAATTCAGTTTATTCATAATTAAATTACTCATTGGTTAGGAAGTATATCCGTAGATTAAGGCAGCTGGATATTCTGGTTTGATTCCATGATTGGTTTCTTTCGTATCCATTCCAGGAACAGTTTTTTTCTGTGTCATGGTACAGTGAGGATAAAATTCCATCACTTTATGCCAGATTTTGACCTATAATGAAAACTGTGGAAGTCCCTAGATAGGATAAACAAAAATATTTAAGAGATGAAATTGAAAGATGTGTCAAGGAAATTTGTGAGGGGGCTGAATGGCAGAATCCTAACACATAACTTTCATTTTACTTTGACTTTTCTTCAGTTGCAGGCGTGGCGATGATCTTGAACTGTGAACTGAACCACTTGAATCCCTTCCCCATCACCATTAAGAACATCATTAATTCAGAGGCTGGCAACTGGGACCTCATTGTTCTAGGAGATATGTTTTATGATGAACAACTTGCTGATGGTCTGCATCACTGGCTGAGGAAATGCATCAGGATACAGCAAACTGAAGTGCTGATTGGTGACCCTGGCAGGCATCAGTTTTTAAGCCACAGCATTCGCAGTCAGTTGCACAAAGTTATAGAATATTCGCTTCCCGAGTATACTAGACAAGAAAACAATGGATTAACATCAAGTATCGTCTGGAGTTATCAGCCCTCAAATAGCTTAGAAAACTGTTGAAGCTGGCTTTCTAACGAATTTTTGTCTCAGTTGGCTTTTTTTGTAAGTAAGTATGTAAAATGAAAATAGTAATTAAACACAGAACATATCTGTTGATGCAAAGTAAATTACTGTACCTTCAGCGTACTCATTTCAGTCACATTCACTGAAGCTTTCGCTCCCTTTGAGGTACAAGCTACGTGCAAACTGTATTCCAGGGGGCCTGCACTGAAGTGCAAATCCAAAGAGAAGTTACATGTAAGAGTTTGCATGCTTGATGTTTTTCATGTATATTCATGTCCTGCTCTCTGACACTATTCTGAAATGGTTTTGGACGTCCAGCATACTGCTGTGGGGAGAAGGCGGTGGCTGAAAGATTACGGCACTGCTTTCACAGACTTCTGCAGATATGTATAGAGACAATTATTGCTGCCCTTCACAAAACTCTCTGCTAGATTATTAGCTCATACTATGCTCCACTTGAAGTGCCTTGCTCTTTTTCTGGATATCTCTTCTGAACGTCAAAGTAACTAATTTGAGTCTCCCCTTTCCCTCTATAATAAAAATCTACCCTTCCTTGAAGCTGCCAGAGTGATTATTTAGGAGTTGCACACAAATCTAGAATATACTTCTTGAATTCTAGCCAAAGTAAAAGTTTTTAGTAAGTGGAAAGTGACTAAATAGTAACAGCTATAGGGTAACTTTATCCCCTAGAGAGTACGGTGAAATGATCTACATTCCCTAACTTTGCAGGGGTAAAAAAGGCAATCTATCACCATGGGAAGCCGGTGGGGGATGAAATCTTTCCTTCTGTGATGTTTCTGAACAGAAGGTAACTACCTAAACCAGGGAATAAAAGTTGGGTATAATAATTTTTCTCTTCTCTTGAGAAGATGCTGGACAACAAGCTCCAGAATCATTCTCAGCTTGTGGGGTTAAAAAAAAAAGAAAAGAAAATTTGATCCACAGGTAGGAGGCTGTAAATGCAGTCATTTGAAGAAACCAACATTTTCAGAGCAGTCTTGCAGGAACTGTCACCTTTAGCAGTTAACTATCAAACAAGCGGTGATGGGCAACTAATAACTGCAGAATGGAACCTAATACACCTACAAATACCAGGTGATGTGGTGGAAGCTTATAAACATTAGGAAGTATGTAGTACTCAGAAAACCATGGTGTTTATGAAATGGGAGGTTTAGGAGCACATTCAGATGTACGTGTTCCTAAGATATAATTTAACAAGTTTTCAGAACTATCCAAACGGAAGGCTTACAAACTTTAATCTTCAGAACAATATGTGAATATTCACCCAACAATTTACAACAATAACAATATCCAAACAATACAGAATATGAAGTGATAAATGTATACACAATGTTGTTCTTCCACTTCACCCAGTGCTTGTAAACAGTTGTTGAAGATGGTCTAACCTGAATCAAAAAATATTCCAGTAGTTATGCCAGTAATAAACATGTAAGAGGGCAGACTTAAACTCTCACAGTAAAGGATTTAATGTGACTTAACATTAAACTTCCACACCCAAAATTAAAGTGTTAATTCATTGCAGTGTTGTACCAATTTTTAAGCACAAGGTGAGGATAGACCACTAAGTTACACATTTAGAAGAGGCTGTAGGAAGGAGAAGACAGTAAATCTACATGCACATTTAAGGACACAGTGTAAGCTGCGTTTGCCTTCATGACAAATCCAAGGTTACATTAGCAAGGGGAAAAAGGACAACCTTGCCAGTGAGGTTAGCAGTAGCACTGTTCCACAGATGGAATTTTTTTTAAGCGCCCTTTGCTGTTACAGATTTTGGTGGTCTTCCATCTTTAGCTGCTTTACATTATCTTCATTAATAATTATCTTTCTGCATGTAGCACTTGAAATGAGAGTCTGGCAACCATCACCACACTATGTTATAGTTACATGTCTTACAATAACAGACTGAGGGAACTGGGCTTGTTCAGCTTGGAATGGAGAAGGCTTCAAGAGACATATGAGCAGACTGCCCATTCATGAGAGGAGGTTGTCAGGATGACAGCCAGGCTCTTCCAGCGAGAAAGGGTGTACGCTGAAACAAAATAGGGTCAAACAGGATAGGAGGAAAAATTTTTCCACCATTATTGCAGTCAAGCAGTGGAACAAGTTGCCTCAAAAGGTTGTGAAGGCTCTGTCATCTTCAGTTTTTCAAGACTTGGCTGGATAAAGCTCTGACTAAGCTGGTCTGAGCTCTGAGCTGGCCCCACTTCGGGCAGGAAGTTAGACTAGAAACCTCCCAAGGCCCCTTCCCACTTGAGTTAGCTTACAATTCTACTGTCTTCTGGCACCCTTCCTGAAACCAGGGCTGGCAGCCTGACCCTTATGCTTTACTTATTTGACATGATTACTGAGGTGTCATTGCTGCCACCTAATCAGCTAGATGGATCAATACGAAAAATAGCACAAAATAAGTTTATTGCCAAGTCATGTCCAAGAGTTCAAAGGCATAATGGGCCCTGACTGACACCAGGGATTCCACAGAGCAAAACAATAAACTACTCTTTAGCCAAAAAAGGGAATAAAACATGGTAGATTAGGTTCTTAGGCCTCTATCCGGTCCAAGGATTTGCTGCAGTTACAGCCTTCAGATGCTAGTTGCTAATGTAGCAAAACCAACTTCTCCTGTCTGCAGAAATGGTTTGTACTGGTGCAGCTATAGGTATCAGGAACACATTCATCACTGGGCTGAGCCATGGTACTGCATGCAACAAGAGTTAGGGATTTAGGCACTGGCGTTTGAAAATTATGCTTTCAGTTACACTTGAACAAGTTTTCTAAATGGACTTGCTCTTCCATAAACCATATAATCAACAAAAGAAGAAAGATGACTGTCAGATGTCATAATATACTTTAATATTACTGGATGCAACATGTATTATATTATCTTCCATGCAATTTGACCTGAACTTTAAATAGATTCATAGAAGACTGGTTTATTTCTGCAACACTTAAAATGAGTGTGGCTATGACAAGTGTTAAATTGTAAAGTAAGCATAGTCCTTATGGTCGCCTAAACTCATGGGGTTCTACGTGTCACCAGATCCATGTAAGACCACCCTAGATAAACCCTGCTACTTCCAGATGCAGAGTCTCAACATAGTGTGCTACCTGCCCTGTATAATGCAAAAATACTAGTATTTTAAAAAGTTTAATGTTTAAGTCATAGAAGTGTCACAAGAGGTTATACTGTTTCAAGAAAGCCAATGAACATGACTTGTAATTATGTGACCACTGCTTCACCATGTAATAAGCTCATTCTACAGTTCTAATTTTTTTTTTCTTTAAATTAAACTACAGTTGAACAATATATAAATGGTTATTTTCAGCTTCTGGGGGCCACTGGAGATGTAATAAACTGCATACAGCACAACATTCTGCTAACTCTACCATCCTGAGATTTATGTACTCAGACAGTAAATTTGGTCCTATTTCACTCATAGCTATGCTTATAAGGATCAATGTTATGTTCCCTAAAGGCATTTTCATGCAGGAACACAGGCAAAAGCCAGGGCAAGTAAGTATTTGTCCATATATAAGGTTCTTTTATTGGTCATTACTACTATTCTGAAATTTTTTAAGTCACCACAAAAATTTCAAAACAAGTTTATATTCACATGTTCACAGACTGCAGTTTTGGATGTGTAAAAATCCAGCAAATATTTGATGGTAAATAAAACCAGGAACCTGCAGCATCAGTAACATCGAAAGAAAGGTACCTGCAGTTTTTCTTGAAGACCTAGCAAATACATGGTGAAAGGAGATTGTCTGTTACAACTTAAAATACATTTGCCTTGCTGTTAATGCCACTCCATTTGTCAGTTGTCTGTTGACTTGTCAGATTGAAGTCCCAACTTTACAGACACTTCTGCATAAGTGTTAATACTATGTTTAGGCTTGGTACTTTTAGTTGCAGCTATCCTCTCAGACTACAAATTCAGAACACAGACTTACTTAAATTGGGTTTGTATATGTAGCCAAGATGCTAAAAGATGCTAAGTAGTAGCCAAACCTGATACTTCAAGGAGGCTGAGCGATTACAGTGCAATATTAATTATGGTTTAATTTTCCTCTTAATGAATATTATCAGCCATGCGAAGACAGGGCTCTAAGCAGAGACAGTGGGGAAGCCCAGACTCACAGGCAAGGACTGGAATGGCGACGGAGACCTCTGGTGGGAACAAGGCGGGAAGCAATCTGGTGGTACAAAAGTCACCAGCTGTTTCTCCAAGGTGCTTGTTTTCCGAAAGAGCTCTCCCATCTGTAAACTTTACACTCGTACGTACACAATAAATAATCAGTAAACAGTCCATGTTACTTGCTTGATTTTGTTTGATATGATTAGCTGCTCTAAAACATCTCGGGAACGATCTGCAAAAGAACCAAGGAAATTCTTGTTATTCATTCAGAATATATATAGGTGGTATTTAGAAATCAGATAAATGGCAAAACTATTCAATTATAGATCTGCATTTACACTTATCTTGCTATTACAATATCACAGTTCAGATATATCTTTAGTAATTCAAAACCACTTGGTTCTTTCTGCAATCACGTAGCTGTAAAGCATCACCAACCAATCAAACTTAAAAAACCCAAGATAGATCATAACCTCTCTTCAGCTTGTCTTCCAGGCTGACCAGTCCTACTCCATTCCACTGTTTCTTGAATGGATGCTGTTCCATACTTTTGGAATAAAGTAGGGGTTTAAGATGTTAGAATATTTTTCTGAAGTCTTATCATCAACTTTGGATTTTCATCAGCATGTTGATGGGGGGAAAAAAAAGGAAAGAAAAAAACTCCAAAACAAGAAAGAAATCCCACTCTGAAGGTTGCCATGTTTCAAAGCAAAACTCTCACCTTGCTTTGAAAATCTCAGTGTACAATTATTATTTTATCTAGTAAGTTATTATTTGTTTTGGATTATTTACAGTGTGCTTTTCCAGAGAGCAAGAAGACACTATCAAGAAGTAATTACTCTTCTTACTCCCTGCATGATTTGACCTACCTGTTATCAGTGGGCATCCATGGAACAGAAAAATGTGTATCTTTGGACAACAAGTGAGGACCGCTTCCACAGCAACATCTGTCAGATTCACACAGCGTTCCATATGGATCTCCTGTTACGAAAATAGTAGTAACAAAAGCCTGTCAGAGCACCCACAGTTTTGGAAGCGGAGCTTTTCTTTGCCCAACCAATTTTCAGAGATCCCCACCCAGAAGAAAGTATGATCTACTGCTCCTCTGTGCATTGACCCCATATGTGATCCTGTACAGAGAAGGAAAATACCCTCAGGAAAATAAGACAGCTTTTCTATGAAGAGTCAACACTAAAAACATAAACCTGAGTTTTCCCACAACATATTATCATTTGAGACAACTGAGAAAACTCTTCAGTGAGATTGTATAGTGTATGAGTCCCATCAGTTTTCCTATGACACACATTCTCCTAGCTATTTCTTGTCCAGGAGAACAGAACCCAAACTGAATTCTGGGGTTTCTCAAAACAGGCAGGATTCATGAGTCTCTGCCGAAGTTCCTAATGTCTATCTATCTATCTATCTATCTAGGTCCTAAAAGAAGTCTAAGAACTTATTCCAAGGCTAGACTAAAACCTGCTCTCCATTTCTGTGCAGTTGCAAAACTAGTACTTCTTGTACATGCTAGAGAAAGAATAAATTCAGCATTAACAGATTACTACCAACTCTTTTTCTTCCCCTCTAAACTGCCTTACATATTAATAAATATAACATACAGGAAGAAATGCAGAAAAGAGACTATCAAATCTAATGCAAACAGGATTTGGGAAAATATACTTTAGGGATTCTGGGGTAAAAATAAAAAAGCCCCATTGTTTTATTGTGAAAGAGCATCTTTCCAGATTATAAACTCCAAGGATCTTGAAAGAGCACAGAAATGAAAGGGACCTTTTGTAATAAATGCAACTTTTTATCGAATGATGATGGAGAAAACAAGAACTGTATTCAGAGAAGCAAGATAAACAAAAGCTGATATATGTATAGCTTTTAGTTCACTTTAATAAGTAAGTGAAATGTGGAATCTGAATACCTCTGAATGAAGTAAGATTTATAAATCTGCCTCCTAGTTACAGCTTGAGAATTTTAAGACCCTACTTTTTTCACATGTACCTGACATTAGATCACTGTCTATAAATTTGCACTTTGATGATATGAAACAGAGGTAAGAGGACTGTGACACAGACAAGAAAAAGAGCTACACTGAAGAAGAGATTGTAGCAAATAACTCCATATTCTCTACTACATTTCTTTTTCTTACTGCTTGTAAACCAATAGACCTAAAAAATTCTAGCTGTTCATACTGATAGGACACAACTTTTGTTTTTAAAATTGGTGTTCCACACAAACCCATTACATTTTGCCTTAATAAAACTGTACAGACACCACCCCCACCACCCCCCGCCCCCAAGAAACCCATCCAAAAAAACAAATGTAGTAAAAGCACTTAAAAAAAGCACATGGCTTTTAAGAAAGCGGAAACAAGTATTGAGTGCAGGAAAATGAACAAGCAAAATCCATACCACTATTCAGTCTGGCATGACTGAAATTTCCCATTAGTTCTTCTGAAATCAAAGTCCACCACCTCAGCATTACTTTCTTGAACACTTACAGATGAAGCAGGTCTTATGTAAGCTACCTAACTTGTTCTTCCTGATCTAGTACAGCTTCCACAGGCTTCCATGTGCAGCACACAGAAAAGAAAGCCTATGCACTTTCAAAGAAATAGTAACTACAGCAATGTGACCAGGAAACACCAAAGGCCACATTTTGCAAGTGGAAATTTTTATTAAAAATAAATGGAACTACGTTGCTATGGTTTGAAGAAAAAGGGCTTACATACAAGAATATAATTCTCTATGAACTGTGGGCAGTAATAATACAGAAGAGGGAAGGTAATACTGACAGAGCAATTATACCAACATTGCTGGAAAATAGGTCAAAACCCTCTAGGAACCCTCTAAGAACCTTACAGAACCTTGCTCTACTCAATAGCAAACCCAAAACTTATTACAATATTTGTGTTTTAAGACATATGTACTGAAGACTTTTGAGAGTAACCTAGACCGAATGACCTAATCCAAATCACAGTGATACCCACTGCTTTACATTTGTAGGCTGGATACGAGGTGTCTTATGAAGACTATCTGCATAGACTCAGGGTTGTTTAGAGAATCTGTAATCAATGTTTTGCTACAGCTAAAGGTGTAACCAGCCAAAAGACAAAAATATTTTCAAGTCACTTCTAGTATACAAAAATAAGATCTCTCATTGCTATGGTCTGAAAAATAGTAATTTCATCTTGTTCCACAAGACTCATCAAGACTAAAAAGATTGTCCAAAATAGACAAAATCAGCTGGAAAAAACCAAAACCAAATCTAACTGTTCACCCTCCAAATAAAACAGTAACAGTTATATTTTTTCCAGGTTATTAATACTGTCAGTTGACCCAGATTTGGTATTTTGTTTAGGGTTGTTTGTTTTATTAAACACTAGAAACTAGCAAAAGTATGACCTGTTTCCCATCTTGGTTTCTAGATGAACAGTTTGGATTCAGAAACAGCCTTCATGAAAACAAAAACACACACTCAGATAAAAATTTACTATATAGAAAAGTAGAAGATCGTTTATGGTAAGAGGTATGGGATGTCTCTTCTCCTTTATTTTATTACTGTCTCAGTGCCTAGAGAATCTTTATGCAAAGACGCTTCACTTTCACAGTTGCTTTCATGAGTTAAGAGATTTACCTCTACAGAGGTGCTAACTGATTCTTAAATCCACGGAATTATCCACATTACAAATCCTGCCTCAGTGTGCAACAGAATCAAGAAATAACTCCAGTGAAATAAAGGGAAAAAATTAAGCATTCATCTGCATTTATTATACAACTCTCTAAAACAATGTGAGTTAAAATAAGCATACTACATTCAACAGAAAAAAAGTCATATTGAAAAGACTGAGGTTCTCAAAAAGCTGGTCTGGGACATTGCTACAGAGAGACAGAAAATATTCAATTCATAACCAAAATCAGAGCAAGGGTGTACACAAACAAAGGCAGTCAATAAAAACCATCCCTCAGAAGTAATACTGATAATAATAATTAAAATTTGATGGTATTTGCTTTTGTTCATTTCTTTCTTATTAAGTAAGTTACCTTTAAATTCTTTGAACATGTTCCACTCACTAGTGCTACAACGCCATCATCTGTCACCTAGAGAAAAAACCACATTGTTATTAACACAATGGATTAAAGCTCATCTTTTTCAAACACAGCTATTTGGGGGAAAAAAAAATAAATTATTCACTCCTTGCAGTCATTGAATACACTTAAAATTACAGTATTTTCTTCCCAACTAAGCTTGTAGAGAAAATTATCCATGTGTTTTTTTTCAGTTTATTAAACACTGTTGCATTTTAATGCCATGTGATCCAGCCTGGCTTTCTACCTGGATGTTTTCAACTGTGTAACTGCTATTTCTGCAGCTTCTTTATCTCATTTACCAGTGAGTACACTATTATGGTCAGAGCATGGCACTTTTCATTTATAAGGTTTAAAGTACTTCTGCTCTACCTAGACCAATTTTTCTCCTGTTTTCAGGACTGATGGAGATGTTCCTGAAGGAAGTTTCTTGGGTTGGGGAAAAAAAACGTAATCACAGCAGTCTTTTATCTGATGTCTTGCTTTCACTTATCTCGAAGCAAACCAGTTACATACGACAAAAATCCCTCAAACAAGCAGTCTTAGAGCAGTCATCATACACTCGTATTAAAAGGTTTATCAAAGTGATTGGCTATAGCCAGCCATGAAGCAATGATTACCTGCAAGAGAGGAGAGACAAAAGACATTCCTTACCTTAGAAAGGCAAGAAAGGCCAATTTATTAATTTGCTTCCAGGAATCAAATTCATTAAACTTCCTCCTCACTTCAAAAGCTGGATTGGGTATCAGATCCGTCACACAGGTTTTTTCATAGAGCTTGTATTAGATGGCAGGAATAGTAGTCATCAAATACATACAGTCAGGCTCAGCCAAATTTGACAGCTAGAATCCAGAAACCACAAGCTCTGTTTCTGTTTAAAGATTTGATTATTCCCATTGCACAAATTGTCTTATTGCCTTCTGGCCCTCTATTGCAAATCTACTGCACAGAACTGTAATAGAAAGGGTCAGACCAATGCAAATGGAGAGTGGACAGGAATGTCCCAGCATGGAGGCACACAAAGGCCTGTAAGAATGGCTGGTATTGTCAGTACCTAGCTTAGGAGGTCAAGATGACAGCACATTTAGCTCCTCAAGACACCCAGAGCAGGAGACAAAAGGCAGTAAATGAATAAATTCTAGTAACTCTCACAGGTGGGACAGAACGGAGAGAGTAATCACTGTCAGTTCCTAAAGGGCACATCCAAAACTAGTGCAGGGTCACCAATCTAAAACCAATCCAAGTACAGTGATATAGATTTGATAGCCTGTGTCCCTTATCCTCCATGTCATCAAAACAAACCTGGACCAGACTGCCTCGTTGGTGACTGAACTCTGGAGAGACCATCTGAATGCTACTGTCATGATGCTTGTGACTACATGATTATGACGGCGTGTTCTCAGTTTTGTATTAAAACAAAGTCCCCTCACTTCCCTGGATGAGCTCACAGTAACCACCGCTATACTATTACTACAGTGTTGCAGTAGTTTCCTACTCTGCTCTCTGCTGATCTACGTGCATTGTCTGTAATGCTACATCTGCCCATCCTCATCAAGGGATACACTCTAACATTGGGGATGTAAGGGATACACTCTTACATTGGTACCTGCTGACACGGAAGTCCCGGACACAACTTATACGACCAATGTGATCAAGTTGATGCCACTTTATTAAAGGCTACACAGCAATTTATACACTATCACAAGCTTCACGCACCGCTATCTTACTGCTAATAGGGTAAAGCTACTTGTTCATGCGCCCTTTTGCCCTCTATGATTGGTGCCGGTGTGGTGTCTACGCGCTGCTCTCCCACTAGGTAGGCATCCTGTTTTCGACAGTCCAACTTCTTTATCTTTTGGCCAGGAATGTAGTTTCTCAAGCTATCTCGGCCTTGCTTATGTCCTTGAACACAGCTGCAGCTTGTTGTTACAGTGAGGCCCCTCGGTCTGGATCGCTCATAATACGTCTGTTGTTTTCCAGCCATTCCACAGGTACCAAGCCACAAATACATCAGCTTCTTGGTACAGACCAGTTGTCACCAAACTCTGTATGTATCTCTCGCAAAGGCTTACATAGCCCAGTACCAGCAGTTAAGTACATCAGCAACCCAGCTTTGTCCTACATGAGAAGTGTCTGCACAGATAAAACAGCTAACCTGCAACTTGGCTTCTGCCAACACATTTTGCAGAGAACTAAACTGTCCCACACCCTACACAGAAGACTGTTGCAGTCTGCACAGCACTTTCAGGTAAGATTCTTCCCACAGTTATTTGCCATACACTGAGACAATCAACATTAAAGAGGAAATGTACTGTTTAATTAGTGCAGGGATTTGGACTCTCGAGTCTGTATTTCTACCTGTTAACACTGCTGTGATTTAGAGCACAGTAGAACTAGAGCAGTAAGTACAGGGCTTATGTATAAAACCTACCTCCTCAGAATGGTAACATAAGCATACTGATACATAAAGAGAAACAGGTTTCTTACATGGTCCTGGGCCAGTGTAGCAGAGTTCTTCAGGCCAAGCTTCCACTCACACTCTCTGTGCATACAGCACACAGAGCTACAGCTCCTTCTTAGTTCAATCCTTCCCTGGCCTCACCTGACCCATTTCTTGCTATTTTGCACCACTTCTATACCTTCTACTTATTGTACTTCATCTCTGTAGACACCAGATGAACCTATTTTTAAAATGGCCAAATCACCTTGAGGCATTTGGCTCCTCTAGTCTAGCTCATATCTGCTTCCTTGTTCCCACAAGTGCCTGTTCATTTATTTCCAATGCTCTCACTGTTCACTCTTTCACACAGCTTTGCCAGTTGATATTTTTACTATGCATTCTGGAACTCAAACACAAGAATATGGTTAGGCCTTGCAATCTCTACAGGCATGAGCCATCCATAGTTTCTCTACTTCATCTTAAGATTACTTTGTTTATATCTAGTATATGTTTCCATTTATTTTTTAGTCAAATGAAATTCAGAATTCTAGTGTATTAGCACCATATGATTATCAGAAAGGAATTAAAAAATATGGAAAGATTTAATTACTCAAGAAGCTTTCATCTCATTTAAAACATACAGGGAAACTCCACTATTTCCTATAAAGGAAGAGAGAGGCAAGGAAACAAAAAAGTAATGAAATAAATTTGAAGAAATAAGAGTTAAATGATAATAATAAAAATCACCAAAGAAAAGATTAAATTACTTTTGATGCCCTACTTCTGGAAAAACTGAAAGAAGAATAGCACCTAAAATAAGAACCTGCTACGTGTTTTCCAGATCTGACACTTCATTACGAATGCTCTGTGCTTGACTCACATGCAACATAATCACTCACCATCACAGACAACTGAATGCTATTCTTACTGCAAAAAATCCTTTCCCTCACTTCTTTATCTTACTGTAATTATTAAGTATGCTACAGTAGTGCTGTTGCAGCTGATTTCCCCTTTCTCATGCTAAATACTAACTTTTGCTAAAACCTCTTACCTGTCCTTTCTGACATTTTAAATGTCATTCTTTCCATGTTGACTCCATAACATAACTCCGACAAGCTATGCAGAAAGCACAGACACTCTTGAACTAGAACTAATTATGGAGTGTTTACTTGTACTAGGGGCTTATATTGCTTGACATCCTGTACTATTACTATTCAGGTCAGTTTGTCCTAACTGAAAGCAGACAACAATCTGTCCAAGATTCTACTTTCTTTAAATGAAAGATTTTGGATTACTTTACAGCTTGAAGAAAATTATGACACTAAATAAAGATAATGAACAAAAATCTCCAATATTAGGTAGATTCTAATAAAAGGTTATCTTTGGTCCACAATAGATGCTCTAATAGCAAAATGCATATTTTTCTGGTTACCAAGACACAAAATATGTCTTTTCTTTTCCTTGAAAGGAAGAAATTGGAAGTGAACTGTGGTCCTAAATCTTGTCAAGAGTAGAGTTAAAAAGATCCCCTTTCAATTTTATCATGACAATCCTAAAAAATAAACAAAAGTCAGTTAGCCAATTGCCACCACAGTTACCTGAGTAGATGAAAAGTCTACACTGTGAAGAAATTTGCAGTTTTCTCCTAGTGCCTGCAGAGATGCATCCATGATGCCTGAACAGCTGCCCAAGTTCACAATTTGTAGGAACTGGCAGTTGAGCGCAAGAGCAAGAATTCCACTGTCAGTTATATCACAGCACCTTTTAAAAGACGCTTCACGCAAGCAAGGACAGGATAAGGCCAGCGCTATGACACCTGTCAAAGAAACAGACCAATTTAAAGAATTATTCCTTTTATAACATAATCACCATGCTGAATCCAATGTCTTCTAGTCCTTGACTGTTCAACTTCCATCTCATGCTGTGGCAGCAAGACTCTGTACAAGGAAGTAATTTTGCAGTTGGTTTCTTTAAGTCAAGGATGAAAAGAAGAAAATGACAATGAACAGTGCTAGAGTTGATAAAAATTTCTAAATGCTGAATTCCCCTCCACACTGCAGAGGGATACCTGAGGGATATTATATACATGAGGTATCACCTCAGTGAGTACATGAAAAGAAGCCGATGGTTTGAAAGCAGACTGATGACAGTGCTAGGTCCCACTGACAGTGCAGTGAGTATCAGGCCAAAAGCAAGGTAACAGGTCATGTCCGAGGTCAGTTCAAGAAATCAGAACAATAGTTCAGAAGCAGGACAGGAACAAGGTACACCTATGACACAGCTCAGGTCAGGACTGAAGGTGCATTTGGGCAGCTGGTGTAGGTGGGCATGGCAGGTGAGACCAGTCATGGCCATTAGGGTCTGCTGGTGCCCTCAGAGCCCTCACAGTTAGTAATAACCAAAATATTTGCACAGAAGGAGATAGTCAATAAAATAAAAACACATGAACTACAGTTGCAACACACGAAAGGAATGAATTTCAAGGATGATGGAAATATGATGATTACAGCAGTACAGAAAATTACATCACTTCTGGATAGACAGAAATAAAAAGTTGAATGTCATTATGTTACTATGTAAGAACTTCAAAGAAACATGTATAAAATAGTACTTGCTTGAGTCAGAACCACTGAGCAAATGTTTCCTAGTAATGACAAGGCTCAGATTTCTGGATGTTGTAGCCAGCAGGTTTCTTAAAAGAAAACCCCACACAAAAATCCTGCCAGCCAAACAAACCAAACAAAAAACCCCCACCTGTTACTGAATTAGTAAAAGGTAACACTGCTTTAAAATGGGGTGGTTTGGGGTCTTTCTTCCTGTATGTAATTGAGATGAGTGATAAAGAACTGTTCCAGCTTAACTTAAAGGCTTCATAGTTGACTCTCAGTTTAAAAAGGGCTCAATTTATAAGTAGGAAAGTTAGTAAAGTTGGATGGACTAGGAACTTGCCAATAAAAAAACAGTTTTCCCAGTTTTAATTGCAAAGCAATCAGGAATCTCTATCCAAATAGATGAAAAGTATACATAAAGAGCTCTAGGCTTAGCTGGTACTTTAAGAACTGTACTAGAAATCAGCGGACAGATGAAGGCATGGAGGGAAGACCATCGCAAACTGTATCTTATGGGTCAAAAAGTATAACAATGAGGTGACATTTAAAATAAATAAAATCAATTTTTAAAAATTCAACCAATTACTTAAGCAAAAAGATAAGTATATCACTATGCAGTGGTAAGAAAATACAAACCAAGACTCATCTAATGTATGGTACACATTAGCTCAATACTAAATTAATATTTTGCCTCAATTTTCAATAAGGATGAGTTAATGATGGAGCAAAGGAGTAAGTGTAATCAAAAGACAAAACAAAACTTGTGGAAATAAAACTCCACAAGCTTAATTCTTTTAACATAACTTGAAACTGAAGGTTAAAATTAACAACTGAAATCCTAAAGCAAGTCTTTTAGGTCAGAGAAGATGCTATAAAGCTGATTTATTAACAAATACATTTAAATAAAAAAGGGGAAAAGAGTCATTTAGGAAATCACAAGCCTGAACTTTCAACCCCAGTGGTACTGGTAAGGCTCTGGCACAGGTTTTGAGGAAGGAATAATCAAGATGAAGTGGAAAATATGATCAAATGTAGCATAGTTTTACCAGAAACCTGGCATGAGAGTAACCTTACAGCTCTCTTTCATAAGATAATCAGTGCTCTAGACCTATAATTGACACCACTGTAGTGACTTTTGGTTAGTATTCGTGTGGCATTGGGGATTTTTGTAAGCAATTTTAACCCTAGATATTTTTTTGCAATTCCCTCCACTCTAACAAGAAGAATAAAAGAGAAGTAAGATCCCAGTTATCGGTGCACAGATAACATACCTTCTGAAGTGATTCCGAGTCTGTTTTCTTTGCAAGAATTTAAGTTGATCTTTTTCAGTTGCTTGCAGTTATAAAGCTGCAACAATGCATTATCCGAAATATCACAGTCTCGGAGGTCTAGAGACTCTACAGCAGGGTGCAATATCTGTAAAGAAAACCTACCATTTCAGTCAAACTCTACTACATCACAGAACTTGCATATTTTTATCTAAAATACTTGTAATGCTAGACATCATATAGAACTTCTAAAAAATATTCACTAGAGGATGGGTTTAGCAGTCCTAGGACCTAAACTCCAAAGAAAACTTGGTGTATTTGCCACAACAGTTCATCTCCTACAGCATGAACGTTCAGTTTCTGTGATCACGTCTAGAGTAGAAGCACATTAACACTACTATTTAAACAGTGGAAGTACTATTTTGACTGTACAGTTGCTAACACTAGTGCTTCTGTCAGTACAGCTGTGTTCACCGAGTGTAATACCTTCAAACTTACTAGCACAATTTTGATAGCAGAAATCTGAAGTATAAAAAAATACTGTGATCAAAACTTAAATCTGCTGAACAGGTAAGGGTAATACTTGAAAGATATTCTGCCCCAGAGTATTTTTCTCACCTACACACTCTTTTTTCATAAACAAGCACTCTCATTATCATACCATGAGGAGGTATCAAATCCTCATTAAATAGGCTCTTTCACTCCCACAAGACCATAGGTTGGAGTTTTTGTGAAATCTTCCCCAAGAGGACATTTATGAAATTTAGACCCTAAGCAATGGAAGGCTTCAGATTTTAGTAACAATAGCCATATATCTTACCTCTAATTTAATTTTCAAGGATTCTCACTACATTTCAATAAATACTATTTATAGCCCTCTCTTCTGCAAACAAGCTATACCTTTGCTGAGCCATCCTTCAGACCAACAGGCAAGTGTTAAGTGTTAGATCAGGTTTTCACATTACCTTATATTGCTCCCTTCAGTTTGTCATTCCCTGACTTAACTCACAAGGATTAAAGCATATGGTAAATTTCCAAACACAAGCAAAGATAACAGCATAGCTGACAGGCTTGTTAAAGGTCTATTCCTTTCTCAGGTTCACCATTCTAACAGGTACAATAAAGATATTATAAGGAATACCATTTTTCTGATTTGCAAATATATAAAATGCTAAAATCTTTACTGACAAAGTCTAATAAACCTTCAGAAAAAAAAGCAAAAACTTCTAGTAGATTATAATTGCAACCTTTCTGCAAAATGAATGGCAGACCTCAGCTTTTTCTCCCCAAATGCTGAAAGCCTCAAGTATGTCTCTTTATGCCACAAAACCAGCAATATATCCCACAGTACACTTGTGAGTAGTTTTCACAAGACAACATTCAGCTCTTTTTTCACTCATATTTCTGAATTCATATCTAAGGAACTAAACAAGCCAAACTCAGAGATGACATACTTAAAGCCAAAGTGACTATGAACATTTATTCAAGATGTTTTCCCTGACTGCTAGCTTGTTTTCACAATTCCAAATTGCCTAGGACACAACAAAAGTAAGCAAACTGCTGGTTTTGAACCCAACTGAGAAATCTATGAGAAAAAGAACCATTCAATGGAAGGAAGTCTAAATGAGAAACAACAATACTATCAGAACACTGCCTATTTAAAGTAGCTAGAGTATTAAGCTTCCCTAGCTCATGATTCTTCACATGCTCAGGTATTACTTAAGAGGTTTGCTTTCTACTGTTATTCACAGATTCATGTTCACTGAATGTATATACTAAAATCTAATCTGTCTCAAAGAAGATGGAATTTTAGATAGAGTAAGGATTGTTTGCATCCAGAGTACAGGAGATTGAAGTATAGGCTTACATCCTGTGGACACATGCTGAATGACTTTATAGATCTTTAAGGTAAAAGTGAGTTGAAATAAGAAGTTTAGCATGCATGTCATGGAAGGCTGCTCCAAGCAAAAAGCAGAGTAAGGAAAAAAAATGCATGATAACACAAATCTGGGCAAGAACAGGAAAGTAAGAGATGAAATAGAAGTTTATACATAAGCGCAGGTTAACAGAATTTCAACTGGAAGAAATCTACCTTTAAGCAAAATGCTTCAATGCCACCAAAGAAAGGACATGCATAAAAGTAAATGAAATAGCATAGCCTGGAAAATTCCGAGAACAGATCTAGCTGCAATACTGTGGAGACTATGAAAAAAAAGGGCAGGACAGAAGCAATAGCAAAGAAAAAAAATTACTTATCCATATGGAAGACTGAGACATTGCAAATGTGTCACATGTAGAATACTTTGGCTATACATGATGTGAACAAGGAATAATAAGAGAAGAGCTAAACAACATAAGCTATTTTTGCCTCACTGAGCAACAAGAATATCTGCAAGATGAAAGAACAGGAAAACTGAAGGGCAAAACGGTATGGAGAAACAGTATGAATTCAGAATCCAAGAGGTGGCTAGCATTTTTTTAAAAATACAAGTGAGATAAACCTGGAAACTGTTAGCAAAGAAAACTAAGGTATAACATGCCCAAGAAAAGTGATGACAGCTAAAGATAGAATCACAGGAAATTGCAGGAATGGAGAAAGGAAAAACATATGAGAAAAAAGAACCAGAACAGAATATCCCAGTGTAAGATGGAAAACAGGCTTCAAGAGAAGGCACTGATCAACTGCTGAATGAAGACAAAGACAGATGAGATTTTACAAAGAGACAGAGGAAAAGGTTGTAGCTTAAACTCTCTGGTTTATTTCCAGACTAAAGATATCCTAATAGGTTTTGTGCATTGATACACACACAATCATATGGTTTCAATTATATACATCTTGTAGGATGCTTAGACAGGATTACTTACTGAAAAGACAGCCTAAACCAAATTTTCTCAATTCAAATTTTCCAAAATAAGATAAATGAATCAGACTTTGATTTTTACTCAAAGCCTTATTTCGTGCAATCAGAAAATGGTGCATACTAAAGATAAATTTTTTTGTTCATAAGTTTTCCCCAATACTTCTAATTCTGCCTCTAGTCTTGGCTTCACTATTCTGACTCTGAGAAACTGATACTATTTGCCTCGTCTGAGTTACAGGTCAAAGCAGAATGAACAGGGCACAATTAATTTTCTGTTTCACCAAGGCCAACCTTTAGCTTTCCTCAATTCTCATGCCTCCCTTTGAGGCTAAACAAGATAACAGTAGATAGATACCAAAACAGATGTGTCCCTGAATTTACAGCTAACAAAAAGGAATTAACTGGTTTCATTTTGAAACACTGACACACATCAGTGAGCAAAAGGGATGAGAAAATTTGAACTACTGATTTCTAGCCCTAGTATCATCACATTTCAAATAATCAATACTTAAATAAATTATATGGAGATCACGTGCATAATGTCAATAGAACATAACAGAAATCTAACAAGTTCCTGAAATCTTTTCATTACTAAATTATGCACTAGCTTCTTGAAACATACTACATTCAGGAACAGAGACCGGTTTGCAATAGAGCCTAGTTTCCCCATACTGAAAAGGGATAATATATGTCAGTTGATTACATAGAAGTCAATTATCGCTGAAGGGAGAATGTTTTTAATTTACTTGTCACTACAAACATAATCTTATTACTACAAATACAGGACTATTAACATCATGAAGTTTAAGAAAAAAACCTGTAAAGACATAGACAGAGTAAGCAGGCCTGAAATTATCTGTTGTCTCATGTAAACAGTTTTAGTTTAGTTCATCCTTGTGTATTAAGTATCACAGACAGAATAGTTTTGAATGTGTTCTTACCTCACTGATATTTGAATCAGTTATTTGCCCTTGCCTACTCATTAATTTAATCAGTTTATCCTTTATGTTGGGTGGCAATGACTTAATATCTGCAGCATATCTGGAAAGGTTCTTTGTCAAACATTGAAGGCATCTGAAATAAAGGAAAGTTACAGTACAGTCAAAAAGAGGCATTACATATTAGAACTAGAACAATCAAGCCATAAGATGTCATCTTCTGCATCCAGCTATGCTACTTTCAAACCTTATCAATTCCAGCTGTTCCATGCTACCACTAATTCAGCTGTTGCCCTTTGAGGCCAGTCATCTGATCCTTCTGTGCAAGCATTCCCCAGTCAACCGCAGGCAAAAACTGTAGCCTCATTCACTGCAATCACCAACCCAGCTCACAAAATGAGTTTGCTGGTAGTATATTCACAAACTCTAAGAAAAGCCTTTTTACCAGCTAAGCCTCCACTTGGCAGGCAGCAAAATCTTTAGTTGGGACAGCTAGTTCCAGAGAAGGGACACTTCTTTCACCGCAGTTAAAAACATTAAGGAGGTATTTTCAGATGTAGCATTTTGTTCACTGTCTAGTTTGCAGTATTCTTTTCATATGAATTGTGCTGTGTAACCCTGTGCTCAACCTTTTAACTTTGTGCTTAAAACTAGATCTGATCACAGATGATTGTCACTTGAGGCAGAAATTTTTAGTGGGGTCCAAGAAATCTCAGATCAACAAGCTCGTGGTCCTGCAAAGTAATTAGGCAAATAAAACAACGAGTGGACACGTAGCAAATATAATATATTGGGGAAAGTGAACCCACTTGGATTTTTACAAGGTATTCAAAAAGCCTCATCAACAATGGTTCTTCAAGAAATTAATCTGTCCTGGGATGAGAAGGAAGGTTGGGTGAAATCCTATCACAATCAGAAACACTGATCGGTTTGACTCATATAGTCATTCCTTTTCTAATAGCAGTATTTTAGGCCTCCTTCCTCCAACATGTTTATTCATCAGAATGATTTATCAATCTGAAGGAAAGCCTGATTATCGTATACACCGGGCTAGGGATTTTGAACTCAATAATGTCAACACATACTGCATTTTCCAGACATCATGAACACCCTGCTCTCTGGGCACCTTTTGTACTAGGGTAAAAATTGTTTCCTGTTCTGGGCAGTCTGTTCCCTTGGCCAGATACTGAAACTTGACTTGCACAAAGTTTCCATCATGAGATACTGTTGCATGAGAAATTGCAAACAAATCTCAAAGACACACAGGGCTTACATATTTATCTGGAAAGGAAGGACCAAGCAGAAAAGTATTAATAGGCCTACTAGAATCACAGAATAATGGGTGATGCTTTAAGACAGACTTTGAAATCGTAGAATTTTATCTGTGTGAATGCAAGAAAAAGGGATCATTTCAGTCAGAATACATTAAGAGACTTCAGAGGGTGTTACCGGACTGGGAGCACAGAGAGTAGTAAAGGTTCTGTGACTCTCTTGGGTTAAATTAAGGTGAAACGACACCAGACGACCAGTTAAAATGCTTTACTTGTGGTAGAAACAGCTTAAACTCAGAAAAGGATAGTAAGCAATGTGGTATCTTATAAGAAAGAAAGGAAAGAAAAGAAAAAGGAAGGAGAGAAAGAGAGTCCAGATCACCACTCCAGGTTTCAGTGTTGTCTCAGGTCCAGTAATCTTGGGTGGTGGGTGCACACACAGCAAGATTTTCTGTCGACTTTTAAATTCATCTTATCAGCTGATTAGCATATTAGTCCAAGAGAGACAGATATTTCATGAACTTATTTCCATGAGAGATGAGGAAAAAGTGGAGCATGGGTTCTGTGCATGCATTGAGGGGGAATGGGGTGCACCAACTCCCTTGTCCAAATTAGTCAGTGATCATGATCTCCCACAGCTGCCACAGATTTTTGCTGACTTCATGCTTCTTCGGCAATCATCTGGCTTATTCTGGGGCAGGATGCTCACCTCTTATCAATGTTATCACCTCTTCAACGTTAGCAAGGCCTAGATCCTATCAGGCTTACACAATACAGCCACAAAGCATCAGGCTTGCAATGGGGCTGGTGATCAGCAAGGCCTGGATCATATCAGGCTTACACAGTGGAGCCAATGATACCCCCTTTGAGGCTTATCTAAGGAGTCTGGCAATACAACTGCAAGGGAAGGAGGACCTGCGTCCTTTGATACACTCTGCACTTCCTTGGGTGGTGTTCCTTAGACTAATCACAAAGGCCACAGCTTGTCCTTGAGGTTTTCTGTGTGGATGAATGTTTGAGGCACTAATTCCTTCAGTTCCTTACAGAGGAAACAGAGCTTTTTGAGAGAAAAACATGAATAACTTTACTTAAGCAAAATAAAAAAAGAGATCAGTATTATCCAGATATATGTGGAATAGTACCCAGGTAGAACACCTGAAATAATGCTTTTCAAGGTCAAATATACAGAAGAGTATTCACTTATGCAATAGTAAGTACTATAGAGGGACACTAATGGGGCAATCCTGGTTTTTTTAAGATTTCTAAGGCACTTTAATGTATCATAGGATACACAAAATGTTAATGTCCCAACCTCTGCAACTTTAAATTACAATCACAGGCTTACTGAAACACCAGAGGCAACTCCGGGAAGAGTTTATGAATAGCTTCTAAGCATCCTGACCTTCAGAGCAATCACCAGTCATTAATATGCTAAAAGACAACTGCTGGTCCTTAAGGAAGAAATTGCAACTCTCTGAAGGGAGATTTTATTATCAAAACCCAAAGTCCCTAGGTAAATGAGGAACATAAACTAGAGCGAAGCTAACCAACATCCAGAGATAAGTGAAAAGGTAATATTTTGTTGCCTAGGAAATGCCAAGACTTTAAAAAGCATTACACTACACCAAAACTAAAATGGAGAGAGTTGAAATGAGGGAGGAAGGGTAACCCCTCACTGTCCCTCTCTTGCTTAGAAACCTAACATGAGTTCACATAAGTACTTTGAATTGGAGGTTCTATTATCTATTGATCATAGCTACCTGAATTAGATTCCCTAGGCCAACTTTTCCTTTTAAATCCTATCCAAAATGTTAAAACATTACTGTCCTATATTTTGCTTTTGTAGAATCAATATTTTTGCATTAAGTCACCCCACTAGTAAACTCAGAGCAGCTACTGTAACTGCACAGTAACTTTATTGTAGTTGGCACCTAGACTTTCATGTGATCTGGATACACACAGCAATAACTAAGATTGGTAAGTAAAGACTATAATGCATTCACTTGGCAGACAGATTCTGTCCCAGTCTAACTTAATGAAAGAAACCAGAATCCTGTTTTTCATGGACAGGGAAAACTGAGTAGTGCTTTACTCCTGTAATGACCTGATAAAATACCATTCCTTCTTGCAAAACCCCCAACTGCTTTCTCCCTGCTCCACATTATCACATTAGTTAGAGCAGCTGTTTACAGTTCAGAGTTGTCTACAAACTGTAAAATGGCATAACTCATGTGCTCCAAATGTATCAAGAGATGCAGAACAGAAAAGGCCTATGATCTTTAACCTTAAGCTTTATGACAGGGTTAGAGTCTCATGACAGGACAAATGTGTATATTTCCAATACATAAACCAGTGAGATGAGGAGCTAGGAAATTAAAATAGGATATAGAAATTAGGCACTTAGGAAATGAAGATATAACTTAGTTGAAGATATAACTCAGTTTAGAGATACAGATGAAAGACTTAGCGATTAGGTTAGGGGCTAGAGGCCCATTAGTTAAAAGATAACTAAGATTAAATAGGATAATAGATCATAGTTGATGGACCAGAGAGCAGAACAATATGGAAACCTTGATTAATGGAAGCTGTGAGGGAACGCTTCCTGATGGAATAGGAAGATAGCATTAAAAACTGGTCAAAATCAACCCCAGGTCTGGCCTGAGTCCAGGAGGCTACAGAGACTGAGCAAGGAACAGAGGTAAAAAGTTCAACAGTGAGGAAGAGGAGCTACTTCATCTCTGCGATCCCAGCCCATGACCACCGGGACATAGTGCGCAGACGCGACTAGGAGGAGACCAGGGCGGAACATATGAAAACGACTTTCAGGCTCATTATAATATGAAGCGGGGAGATGTCATGCATATGTATAGGCATATTATGAATATGTGATGCTTTGTAGCATAAAGCCAAGACAAGGTGCCACGAGAGGCGCACACGTTTGTGGTGGAGCAATCCCCCATGCGCCTCAGCGCTGAATAAACATACCTACTTTATAACCTTAGAGGTTGTGGAGCCGTGTTTCTGCAAGTCACCAGAAATTAGATATTTATGACTAACTATTCTACAAATAGTCTAATTCACATCAAGGTGAAGCTTATACTAAGTTACGTCACCTGAAATAGAATAGCAGACAGATGTTAGAAGTGGGACACATCGGAAGGAGAAATGAACCAGGAGAACAGATACTAAAATACGTTTAATGGCAAATAACAAAATAGACACACCTTCCTGCATTCTGTAGGGTTGGATAATTTATATTTATAGTAAGACCATAAAAGGAAGCTCTGTTTTGAAAGTGATGCTCTACTTCTGTTCTCAGTTTCGTTCATGCAGATGCACCCATCTGCAGATCTTCTGATGCCTTTGTAAGACCTTAGTTTCCCAAGACACTGACAGGTTAGATAATGCACTGGTCTGCAATAGGCTGGCTCCCTGTTAATGGTATCTGTTACACAGGAGCTATCTATTAATGACACATGGAACAATCAAACCTGAGCAATATCTAACTACATACTCTTGTAATGACTTACACTTCTTTATCATGTAGTGACAATCTTAATTAAAACACCTTTAAATTTGACATTTCATTTGTGTTGCTCTAAAAGTCTCATTTTTGATGGTAGAAACTCTCTTGGTTCTGAGCTCATGTCTGGGCATGAGCATGTCAGCTTAAAACACCTGCTGGGGCTCCAAGAGATTTGTAATAGCAGCCTCCTAGAAGTATGACAGCTAAAGCTGTTACCTGCCCAGCTGCCTTCTCCACCTCTGCAGCAAGCGTTGTTGCTGCCAGGCATCCACTCTATTTGGTAGGCCCTGCAACTCCTACACTCTCAGCTTTCAACCAAGCACAATTATGTAAACCAACTACAAATGTGGCGTACCTCAATAGGCTGGCCTTAAAATTGCATCAGCTAGGAGTGCATGTGTAAGTTGGTCATTTCTCATGTTGGGAACAATAACTTCAGGGAACAGAAACTAATATAAGATATAACTTGAGCAAAAAAAATAAGGTAAAAAGAATGTTTCTAAATATTTCCAGTATGATGGTCTTGTGCATGTGACCTGTGGAGTGCTAATTTCTCTTTTGGTGTAGAGGGCAAAGGTCAACAAGCAGCAGACAAGCAGCACATACCATCAAGCAGCAGAAACACATTAATAAATGCACTTTCTGTTAGGTTTGGAGATCTTCAAAATAACAGCCTTGTTAGAAGGACCACTCCATACACTAATAGATTCGTTTCAGTTTTTAGTTTCTGCTGTAAGTTCTGCTAGCTAAACAATAAGCCTAAAGGTTAGCGTAAGAAAGAAGTTTGAAGTGCAGCCTGGCATAAATAGATGGCCATCACCCAATTTGTGTAAGACAAGAAACAATACACTAAAATTACACAGATTTGTTAAAAAGTTGTGTAATTATTAGTTTTAAGTATTAGTCTTACCAGTATAACAATATATCATCATATTAACATAGAAAATTGCTGCAACAGTACTAATAAAGTAGTGTAAAAAAGATCAGTAACCAATCAAAAGTAGAAATTGTTTATGGTATCAAGCACTACAGTACATGTAAAGAGAAATTACTAGGTCTAAGATCTAAGGTTAATCATGAGAACATAAGCATATAGTGTAATACAGATCTTAAATATCAACAGATGAATCATGCACAACAGAACAACTATGGGCACTGTTTTAGTTTTGCAAAAAAAAGAAAAGTTATCAGCAAGACAGAACCCTTGTAATTAATTTCTATTAGAGGTCCAGCTGTCATTATACACCACTTTAACCAAATGTAAAGTCCAAAGAGAGGTTGAAAAGGCTAGTTCCACACCCCTCTTGTCTCCTCAACCACTTTTTACTGCACCTTCCTCATGCTGCCTCTGAAATTCACAGCTGCAGTGTGAGCGGTTCAGCATCTGATCTGAATGAAAATTCCCCTGACTAAAACTGTGAGGTAACAGAAATGATACTGCCAGAACAATGGTTGAGGGCAGGGGGCAGCAGCAGCCTAGAGTTAAGCCAAATTAGATTTAGCATACAAGCCACAACTCCCGAGTCCCTACAGACAACTTTTTGGAACAGAATCTTGTCTGGCACCAGAATGCCACCAAATCACAGCAAATTAAATACATACCAAATACAAACTCTTGAGAGATCAAAATATTAAGGCTCTATAATCTGAAGTGTACCACAGATTTAAGCAAGGAAAGAAGCAAGATTTCCAGTGTGGAAGCACATTAAAAAAAAATCACTAAAGTAGCACAGTGTAATAAGGACACCTGTAGCAGGTCTCTGCAGAAGACACTGTAACGAGGAGACATCAACTTCAAGCAGAATCTGGGCAGAGTTTAACCACAGGCCTTGCCTGCAGAGACCCATCTGTTAGCACAAGTGACCATGACATAACCTGAGCACACACTGTAATCGCCTTTAACTCATTCCTCTGGAGATGTGTAAGAATGCAATGCCTTCACCGACCCTTGGAGGCTGCTGGATGAACTTTGCTGACTGACTGTGAATTAAGGAACAGAGCTGAACATGGCTTGAAGGTTTGCCTGACACATCTAGGTCGCTCTTACGAGAAGTACGAGTTAGTAAATACTGGGAGTTCTTGTTTTGGCTAACTATAAACAGGGGCCTAACCCTCTGCAAGGGTATGCTATATACCGAGACAGTTGCCTTTAGGCAGTATGCCTTGCTATCTAGGAAACCATAAATTTTTGTAACCAGACTGCTTACTTATCAGGGATTAACCACAGGATGTATGGAATGTTTGATAAAATTCTTATATAAGCTAACTGAAATTCTGCCTCGGTGGAGGTGTATTTTGCAGGGTGCAGACCCTATGCTCTCCCTGCTAGCGAAAATAAAGGTGCTTTTGGCTTACAGTCTGTCTGTTCCTTTGAATCAACTGCAACAGAGAAGCCTGTGCTTGGCTCCAACTCAGTACAAGTAGATTACACCATCCACAGTCTTTGTCTTGTTGTAAGATTAAACAGCATATAACATTCCTTTACTTGACTGCAGAAATGAAGAATAGTTGTTTACTTATAAAAAAAAAAATCTTATCAAAGATCTAAAGACTATGAGTGCGAATGCACCACCGACGGGATCTGTGCAGCATGCTGATCAATGTGAAGGGGCTTCTCTTATGCTGCAATAGCTGGGGTTCTCAGCATCAGAAAGGATGCAAGATTGCTATCACATCTTCTACCACTACTATTCTTTATGCAATAAAACAGTTAACTAGCCTTGAGAGCCCATGTCTTTCCTACTGAGATCCCAAATGAACCAGCAGCTCCTCGATGCAAAACAGCACCCTACCTTTGGCTAGGGTGAGTCAAACAGACTTTCCAAGCCCTCTGGGGGGCTATGTCTGCACCTACCATGTGACTGTTCTCTCTTCTCTGATGGACGCCTATTGAGTCATGTGAATGAGCAAGCAGTCCTTTGTCATACAAGGGCACACACTTCAGTTTTGTGCTAAATACATATTTATCATATGACACATACATTTTGGTCACTGGGTAAATGAGCTTTTCTGGCAATTCGTCCTGAAGGAGGCAGATTGTCAGCATATACTGTAGTACATAAAAATAGTTGCAGCTAAAAACTTAATACAGACTTAAGATTAATTTTTTTCTCTTGAAGATACTAAGTGGCTAATGCAGCCATGCTTGAATAGGGACCTGCAAATCTAGATTTAACTACTTAGTTCAAATTTGCAGAAAATACTCCAAACCCAATGCAGATACATGGAAATCAATGTGAGCTATGCCAAATCTCCTAGTTAACTGTCCCTTGCCACAGAATTTTAAATTTAGCTTGAGAGAAAAGCTTATCAAGATTAATCACATTATTTTCAAAAAGCTAGTTGACATTCTCAGAGTACATTACTGATCTGCAGCTTAAACAATCATTTAAATTATAAATGTTTTCACTGTTCCTGTACTTTATAGGAAACAATAAAACACTTTTGGCTACACCAGGGCAACTATAATCTTATCTTCAGTGCTTTAAAAGAAGAATAAAGGTCTAAGACTAACCGTATTGTTTGCTAAGCTATTTTTGTTTTATCTTGTCAAATCAAATACTTTATCCCTATGCTGTCTCTATCTCCCTCCTAAACACAAAGGAATTTCACATAATGAAAAACTCAAAGCAAAACACCATTCAGTAGATTCACTGAGGCCGGATGAAGTCAGAGATCCCTGACCATCCCTCTACATCCAGATCTGTCAAGGATCATCCTGTTACCTACCTGTCAAACCCTGTCACCCCAAACCCTGTCACTCCTGTCAAACCCTGCCACCTGTCCTGTAACTCCTCCCAAACTGTCACCTCTGCCAAACCCCATCACCTACCCTGCTACCCCATCAAACCCTGTCCCCTCCCCTATAGCTCCTGGTGAACGCTGCCAAACCCTGTCACCACGATCAAACTCAGTCACGTACTCTGCCACCGCTACCAAACGCTGTCACCCGCTCTTCCACCCCCGCCAAAGGCCTGCCAAACCCTGTCCCCCTGGCCAAACCCTTCCTCCGGGCTCCCCCATGGGAGGGCCCGCGGGCTGCCTCGCTGCGCTGCGTTTACTCGAGGCCGCGGCCTCGCTGCGAGGGGAGCGCTCTGCCCCGCCCGCCCGGCCCTGAACCCACCGGACTTCCCGGAGGGAAAGGGGGCGGGCGGGTACAGGGGGGAGGGTGGCGGGGCGGCACTCACAGGTCCAGGAGGAGCTGGGCTTCCTCGCCGGCGCCGTCCCAACCGCCGCTGAAGCGGCTCATGGCGGCGGCGGGAAACGGAGAACGCGGCGCCGCCGCGACCCAACAGCTCCGGGGGATGGTGCCGAGATGGCGGCGGCTCCCTCCGTTTGGCGGGCATGACGGGAGATGTAGTCCCGCTCCCGGCCCGCCGTGGGATCGCCTCAGCCGTTGTGGCGGGAAACGGCAGGAGTGCCTCATGAAGCTGCCTGAAATATTGTGAAAAACACCAAATCCCGCACAAAGGGGCTGTCTCCCCCCTCTTCCAAGCCAAAACGTCTTGCTAACACTTTTTTTTGTCTTGCTTTTCATCTTGCTAAACTTTTTTTTACTGAGAATAAAGTAGGCCAATGTCAATTTAGCTTCTGGAATGTGTGGACACAACTGAAAGTTGGTGATTTCATGAAGAAGAAAGGGCTTTGAAGATAAGACAGTGATAAATAAGGCAGTTGGGGCCTATTCTTGAAGATAACAGGAACAAGAATGTGACGAATTAAAACAAACCAGCTCAAGATTCAACACAGCTGCACCACACCTCCTAAACTGACCTTTGTGAGAATGCGTGAGCACTGAGAGCAACCAGCAGACACGGTGAGGAAGACTACCAACAACCACCAGGGACCCCTCGACACCACCACCCTGCAAGAAAGTGCATGCATAATTAGGATGCAGATATTGTAATTAGTTCCAGGAAATCTAATGTATATGAAACTCATTGCTCAGAAAAGTTATGAATATGCACTATCTCACTGTATATTAGCTGCTGCGTATAGATCTGGGGCTCACTCACCTTTGCAAAGCTATTCACATGTGCGCCCAGCACTGCAATAAAGAATGTCTGCTTTCTAAAACTCCAAAATGAGTCTTAAGAGAGTTTCTCTGATGGTTTCTATGGTAACACCAGCGCTTACTATTTAAGACAGAGTATCTTCCCAAGCCTGGAAGAAGTACAGGGGAGCTTGGGGAGGTTCGGAGCCTTCAGGCAAAGGGGTACAGTTGTTTTAACCACTGTTTCCCTCATTCCTGCCATCAGTGGAGGAAATGTGATGCTTGTGAAGAGGGTGACAGGAAGAAGTTTCACAGAGCATGTGTGCAGGCTGTGGCTTTTTACTCCATTACATCAAAATCATTCATGGGATTCTTGACAGTTTAGGAAAACATTTTTCCAACAAAAAACATTTTCAAATAAACACATTAAAAAATATTTATTTTAGCATTGGGAAGGCAGAAACTCCCATGTCAGTGGGAGGTGCTGGATTGAGTAGGGAGTACTAGCAGGCCTCCCTGGAGATCCCTTTCCTGGGGTCAGGAGACATGATAAAGCTGCAGCAGACTGTGTGGTACTGGCAAATTCAGTGTACCTGTGTGATGAACCTAACCAGCAGACACCCCTGGCTGACAAGCAACCAATCCTCTTGCTATTTTTTCACAAGATTCAGTTTACCACATTTGCTTCTCCCACCAACTAGTCTGGCAGTGGGTAAAGGCTAGTGGGTAGCAATGAGGCTAGGGTTGTCCTGAGGGTCAGTTTACTATTTCTCAGCTTGTGGGCTGGAAATAATTACTGGCCCGTTGACAGCCTTTAACTGTTTAACATCAGGAGTTGCTTCTGAAGCAGCTCATGAACTGCCAAACTTCACACATCTGTCCTGTATCTCAAACTGAAACTGGCACCAGGCTATCTCAGGGAGCAGTTACATGCTGTTCTTACACTGATTTGACTGCAGGCAGCTGCAGAAACTGCTTCGGTCACATCAGCCTAAATATGGTGAGAAACTACTGATAAAATACCAGGCTGTAACCAGTGATTCAGGAAGTGCTTGAGCATAGGCTCTCTGCAAAGCTGCTTTTAGCAAATCAGGCCTCAGCTTCTATTGGTGCGCAGAGTTATTCCTCCCCAGGTGCAGGACAGCACTTCCCTTCGCTGAACTTCATGAGGTTGCTCTTTGCCCATTTCTCCAACCTGTCAGTTGACACTGTTCAGAGGGAGATCATCAGGTACATCAACCGCTCTTCCCAGTTTTGGATCATCTGCAAACTTGTGAGCATGCACTTTGCCCCATTGTCAAGGTCATTAATGAAGATATTAAGTGGTATGACCCTAGTATTGACCACAAGGTCTCCAGCTTCTCTTTGTGCTACTGATCACAACCCTTTGAAACCAGAAGTTCAGGCTGTTTCCAGTCTACCTCACTGTCCAATTATCCAGCCCATACTGGCCTGAAGATATCCCTGCTCATTGCAGGACTAGATGACCTTTAACGGTCCCTTCCTGTGGGGACGAAATCCTGTGCAGGCCACAGGAGACAAGACCACTGACAATCAATATGATTGGAAGTCAAGCTGAAACTTTATTAGCAAGCAAGCCCTTATATACTCTTGTGCCTTCTGAAAATAACAGCAAGCCCTTATAAACTGTTGTGCATTCTAAAAATAGCTCCCCTCAGTACTTTCCACAAACATTGCTACCCGCACACAGCCAGTAGATAAGTTCCTGCTTTTGCAATTCCAAAAGGTCCCTTCTTTATCAGTTTCTTCCGTAACGAGCACATTCTTTTCTTCTGGCCTTCTTGTAACTATTTCTTGCTTTTAGACGTCGCTAATCTTCTGACCCGAGTGCTGGTTGTACTTTTACATTGTCCGTGTGGACAGAAAGTTCAGTAAACCCAGCATACGCACCCACACCTTCCAACCCAAATTATTCTGTGATTCTATACTTCATCAGCTTATCTATGATGTTATCAGAGACTGTCAAAAGCCTTATTAAAATAAACATCTCCACTGCTTTACCCTCATCTGCCAAGTCAGTCATCTCATCACAGAAGGCTATGAAGTAAGTGAAGCACAATTTCACCTTCATAAAAGCATGCTGACTACTCCCACTGACCTTGTCTTTCATGCGTTTGGCAATGGTTTGGAGGAACTCCTCCATAATCTTCCCAGGGATGGATGTGAAGCTGTAGTTCCCTGGATCCTCCTTATTGCTGCCTTCTCTTAGGAACTTCTTGATAATCAAGAGTGGCCTCACAGTGACATTAGCCAGTTCCCTCAGTACTAATGGATACATCCCATCAGGTCAGATGGATTTATTTATGTGTGGTTTGGGCACTCCCTAACCTTATCCTGCTCTGCCAATACCAAGTCTTCCTTGCTCTAGACTTCCACCCCAGTCTCAGAGACCCAGGATTCCTAAATGCAGGTAAAGGCAGGACCACAAGGCAGGGACTGGGGGAGCAAAGTCCCTCCCACTGTAAGAGAAGATGAGGTGTGTGACCACCTGAGGAACCTGAATGTACATAAGTCTATGGGACCTGATGAGATGCATCCCAGAGTCCTGAACTGGCTGATGTTGTTGACAAGCCACTCTCCATGATATTTGAAAAGTCATGGCAGTCAGGTGAAGTCCCTGGTGACTGGAAAAAGGGAAACATTACATCCATTTTAGGACCATGGGAACTACTGACCTGTCAGCCTCACCTCTGCACCTGGGAAGATCATGGAACAGATCCTCCTAGAAGCCGTACTAAGGCTCGTGGAGGACAGGGAGGTGATTTGAGACAGCCAACATGGCTACACCAAGGACAAGTCTTGCCTGACCAATATAGTGTCCTTCTGTGATGGAATGACTACATCAGTAGACAAGGGAAGAGCTACAGGTGTCATCTATCTGGACTTCTGTAAGGCCTTTGACATGGTCCCCCACAACATCCTTCTCTCTGAAGTGGAGATATAGATTTGATGGATGGACTGTTTGGTGGATGAGGAATTGGTTAGATGGTTGCATCCAGAGGGTAGTGGTCAATGGCTCAATGTCCAGATGCAGATCAGTCACAAGTGGTGTCCCTCAGGGGTCTGTATTGGGACCAGTACTGTTTAATATCTTCATCAATGACATAGACAGTGGGATTGAGTGCACCCTCAGCAGCTGACACACCTGAAGGACAGGATGCCATCCAGAGGAACCTGGACAAGCTCAAGAAGTGGGCCCATGTGAACCTCATGAGGTTCAACAAGGCAAAGTGCAAGGTCCTGCACCTGGGTCAGTGCAACCCCTAGTATCAATACAGGATGGGGGATGAAGGGATTGAGAGAAGCCCTTCAGAAAAGGACCTGGGGATACTGGTGGATGAAAAGCTGGACAAGAGCTGGCAGCATGCCCTCACAGCCCAGAAGGCCAAAGGTATTCTGGGCTGCATCAAAAGAAGCATGGCCAACAGGTCGAAGGAGGTGATTCTGCCTCTCTACTCTGGTGAGACCCCACCTGGAGTCCTGCATCCAGCTCTGGAGTCCTCAGTACGGGAGAGACATGGACCTCTTGGAGCAGGTCCAGAAGAGGGCCACAAAAATGATCAGAGGAACACCTCTCCTATGAGGAAGGGCTGAGAGAGTTGGGATTGTTCAGCCTGGAGAAGTGAAGGCTCCGGGGAGACCTTATTGTGGCCTTTCAATACTTAAAAGGGGATTACAAGAAAGGTGAGGACAGACTTTTTAGTAGGGCCTATTGCGATAGGGCAAGGGGTAATAGTTTTAAACTGAAAGAGGGTAGATTCAGACTAGATACAAGGAAGAAATTTTTTACAAGAGGGTGATGAAACACTAGAACAGGTTGCCCAGAGAGGTGGTAGATGGCCCATCCCTGGAAACATTCAAGGTCAGGTTGGACGGGGCTCTGAGCAACCTGATCTAGTTGAAGATGTCCCTGCTCATTGCAGGGAGGGTTGGACTAGATAAACTTTAAAGATCCTTTCCAACCCAAACTATTCTATGATTCTCTAAAGACTAAGGCAAAGGCGGCATTGAGGACCTCAACCTTTTCTCTGCTTTGCAGTGTGAGGTTCTGGTTCTGTTGGATCTCAATAAAAAGGCATAAGATGCTGTCCTGGTTTAGCTAGGATAGGGTTAAGTTTCCCCAGCAGTGGGGGGAAGCTCTAGCCGGGTTATTCAATACCATGCTGACATCATGTCCAGGGCGCCCAAGCACGGGAGAATTGGTGAACGCGTGTTATTGTGCGATCGCTCTCCTCACTGCTGTATCAGTATATTTCTTGCTCTGTTCATTGTTATTACTGTTATTCTTATTGTTATTGTTGTTGTTTGTTGTGTTGCTGTTGCACTGTTGTATTAAACCTCTCCTTATCTCAGCCCCGGGGCTTTGTATTTCACTCCCTTTGTGGGGGAGGGGCAGCGGCCGCATGGTCTCGGACCCCGGCAGGGCCTAAACTACCACAGATGCTTAAGAGAAAAAGATGGTTTTAAAAGTTACAGTGAGTCTTACATGTCTCTTCCAATGCTTGGAAACATGCAATGATACAGCATTGGACAGTCCTCTCTGGTAGAGCCACTGCTGTGCAGAATTCTCTCTGTGGTGAGGTTCAATGGCCTATTGTTCATCACATCTTTACAGTATTCTTCCAAGTAAAACAAAGCCATCAATCTCTTGCTTGTACAATACTGGACATTCTAGAGGGTACACTGAGGTTTGCTGAAAGCATTATGCTTTTACACGTTGCCGTGGTAACAAGCTCTTACAAAGAGTGCAAGCAGGTTGCATTGTTTATGGCAGCACATACTAATGTCATGTTGTATGCCCAGGTTTAGCTTTCACTCATGCTAATATATGCATCTCTACAATCAAAATCTACAGTTAAGCTCTGCCTAAATTCTGCTTGAAATTTGTGATGGTCCACTACAGTATTCTTTTTATGAGGTCCCAGCCCCATTCAGGAGTGGGCCCACATTTTCTCTTATTGAACCACTGCTTGTTGCCCTTCACATCCCTCACCAGATTCAACTCCAGATGGATTTTGCTTTCCTAACCCCCATCCTTGCACACTTGGACAGTGGCTCTCTTCGTTTTGGGTCACCTATCCTTGCTTTCACCTCTTGTATGCTTCCTGTTCATGCTTGAGTTCAGTCAGGACCTCCTTGTTCATCCATGCAGGCGCTACTGCCACCTTTGTAGGTTTTCCCTGTTTTGCTGATTAAGGATACCAATTAAACTCGGACACCAGAGTGAAAAGAGTAGGCATATTTTACTGGAGATAACTAAATAATGTAACAGAATAATACAGAAAACAGTAAGAGAAGACAGAATAGTGCATTTAAATAGGAAAATACGGGGTAATGCATCAAATCATTACTACCTGAGAGAGAGAGAACAGTGATTAAGAAAGATCCATCACCACTTGCATACTTTACCATCATCCAGATCTGCAGACGCTGGGGAGCCCCGGTTCCAGCGAGGATTTGGAGAACCTTTTCTGGCAAGTGGGAAATCCTACGGGGTGCGTCCACCCATAGGTGAGGCATCCAAAGTCACTGCAAGCTGGTCCAGCCTTATATACCCAAAAATCAACAAGCCAGAATAACTGGCACCTTTGTTTTAAGCGGAAATATCTGGTTTCAGTCTCACATTAGATTCCCCCAGAGTCTGGCCAGGGCTCAAGGAAGAAGCTAAGAGAGTTTCCCTGCTTATCTAATTGATTTATGAGCAAGATCACACATCAGGTCACAAGGCCAGACAACTGTCTCTGTGGCCCTGTTATCTTGCCCACACACACAAAGAAAGATAAAGATATATTCTGGATAGACATGTTTTGTGATGTTTAAGATACATCTTCTATACATATTTCACTAATGACTACCTACTGAGTTAGCAGTTTCGGCTCAGGGCCTGTTGCTCAGGCTTCAATACTTCCACCTTTTACATCAGAATAGGTGGTTTGTTATAACCTAGTACAATACCTACTAGCACAATGGTTATCAGTTATAAAATATACAGGATTCATCTATTGGTCAACACTGGCTTGGGCTTATTGTCCAAGCCGTAGTACTTCATTCCTGCACACCAGGATGGACTATTCTTGAGCTTGTAAGAAGTGATTCTTTGGGGAAAAAAACCCACAACCAGGTCTCCTGGACTTCTCTTCAGGATCGTATAAAATGGATTCATTCAAGTAGATCCCTGAACAGGCTAAAGTCCATCCTCTTGAAGTCCAGGACCATGATCCTAGTTTTTACCTTCTTCCTTCCTTTCACAATCCTGAACTCCATTTCAAGGCTGTCGCAACCTTCACATCCCTGACTAGGACTCCAACTTGCTTGTACGATCGCTGCCAGCAGAGCATCTCCCCTCATCAGCTTCTCAATCTCCTCTGTTAAGAAGTTGTTAAAGTACTGTGGGGTAATAACAGAAGACTGGCGAGAAGGGTTATAAACATGCCCAAGTGACCTGCACCTGGGTGTAGAAAATTACCTATATCATACTAACTGTTATTTATCTTTGTGTGCTTGACAGGTACAACATCTGTGTTTAGATAACATAGGCCTATGATAGGCTTAGAAGTGCCCTATTGGACATGCTTGAAATTCCTGCCCTGTTACAGAGAAGATCAAAGCACAGGGGTAAACTACGCCTGTGTCAATCCTTGATAAACAGATGAAAACATCAGGGTCGGCGGACCTTCAGCATTGACTGAGCTCAGCTTGTGTCCCTCTGTCCAGGTGCTGCTTCAGGGATCCCCCAGTTGGTGAGGTAACAAAAATAAATATCCTCTTTGTTGTTGTTCCTGTGTCCTGCCTGTGCTGACTCACACATTTGGCGTAGTCAGCAGGATTCAGGAACAGCCATGCCATGGCCTCCATAAAAGTCTGTGACTCCCTGTCTTCCAGGATGGCCCAGTACTGGACTCCCATGGTCACTTTCCTGGCTACATTGTCTCTGCTGGAAGCATGGCCTGGAATAGGTGACGGTGTGGTGCTTACGCCTCAGACAATTGAAACAGCTACATGTGGATTGCTATGAAAAGCGGCATTAGCGTCTTCTCACAAGCTAGCAGGGAGATTGAGATGGTTATTTGTTATCGGCCTTAGAGCTCTTGACCATGAAGTTGTAGCATTACAAAATAAAATGATAGCATTGGAAAGGGAAGTTGGGACTTTACAAGATGCGAAGGTGATCACGCAAGAAGTAGTTACTACTAGTGGTACCATGGGCTGCAAGGTACTGCAGAGTGGTTGGTAGCACGTGATGCCAGTAAAGGAAGGGACAGATATGGAAAAAGTAAGGTTTTGATTTTGCAAGTTTGTTCTCTCACCACAAAACCTTCATGGCGTCCTGAGGAATGGGATGGAAATATTTGGAGTGTGTCCTCAGACTCCAAGGTTAAGTTTGAGTTGGATTTAGAAGGCAAGGAGGTGGTAGAAGCACAACTCCTCATACAAATGAGAGGGCAGCAGGAACAAGCAGATGGGGGAGTGCAGGTCATGTGTACTTACACCCTGAAAGAGTTAAGGGAATTTTTAGAGATCTATCAGCAAAAGAGTAAGGAAGGCATACTGACATGGGTTTTGCAAGCTCTGGATAGTGGAGATGCATCTATCCATTTATTAATGGGTGAGAAAGATTTATTAAGCCCTACAGCCAGTGATGACCAGATACAACTAGGATACTATCTGTTGCAAAATATTAGAGATCCTCATGGGCAAGATATTATTGCAACTACGCTATATCAATGGTTGTGTGCAGCATTTTTATCAGCATATGCTGAACATGCCAAATTAGGATTATCCTTTGGAAATGGCATTCAGTGGAAGAAGGTATTAGTTTGGTGCGGCAGATGGGGATGGCTCAGGTATTGATTACAGAATCCAATCCAGACAGGGTAGCAGTAATAAGAAGTATTGCAATGCAGCTTTTGAGAGGAGTACCTGCCTCACTAAACCCCTTGATTATACCAGCAGTCATGAATGCTACTGGTAATGTAGGCACCCTAGCAAATACTGTTGGAAGTGTGGGAAAAGCAAAACAGTGAAAAAGCTGCAAAACACACATTTTCTTAACACATGGTGCCCAGAACAAACACAGGATGGGTCGGAGATCCAGTGATTTGTGTTGCCATGGCACCAAGGAGGAATGTGAAGCGAAGTGGAGGCTGCCTGGTCCTGTTCTTCCACATTTCTCAAGGAATATTTGACACAACTATACAGATTTGTCTCCTGCTCTTCTGCTTTTCTCAAGGAATGTTTTGCACAACTCTGCGGACATTATTTCCCATTCTTCCCACAACAACTGCACCGCATTGCACTGAGGAATGTGCTGTGTCGTTACTCGAGAAACAATGGCTTGACCACAGTCCCACCCGCTCACACATACACACTTAGATAAATACTACCCCGAGTTTGTCTCTAACTTGGAGGGACGATAATCCGGTACCAAATCAGAGGGAGAGATTGACAGGTTTGTGGTACTTGCCCCCCTAGAAGGGATGCCTTTTGGTGAGATTTGGGCCCTCGGCTATGCTGAGTGATTACCTGGGAATTAAGTGTGTGTGATTGCAGTCATTTTTTGTGTGTAGTGCTATATCGCCAACCTGCAGCTTGTGCATTTATCGTAGGCAATCTCAAAGAATCCGTAGATGTTGCATAAGAATAAACCGTACTATTCGTGTACCTGACTGCTTCTCTTGAATGCAACCAGACCTACAGCATACGGGCTGTTCGTGCATCTGGTGTCAGGCCTATGGTTACGGCCATAATTGGCATACCTGTTAAGAGATAAGTCCAGCTGCCCCTAGCCCCTCTAATCTCTGAGGACCGCCTAGAACACAAGGAGATTAATCTCTTACCAAATTAATTCATTACCTTAAATGCAACAAATACCTTGAGGGAAACGGGCTGTAACTTTGGGACCATCTGTGTAGATGGTGGATAAAGGAAAGCCGTCAAAACTGAAACGAGTTACATGATGTGTGACAATGAAACAAATGTGGAATGATCTTGTACAAACTGGTGTCCTGTGATCAGAAATAAATGGGATCACAACATCAGAAATGTTTCGCTGATGGCAAAAGTTAGCATCTAAACAAAAGAACCATCAAATACCCTCAGGCCCACCTGCCACCTCAAGTCAAGGCATTACCTGACAAATACCAAGAGAGCAGAAATTAAGGTTTGGCAGGTCTGCCAAAATTGCTGCCACTGTAACCTCTTACCATGAGGGGGATGGACACCCCTATGTTCCTTTAACTATAAAGTGGTTGTCTGGGAGGATTTTACATGTGTTAGCTCTGGTGGATACTGGAGCTGAAGCTACTGTATTACATAGTAATATTAATAATAAAGAAGCCACATCACAGATCTGTGAATTAGAGGGAATCCAACCTCTGCCCTCCGAGCTAAGATTGCCTTAACAGTAGGAAATGCCACTCCATTTACCACAATGGTGTTAATTGCCCCAGTTAAAGAATATATTTTGGCTATTGATGTGTTGGTAGGATGAACAGTTGAAACTTTGAATGGTCACTTCTGCTTCGAGACTTCACAATCAGGATTCTCTTCAATCTATAATTGTCTTGCGTGGATTCCCCAAGTGGGATCCTGTTGTGGTGCCCATGCCTGCCAAGGTAGTAACTGTAAAATAATATCGTATTCCAGGGGGGGAAAGAAGGAAATTACTCAAACCATTCAGGCACTTCAACAAGTGGGAATTGTTAAGGAAACCATGACTGCTTTTAATAATCCTAATTGTCCTGTTTGAAAACCAGACGGCACTTGGAGAATGACTGTAGATAGAGGATTGAATAAAGTCACCCCCCCACACTTGCAGTTACAGTACCAGACACGGTTACTCTTATAGAAAAAATTATCAAAAATTTACAACCCTAGAAGGTGGTGATAGATCTTGCTAATGCAATCTTGCCTTTCGATAGTCATTGCTTCAGAAAGCCAAGACTAGTTTCTCTTTACCTGGCAACAAAAGCAATATACTTTCCAAGCATTTCCTCAGGGGACTCCTGCCACAGTCCCTCCATTTGCTACCAAATGAGAGCAGCTGATGTAGCATTATGGTCAGGTACCATGACTGTTTACCATTATATTGATGATCTATTTATTATGGCAGAGTTACAACAAGAAACTGAAGCAGCTGCTTGTCAAAATTTGGTCCTGCCAGAGTTCTGAGGTTCTTTTGTGGATCACTAGAGATGGAATTACGACACAAGTGAGGTCGGATATTGGTTAGGACACTATCTGTATTTTATTGTATAAAAGGTCACAGTAACCCTTAAAGAGGAAGAAATAGGAAAGTAAGAAAAATGCAAGAGTTTGTTTCAAGCAGAGTATAGTCACCACTGTGGAGTTCCAGTGACGTCTCACCATGTCCATCTTCTTCATTTGTGGTGGGGGAGCTCTGGAGACAGCTGCCTCCTGTTACTGGGCTTCGCCTTTTATGCCACTTTACCCCAGTATGTTGCCATAGCCGTTTTACCGCAGTATGTTGCCATAGGATGTCATCACAGCCTGTCGCTATGGGGTACTGCATGTCTGTTGGTTATCACACGAACTGTATAGTCATGTTGGGAGTGCATGCTCCCTAGTTCTTGCATTTCACATGCTGGTCACGTGCCCCCCATAGTTCTTTCCGATGGTGTGTAAAGTTTAACCGTTGGAGGTGAAAGTCAGCATTCCAGGAAAAGAGAGTGTTGAGACAAAAAGTTTTCTGTGTTAGGTCTCCACATTGCTGAATCACTGAAAGTGCATTTACAGGACCAATGCTGGGCAATTAATCCAAAGAAAATATGGGGCCCTAGTACTACAGCACAATTTTTGGTAATAGTTCGTTATGGACAGATTAGAGAAATACCAAATATGGTCCAACAATTTCCTGTGCCAACAACAGTAAAACAGTTACAGACTTTTTTTTTTTTTTAAATTTTTAGAGTACTGGAGAACTCTTAGCCCACATCTGGGGCTATTAATGCACCTCTGCAGAAATTAATTAAGAATGTGGTTCGTTGGAAGTGGACCAAGCAACAACAAGAAGCCTTTAATGCCTGCAAAAATTTTTAGATTGAGCATGCACTATTATACACTCCTAGGCAAGGGCATTCTTTTGAATTAGAAGTAACAATTATAGATGATATAGTCTTGTGGGGATTGTGGCAGTTGACTGGGCTGAAAAATCAGACAGAACCTATTAGCCTAGATGTGAAGATTCATATAATAACTCCTGAGGATGCCATATGGTTTTGTACCCCAACTTCTCTGATTTCACATCCTTTGTTGATATCAGATTCTCAAGTTCTTGTATTTCAGGTATCTTTGATGAATACCTGTGCCTTATCTAGAGGAGATACCAATGGAATGGTGTTATTGGTGTCGCAAACCCAACACTGAACTGAAGTTCAATCTGAAAAAAGAGCAAGCCATAGCTCTCCAATGTGTGTGGGCAATTACCCCCACATCAGGTTATCAAACCCAGAGTAATGTTAACTGAAGGATCTGGAGCAACAGCAAGCATATGTATTACTGGAAGGAGATGACACTGTTTTCCTCCCCTATCATAGGTTGGCTTGTGCTTTATAGTCTTATACTACAAGCACATACCCTGGACACATTTCTATGAGATCAGCATGTACATGTTTAGATTTGGTTGGCCTTTACTGTAACTGACTCATCTGCCTTTTGTATTAAGGGAAGATTAACAACTGCAGATCTTTTGATAACGTGTTTCTTTGGCGTACTAACCCCAGTATCTGCATTACAAAATTATACTATGCTAAGTGACTTTGCTATTAATGTTTCTCATTGCCTTTTTTTCCTGCGTAGGTAATGGCTGTATGCCAATGAGCATCACAAAATTGATTGATGGTGGACTATCTCCTCCTTCACTGCTTCAGTTTTGAAGGCATGTGTTGCTTCAACATCACTGATGGATCAGCCAGTGTAGAGCACAACATTCAATATCTCTAGGATTTGATGCATCAAATGAAACAGTCCACTGATGGTGCCTGGTTGACTGAGATGTTTAACTCACTGACAGGATGAATGGGATGCCTGATCTAAAAGCATTATTGTAACGATATGTTTATTCCTTTTTTTTTTTTTCTCTTTCTTTATTCTATGCATGTTTATTGTGTGCCTCTGTACATAGCTCTGTGCTACACCCCGCAAACCCAAGTGAACACCTCCAGCTTTACCAGCCCCAGCAGAAGTGGTCGCTTGAGTGAGGGGGTGGAATGTGGGACTACAATGGAAGATTGGCAAGGAGAATTGTAAACATGCCCAAGTGACTTGCAGCTGGGGTGTCGAAAAACACATATATCATACTAATTTTTGTTTACCTCTGTGTGCTTGACAGGTAGAATATCTGTGTTTAGATAACATAGGCCTGGGAGAGACTCAGAGGCACCCTATCAAACATCCTTGAGATTCCTGCCCTGCTGTGGGAAAGGTCAAAGCACAGTGGAAAACTACACCTGCAAAAATCCCTGGTATATACAGGAGAAAGCAGCATGTTCTTTTCTTTCTTCTCCTCTTTCTGTCTAGAAAGGACCAAGCGCCACGGTGCCTATGTCCCCGCTTGCATGCCTCTGCCGAGGTGCTGCTGTGGAGATCACCCGGGTCACGAGGTAATGAGAATAAGTTTACTCTGCATTTCATCCGTGGTTTTGTGGTTGTTCCTGAGTCCTGCCTGTGTCAGCTCACACACTGCTACTACCAACGACCTAACCAAATCTGAATGCCACTAAAGTAATCTTTATCAGCCTTAGGAGCAAGTCAATGGCTCCTATCAGACATTTTCCCTCATTGGGAATGAATTGAAGAAAATTATCATCAATTAATTGTAAAAGCTCTCAGAACAACTCAACATAATACCTCTCTTGCCTTGAGTTGTATCCAAACACAGTTGTGGACACAGTCTATAGTAGCAACAATTATTAGAGAAGGAGGGACCCTACCCACTGAGATTTGTAAATTGATTTGGGACAAGGCCTCCAGATTTGAAAAGGAGTTTCAGTCGTGGTGACAATTAGTCAATTCCACATATCCCACAGAAAGTGATAAGGTTGTCAACTCTGTCCTCACCATACGCAATGCTTCTGTACACAATATATACCCAACCATTGCATTTGGACTGAATAGCAATGGAACCATACTCTATCTCTTAGAGCCTGGAGTGTGGGCCCATCAAAATGAGGGAAAGTGGCAAACAATTGATGCAAATGCATGCATTGTACAAGAACAACAAGGTTTCATTTGTTAAAGTAATACTTTTGAAGCTCAAGACATCTGCTTGGACACGGAGCAAAACATTTGCCACTTTGAAATCCACCCAAACAAGGTTCCTGAAACTGTAGTTATATATGTTGGAAAAGGATGTGTCTGCATGCAAACATTGCGTAAATCCTTATTAATAGATTACTTTGTTTACAACATAACCAATCAGTTCAATCTATGTGTACGTAATTTCTCTATTAGTGGTTGTGATTTTAATCGCTCTGTACCAATAACTACTCATGATGACATGTCTTTTGCTTACATTCTATATCACAAGCTACAACCTGCACCTATCAGAATGAATCTAACTAATCAAACAGCTCCACCAGCACCCTGATTTGATCAATCTTCTACAACATGCACAAGAAACCAGACAAAAGACTCTTATCAGTTCAGCATGATATTAAAGAAATACATCAAGTATAAAAAAGAGTCAAAAAGGGTGGAGAACACTGATGGTTGGAAGTCCTGTTTGGATGGTCTCCAACAGGAACTGGGACACTGAACCTGATGTTGCATCCCAATGTGATTTTATTGACTGCTGTTATACTATGCTTGTTGTTAAACATTGTGTTATATGCTAGAGTTTGGAGGATCGCTAAACGAGTTACACTAATACAAAAATTTTCATGCACATATATTCCCCCACATTCATCATATTACTTTAAAACATATTTAATGAAACTCTAATTGAGGCTAACCAAACACAAGTTTCCCTCAAATTATAATTGGATTATGGTATTATCTGTTTATGAGCATAGAGGCAAGAGGCAACCATGCTGCCACTCTATCGACGAGATGAATTGACTTTAGTCACAGGGCAGATTGTGGTGGTGCAACTCCCCCCATCCTGGACCAATCAGTGCTGGGTGCAATTCCCCCTCCCTGGGCCACATACCAACCTAAGATGGATTGCAAAAGGCAGTAGACCAGAGTGTCAAGGCACCCCCTTAACATACCTGGCTCCTGTTTCCTCTATCGCTTGGGAAGAGTAATGATGATCAATCACCTCCTGACAGCTTAGTACATCTGCACCTGGGTCGTGGCCCAAAGAGGCTGATACCAAGCTTCAAAAGGTAGCAAGTTTTGGGCCTGTGCAACTGGTTGGAAGTACCAGAATATTGCGTCACCCAAGTTGGGCCAAAATGAAGAAGTACCTGATGGAAGTCAATTATCTCGGGCCCTATAAATAGCAATCCTAAGAGAGACCCTTCAAGCTCTCTTAGATCGCAGCAGGCTATGATCAACATGTCCCCTGAGTTGGGACACCTCTCAGGCACCGAATTCTCGAGGTATTAAGACTGTCTACTGACAAAGCCAACAAAGGGCCAGGGCAAAGTCAGACTTCTTGAGGCTCAATTATCACCCATTGAGGAATGCCAATGCATTGTGAGTATTTACTCAAATTACTACTGTTTACTCAAGAGGGAGATTTTAACTACAGGCTAGCCTCTTCCATCCACCTCTCTACCTATCTATGTGTGTGAATATGCACATTTGCCTTCACAAGTGTGGGTGTCTACATATTTCACTGGATCCAAATATTTCTGTGTATATGTTCTATCTTTATACATATATATATATTTATTTTTTGATTTAGGGTACCTTGTAGTAAGTTAGTGTGAATCTTGTCATTCTCGAATCTGTAATTAAGTTGCTTAATGCAAAAAAAAAAAATTAGTTATAACATATTCTACCAAATCACCTTGTTAATGTTTAAATTGGTCAATCATTAAGTGCTGCTAAAATTCAACTTTTTGATCCACCTCACACCATTAATAAATCTTGAATTGCTGCTAAATCATAACCATGTCAAAAATTTCATCCATGACAGCATGTATTTGGGTGACCCCACTTCAGCTCTATTTAGTTGATGATAAAGTCCCTTCTGTTCACATGAGCCCACACCCTTTGCTTGATAACCTAATCCGTCACTTCCTCACTTGCTGGTCATCCTCTTTCCCCTGTCACTCCTAGTTTAAAGCTTTTCTTAACAGGTTGACCATCCTGTTGGAAAAGATGCTCCCCCCTCCCCCTTAGTCCAGTGGATCCCAGCTCTTCCAAGCAGTAGTCAGTCCTCAAAGAGCATGCCATGTTCACAGAGACCAAAACCCCATCTTTGTTGACCAGCAGGGCTGAGGAGACACCAGATGGGCCCTTATGCCCTTGACCATCACCCCAGAGCTATATGTATCATATTTGATACTTTCCATGTCTCCCTGGCAATACCATTGATGCCCACATGAAAGCAGCAGGGAATAATAATCAGAGAGCCAGAGAAACCTCTACAGGCTCTCCATGACATCATAAATCAGAGCCCCTGGCAAGCAGCAAAGCCTCCCAGAAAGCAGGTCAGCAGACAGGCCCGTTCCCTACAGCAGAGGGGTCACCATCTACCAACTCTCAGTGCTTCCTTCTGGTGCTCCTGCACGGCTCAGGCTCAGACAGCTCAGATGTTTCACCTGGCAGATCTCCCAGTCTCTTTTCTCCAACTGTGGCACTGAACATATTTTGTAGTTACGAATCTTCAGGCAGAGCATGGAGCCTTCCTCTTAGTACCAGGAGTCACCATCTTCCACCATCCTGGGAGTCTCTGCTTCCCACCCTGATAAACTCAGCCTGCCCCTCCTTCAGTACATACCTCCGTGGTTTCTTGAAGCTGTAGTGTCTCAGAGAAGATCCAGTCAGCCTCTTTCACAATCTCTGATGATGCATAGTGTGCTGACCTCCTCATGCAGCTCTTAGGTTTAATAAAACATCTCAAAAACTGTGTATGTCCCTTCAGGCTAAAGGAGGATCTCCCCCTGCTCCAGACCAGCATCCTCCTTCTGAAGCTCTGTCTGGGTTGAAATCTCTAACACTACAGGGGAAACTTTTCCAACGGCTGCCGAGGACAATGCCTTGCAGTACACCCCCAGCACTGCTGAGGAAGCATGTGCTGTTATGAGATAAGGCACTAGCCCTTCTTGCAATGTATCATAATCCAGGCCTCAAGAGCTGGGTACTAGATCCTACACAAGCATTGTGGTTTGTTTTCTTTAATGATAGCAAGATAATATTTGCAAATGAAGCATTCAGGAATGACAGAGTGATTGATTCTGCATTCTGGTTCTGAAACAATGACACACATAACTAGTTCATTTTGTTGCAGCCTCGTACACAATCTAAAGATCATGCTGTTTCCTTTGGTTGTTATAGTATTGTTCTTGTTCAAAAGTTATGTGACTCTTGCTTTTCCTTAGATGTGCTTCAGGATGTGCTTTTCTGATAACATAAACAGTGTTTTCCAGATGTGGCATCTTGACAACCTTTGCACGTGCTACTTACGCACAGCATACATTCTTGTTCTAGGGTCAGTGAATAGGTGGTGCACACATTCTTGTCCAAGGTTCATTAATATTTTTTTCTACAGAACAATGGTTCATTAAGAGAATATATATATATGCAATGCTTTTGCATTATACTTGTTATTACTATTTGTCTAATTACGACAGTGTTACTGTCACATTTATCTATCAGGTTTACTTAAATGTATTCAATTCCCTTCAGGTTATGACACCAGATGGACCTATGTTGAAGTGAGTAATCGTAAATCTTACTTCACTTGCACTTCAGAGGTCTGTTTAGTACTTAAGAAGCCAGAAGGTCACAGAACTGTAAAAAAGGAGATTGACAGATGAGTTTAAATATCAGTAAAACAGTTTTATAGTTTCTACTGTGTCTTGTTTGACCGCAGTTTTTTTTTTCACTTAGTGATGCAGCATTATGGCTTGGTTCTCCAGGCACAAGAGATGATGGGATTCTCTCAGTGAGGACTTTATTTTCAATGATTTTGAACATACATGCTGTGTTGAAGAACATACCAGAGTATGTTTCCAAAAATGTGTCCTCTACATGAACAACTCTAGCAGAGTCATGTATACCTGAGTAAACAATTGAAAATTCCCTTTGTTTTTCTTTTCTCAAAACAAATGGGTTTTGTGCACACAGCTACTACCTCATCCCTCTTGACCTAAGAAGCAGAAAAGAAAGGAAGACTGCCTTAATCATAAAAAATGCCTGTTTGAGTTTAGAAATGTTTAGGGGTAGTGACAGATAAGTAGCATCTTTCAGAGTTGAAATTTTAACTTGATAAAATTTGGACAGTCTCCCACAACTGACCATATCTATCTTCACCCCAATTCATTGTTTCATATTGTTATCCAAAAAGCATATTCATGCCCTGCATGCAATAAACCAGTCCTAACATGCTCAGGAGACATATTGTATTTATTCAGGCCTGAGTGCTTGGTAGACTTTTCCACAAATCAAGCACCCCAACAGCAAGTTTTCATGCTCCTTTTATACAAAAAATCAGAGGTTAGTACTTTTCCAAACACGCCTGTTAGATACTGATTGGTTAGTGATTAACATACAATTATAATAGAGCTTACATAATGCTTCTACTACTCCTCATGCTCAGGGGAAGGGTCTTAACCTGGGCAGGGGTCTTTTTGACCTGTGGGTGTGGTTTTTAGTATTATAATGAAGGTAGTTTACTTTCAGGACACTCAAAAGTTAGTTTCATTGCCAAGTTAAGTAATCCTAGACATTCTCTTTTATAGTCCAGGATGTTCTGCTTATTGTCTAGAGTTTGGAGATCAAAGCTTGTTCTTAACAAACTTCTTATCAGTAATCAAGGTTATCATCTCGGCCACTATTCAAAGACTTGTTCAACCAGGTTTCGAAACCTCATAATTGTCCCCATATGTGAGGTAACTGTGGCTACTAGCACCATTGTTAACCATGGTTACTAGCAAATGTGAAGTATACTATAACACAATCACTCATAAATCTTGTGAATTATAACAAGGAGGTAGGAAATAAGGCTTCACCACTGAGGATAACAGTGTAGCTGCCTGTAATATAAAAGGAGAACAAATCTGAGGCAAAATGGTGTAAATGGGACAGAGGTGAGAAGGGGTGGCATGGAAAGATGAATATCTATGAACATTAGAAGATTTGTGGTGTCCTGTGAAGACTTGGAGCTGGTTGACATGTAGCTTCTTTACTCTGTGTGGTCATGGAAATGCTGGGCTTGCAGTGCCTGTCACCAGGAAAGCACAAGAGGATCAGCTCCACAAGACACTCTTCTCCCTGCCTTCAGGAAGTGGCTTGGGTCATGAGCCCAGCTGGTGGTCATAAGCTCCCAGTGTTGAGCAATAAACGAAGTTTTGTGTGCTAAACTATGGTCTAGATGTGTCTAGGTGCTTCCTAATTTTTCCAGTGGAGTCACAGTATGTAAAAGTGCATGTCAGTTTTTTATGAAGCAGGATAACTTAAGGTGTTTTTTGAATGACAGGAGGTAGCAGTTAAGAAGCTATTTGAGGCAAATATAGATCTTCTGGGTGGTTTTCAAGTCTTAAACACAAGCAAGGGAACACTGCTCACATTGTATGCAAAATAAACATCTCCTGGGAAAGGACATAGGCTATTGCTAGGAACTGTGCAAACAAAACTTAAAGATGATTGAATAGTTTCACACCACAGAGGCTCTCAACTGAGTTAAAACTTGAAGGGCATACCATATAGATATGTGAAGGAAGTGGAGAGTAATTGGAGCAATGCAGGTCTTAGGAGATGTAATTGTAGAGCAACATGGAAAAGCATGTCTGAGAACAATGTTGAGGTCATGATATTGATCAAAATAACTCACCTGCGACCAAAGCCTTTGTAACAAATAATTTATTTATTCTGCTCTTTGTGCTTAATTTGGAAAGGGTCAAGGATGACAAAGCTTGAAAATCCCTGCAAATAAAGTTCTGTTCTATAATTAAACTTAAAATTAATATAAACCAAACTTTCTCCAAACACCCTGGGGTTTACAAATGATTGTAGGGTAATCACTGGCAAATTCTGTCAGCTGACCAAGCCTGGGATAGTGGATGTGCATGTGAAGGAGAAACATGCTTTTCAACTTCACTGCTTCTCTGAGGGGGGCATCCATCAGGAGGGGATGCACTTGTCTCCACTCCCCTGTTCTCTGCTTTGCCACAAGAGCAACACTTTAAGACTATCATGTCCTTGTCCTCCCATTCAAAATCTGATTAGCCCACATGTGTTATGTAATTGAGAGAAGTTGCATAAATATCAATCATACTTCCAGACTGATTTGTTTCTATTAAGTTGGCACAAAACTTGTAACACTTGCTGCTGAGGAAATAACATACCAGCAAGACAGGGAGAGATGGATGATCCTGCCTATTCATGCCATACAGAAGTATGTATTCTGCATCAGATATTAATACAAACATTTTTAAGCATTGACTGGTTTCTGGGATATTCTGTTTAAAGCAAAAGAAAGGCTGGCAGAAACAGCTTTCATGGGATGTTTCTTTAATGGTTGATGTAAGAAAAGCAGTTGGAACATGCTTGTCAATAATCATGTATGTCCTACACCAGGAAGGAGACAACAGTAGAGTGTGTCACGGGAAGAAATCACAGATGGTGGACACTTGAGGATGAAGGTCAGAGAAGATATGATTTTGGCTGCTTACACATCTATGAGATCTGTAAGAACTAGTCTAATCTATTTTAGCTTAAATCAGGAGGAACTGCATAGTTACACAGTAGTGAAACTTGAGAAGGATTTGTTTCAAATGTTTTCATCTTTGGTGTGAGGAAAAAAAGATGAAAAATTTAAGAACTAAATGTAGCTTACTAAAAACTAACCACAAAAAACGGAATGGAAAAAGGCTACTTCTACTTTAGAGTATATTTGGCCAACCACGTTTTAGAGAAGTCTGGTTTATGACTTGGAACCACCCACAGACTTCCTCATGCTTTGCTTTATCTGCTGCCTAGTTTCTGTCTTGTGCAAAGCTGTATTACCTGTTACAATGCTTTGTGGCTAAAAATTAGCAGAAATATTGTTTTTATTGTATTCTTAAATTACAAGAGCATAAATATAGTATACTCGATATTCTCAGGTTTATCCTGCAGCGGTGGGAGAATGTGACAGATATACTTGACTCCTTGCTGTATTTTGTTTCAGGCTGACCAAGAAGCAACACACCTCACATCCCTGGGGTACACCCGCAAGCTGGAAAGCCCCTGGCTCACATACAAGGGAGTGAAGGTGTTTTGAAAAATATTTTGAAAGGTGATTTCAAAACCCAAAGGTACAAGATAACCGAAAATACAGAACAACGTATCAGAGCTAAACCAAGACATCTGTCTTGTCTATACTATTGACTAGCAGCCAACTACATTACAAACATGGACAGCCTGTGGAAAACTTTGAGCTTTCCTTGCTGAAGCAGCTGGCTGCATGGCAGTGATCTCCCCTTGAGCAGGGATGCCTCTCAAGGTTACTCCTCAAGGTTGAGAGACCCCTTACCTGCAACAGAACCTTGTAAATTAACTGATAGCATGCTGAATTGATACTATGAACTATTAATAATCTATGTAGCTACTCAGGTGTTATAGACATTGTATGAATAATTCCATTAGACATGAATCATTGACCAAGTCTCAGTCTAAGATTGGATCCAGATCACCTAGACTCCTAAAAGGGGTTTAGAAAGCAAGGGGGTCCACTCTGAACCTTGTGAGTCAATGGGAGGGTCCTCTTTGCTCTTCATGCCTCCTGTATGAACCATTCTAACTCAATTTTTTCTTTGTATATTTCCTCCATGCAGCTGAATAATAAGATGAACCTCACTATCAAACATTGTCAAACCATTGTTTTACCTCAGTAAAACATATTACTGCTTCTCTCTTTTGAGTGTAGTGCATCCCTCTTCCACAACAGAATCTTCCAATGTTTAACTTAATCTTGGAAAGTGGACCTGATTTGCTAGCCAGTCTGTTTCTAAATGGATGTACATGACACTTATTGTGAGCAAAATAAAAGTAGTGGGTGAAGTTAGATATTTTATTCACCCATTAAAAGGAAATTATTCTCCTTTGCTGAAAAAAGTTTTGCAAGATTAATCAATAGAACTGTAATCAATGAGTTGCAGAGCAGAGTTTATTCGGTGTTTTTTTAGTCCTTTTCTTCTAAGTCCTTTTCTTCTTTTTAACAGTTATTACATATAGTAACAAAGGCTAAAAATGGGGAGTAATTTTTCAGTTATGTTCTGTAGGGCCTGGGTAACCTTGAATCAAACAACTGACACCTGGTAATGTGGGGAAGAACTAGCAGTTTTATTGATTGTGTCTCAACTTTATCGTATGAGCACACTGAAGTGATTTAGTACTAAGAATCCATCTCCTGATATGCTGAGTTCACTGTAAGATCAGGGATGGATTCTTTTGACCTTAGCCTCTTTCTCTGGCTGAGAAGGACTTTTATTTCATCCCACTGTTATGTGCTAGAAAGAAAAGTTTTACAACTAACATCCCTATTAATTGTTTTTCACTGTAGCTTGAAGCAGGTATTAATAAAACTACCCAGAGAGCTTAAAAATTACCTTTCTCCACTGACCCAGCCCCCATTTCTAGATCCAGTACTTTGAAAAGTGTCTGCTGCTTTTAGTTTCTCATTCAGTGTTGGTGGCCAGCGTCACGTGGGCCCCAAGAACTTTGCACATTTGCTTGAACACAGAAACATTGCAGATAGGCCAGGTCTATATACTTCTCAGTGTCAGTTCTCCATGTGAAGTGCTACGGCTTGGACAATAGGCCCAAGCCAGAGTTGACCTATAGATGAATCTTGTATATTTTATAACTGATAACCATTGTGCTAGTAGGTATTGTTCTAGGTTATAACAAACCGCTTATGCTGATGTAAAAAGTGGTAAAGTGTTAAAGTATTGAAGCCTGAACAACAGGCCCCGAGCCGAAGCTGCTAACTTAGTATGTAGTCATTAGTGAAATATGTACGCTCATTAATGAAAGATATAGCTTAGATATCATAAAACATGACTATCCTGAATATATCTTTATCCTTCTTTGTGTAGGGGCAAGTTAAAAAGGCCATGGAGCCAGCTGTCTGTGACCAGATGTGGACCTTGCTCATAAATAGATTAGATAAGCAGAGGAACTCCCTTAGCTTCTTCCTTGAGCCCTGGCCAGACTCTGGGGGAATCTAATATGAGAGTGAAACCAGATGTTTCCACTCCAAACAAAGGTGCCAGTTATTCTGGCTTGTTGATTTTTGGGTATATAAGGCTGGACCCGCTTGCAGCGACTTTGGATGCCTCACCTATGGGTGGACGCACCCCGTAGGATTTCCCACTTGCTGGGACAGGATCTCCAAATCCTCACTGCAACCGGGGCTCCCCAGCGACTGCGGATCTGGATGATGGTAAAGTATGCAAGTGGTGATGGATCTTTCTTAATCACTATTCTCTCTCTCATGTAGCAATGATTTGATGCATTACCCCGTATTTTCCTATTTGTTTGCTTTAAGTGCACTATTCTGTCTTCTCTTACGGTTTTCCGTATTACTATGTTACATTATTTAGTTATCCCCAGTAAAATACACCTACTCTTTTCACTCTGGTGTCTGGGTATAATTGGTATCCTTAATCAGCAAAACATAAATTGGTGGCAGAGGTGGGATCCGAACCCCTAGCACTTCACCATGTCTTGCCAATTGTTCGCTAACATCTAAAATTAGGTTTTAGGAAGGGAGCTACAGTGTGCAACAGTGCACTGGAATCTGCAGTTTTCCAGTTGATGTGAACATGGGGTAAATATATGTATGAGGAGAACGGAGATCACCAGTTGGAACAGAATGAAAATGTAACTAGTGCAAACCCATTTGCTAGCTGTGTAATGGATAAGTCTTTCTCTTCATGCTGAATATCAGGAAGTAGTCAGCTCCAGGTTTCCGAAGTCTTCTGCTGATACAGATTAAACTGTTATAACTGACAAGTCATAGCTCCAGGAGTCATCATTACTAACAGGTGGTACGTGCTATACAAAAGTAGGAGTAAAGAGTAAATTAAAATATCACCTTTTTCATATCAGTAGAGCTGTCTGATTGAATATAAATGGTTGTGATGTACAGGCTGATTGTCCTTGCATCATTCAAAAGCAAGAACTCACATAGACTGAGTATAAACTTGCAGAATACCTTTTATTTTCCCTCTTTCCTTCTGACCTTGACTTGTGGATGTGTTGTCATATGTTCATAAGACAGAAATACTAAGTGAACCTCAGCATGGGGATACTGAGGAGTCCCCCAAAACCTGCTCCATTCAAGTGTCTTTCATGCTCAGAGCTCTGTTGATACCATGGCAGATGTTCCTGCTATAGAGCAGCCAGGTTGCCTGTCCACAGAGAGGCCCCCAGATGCCAAGGGTGGTGGTGGTATGCCTGGTGGATGGAGGCCTTGCTGGCCAAGGACAATATATTAAATCTCTGCCTTTAAAAAGTGAATGAGGGCTAGAGCAACCTTCTTTTACCTTGCTATGTTTGGCTGTTTTCCTTGCAGTATTTGTTAACTGGTGTTGACAGCTGGGTATCAGACTTCTGCAGTGGTGGTAGTAGGACTACTGATTCATACTTACAGTGATTATTTCTGCATCTGTAAATGAAAAAGGAAGGAAGTGGCTTATACTTCTAATCTAAACACCACTAAAATCTTCTTTAACCTTTCAGAAGGTCAGGTTGGCACATAGACTTACCACTTAACGCTTGTATACTGTGAACTTGTAAACTTCTGCTTTGCTGATGTGAAACCTTGACTTCTTGGTGGGTATGGAGCTCTTGTTATAGAACACTAAACTCCATTTATGACCAATTTTCCTACTATGATGTCATCACGGGGCTACATACAGAAACTTATCACTGATCATGTAATAGCTGTATATTTGAATACAGAAGTTAGCATGTAGGTAGCAGGACACTAACAATTGTAAGAAAAGGGGATCTCCCTAACATAGAGCGACAGAAGTGTCCATCGAAATTCTTCCTCTGCCACTGAAAAGAGGACCATTTCGCCAATGTCTTGTTCAACTCGGGGGAATCAGTAAATGAGTGTATTAATATATAATGCACCAATTACAGCTGTTTGCTTGAATTTGGGGCACCTGCTAGGCACACTTCCTTTTATTTTCCAACTTCAGGTTGTCTTCTGTCAGAAAGCAGGTCTTTGGGTACATAAACTGGAGGCCAATAAATTCATTAGTTAAGTGGAGGCATTCTTCTTTGAGAAAGACTATTTTACAAGTAAAAAGGAAATGTTGACTGTCTTTTGGAGTGTGTTTTTTGAAGACTAAGTAAGAAAAAAACTTATTAAAAGATAAGGCAATAATGCCCTTTATGTATTTATTCAGAGTACTCAATAAGTATTATCAAGTACTTAAGTGTGGAAGTATTAAGGAAACACTGTAGTATGAAAAATTACTGTAATGAAACATTTCCACATGAACTGATAGAATTCTAGTAGTAATATGTTTTGAACATTTTCTTTATTCTTAATGAGAAATTCAGAATTATATCCTCTTTCTTCCAGATGTCTCTATCTCACAGATAATCTCTCAAAAGAATCGAAACATACTTGTGGACAGAGTGAAAAACAAACCCAAAACTCATGCCTGTGTCTTATGTTAAAATAATACATCAGTTTTTTTCATAGCCCTTCAGTCTCCTGGGTAGCTGTACCCACATTTACTGCTGAGTAGCTGGGATTTGCTATTACACTGTAAACATTATTTTTCTGTTAACCCATTAAATACTTCTATTTTTGAGCCTTCTGCTTTACATGGATGTAAGATAGCTGCCCAGTCACTATAGTGAAGTGAACAGGGTGGACAGTAGAGGATTAATCCTGTATTGCTTGCCAGTGAGCCTGTTTTTAATAGCCCAATGTAGACTAGGCAAGCTAATGTCCGAGCTATCCATACTTATAATGCTTATATGCTCCTATGAAATATGTTTTTAATTCCTCTCCTTAATAGCCTTCTTTAAAGATTCAAACACACATGTGACAGAGCTTATTTCTTTTATTTCCCTATAACTGGATTCCAAGAATTGGCAGAAACTAGTGAGCCTCCACTATACCAGGAAAAGTGATTCTGTCAGTGTTATCCAAAAAGTGGATTTGTGCCTGGCATGCAACAAACCAATCCTAATGCTCTCAGGAGAGATATTGTATTTATTCAGGCCTGAGTGCTTGGTAGACTTTTCCACAAATTAAGCACCACAACAGCAGGTTTTCATGCTCCTTTTATACACAAAAATCAGAGGTTAGTACTTTTCCAAACACGCCTGTTAGATACTGATTGGTTAGTGATTAACATACAATTATAATAGAGCTTACATAATGCTTCTACTACTCCTCATGCTTAGGGGAAGGGTCTTAACTTGGGCAGGGGTCTTTTTGACCTGTGGGTGTGGTTTTTTGGTATTATATTGAAGGTAGTTCACTTCCAGGACACTCAGAAGTTAGTTTCATTGCCAAGTTAAGTAATACTAGACATTCACTTTTATGGTCCAGGATGTTCTGCTTACTGTCTAGGGCAGTGGTTCTCAACCTGTGGTCCGTGGACCCCTGGGGGGGCGCAATGTTGTCACAGGGGGTACGCAAAGGCTTAAAGAAGAGGTGGGGAATGTCCAGCCCAAAAACATCTGGTCTGGCCCGTGGCAAACACTGCGCCTCCTTTTCCCACAGCCCTCTCCCCTCAATGCTTCTCTCATACTCAAGCCCCACCCCCACAACCTGCCCTGACTCACATGAGAGGTAGCAGCACCCTCATCTTTGCTGGATGACTCTCCCCTTGGCCCTCAGATTCACCAGCAAGTCCCTCCGTTGCTGGAATCTTCAGAGCTGGCTTCTGGTAACAAGTGTGAAGGTGCTCTCCCAGTCCCAGTGCTGCCCCTTGAGGAAGTCTAGTGCTTTAAATCTTGAATTAAGTCTTGGTGGTCCATGGCCACAAAAGGTATTTAAAGGGGGTCTGTGGTGAAGGAAAGTTTGAGAACCCCTGGTCTAGGGTTTGGAGATCAAAACTTGTTCTTAACAAACTTCTTATCAATAATCAAGGTTATCATCTCGCCCACTATTCAAAGTCTTGTTCAACCAGGTTTCAAAACCTCATAATTGTGCCCATATGTGAGGTAACTATGGCTACTAGCACAATTATTAACCATGGCTACTAGCAAACACGAAATATACTATATCACCAGCATAATTATGCCACTTGAAGAAGCCTATAGAAACTGTATATAATTGTCTTCAACTTGTTTTCTTTGTCTTTCTCTTATTTTTGTTATTTCATAAATTCTTAGGTATCTGTCCTTGTTGTCACAGCTATCTTGTAGGTATCTCATAGCTATTTCACTTTAACTACAAGATATCTATGAGATAATGATACTATAATAGTGCCAAGACATAATTGTATCTGCTGTTGTCCTTGAGTTATCATACTTACATGTTATAGTCTACATAAACTATTAAAATAGTCGTGGTCAGTCTCCTTCCTCATTCAGTAACACTGTTGAATGACCCTGTTCTTCCCAGCCAAGAGTTTGGTGGAGAATATGAATGCTAGTATAACTTTGTTCAGGTGGAAACGCTGAGGATGAAGGGCTGTAAACTGGGGTGTGACTCTGGTCAGAAGAGAGTAGTGTTGTGTTGATGGTGGCTCCCCTGGAATCTGTGAAGGACTAGTGGCTTCTTGTTCTGCTGCCAGGCTGAGATATGCATGGGCAAGTTGTGATGTTCCTTATTGCCCAAAAGGAGAGATAAGAAATGCTGTACTGCAGCAGTTGTTCCTTCCAACAATAATAGTACAACACACATGTATGTAGTAACACTGATCAGGATCCGGAGTTTTGCACACCCAGTTCTGAAGATGACAGGAATCCAAGCGATGTTTCTTGCAGTCTCATACCCACAGTGTAGAGGTGTTTCCACCTCTGCTGTGAGAATGATTGGTTGATTTGTTCCCTGGGAAGTGGGTGTCTTCTTTAACCTTGGTATCCTGTTTATTTGTAGATCACCCATCAAGGTAGCTAAGTCTTCATGCACACTTACTAATCAAGATAAGTTTGTTTACTTCAGATGCTGCATCATGTTTTTTTAAGTGTGGTTCAGATAGTCCTGTTAAGTACTTTGTTTTGTACACATTTACAGTTTAGAGTTCTCAAATTTCTCAGGGTTCCTATTACACAACAATGGAAAACCCCTCTCTACATATGCATACACACAGAGGTATGTGTTTAAAACGCCTTTAAAACTATTTATTATTAACATCTATTTGCAGCAATACAATTGATACGTGTTTACGTTTGACTCTGAAGGGTTTATTTTCAAAAGTTTTGAACCTTGTCTGAGGAGGATGTTCAACACCATGGCAAATTAGATCCAATTTGAAGTAAACTTCCTGAACTGGAAGGAATGAAGAAGTGAAGAGCCTCAAGGCCGCCATAATTTTCTGTTCCTGTTGTGTTGACTTCTTTGCTAATGTAGACAAAACCCAAATCAACACCACTTAATCTCCTTTAGGTCATTTCAGCCTATTTTTAAAGCTTTCCAAAAGAGAACAAGCATATTTTGATCCCATTTGAAAAGAGCTATTAGAGATCCGTTGATAGAAGTTTGTTGCTTTAAGTGCAGAGATTTTACTGTCAGTTCACAAGATTTTCATAACTGACTTTTCATTCAAAACTGAAAACTAAAACAATTTTATCCGTCTCACTGGAGCATCACTCAGCAGCACATCTACTGTGCACAGACAAGCACTGCCAGGAAACAGGCCTTGTAGGATCTGTGTGGGTACTTCTATACAGAGCATGGTCCTCACATTAAGTAAGAACATAGGCAGGGGTACCAGAGGGATCACTCTCTGCCTGCATGATAAGGGTGTGATGTTGATACACAGATCAGTACGTATTTCTGGTTCAAGATGCCAGACTCTTTGAAATGCAGTGGAAGATAATACACACCACCTTTCATCAATGTATAAAGGAAGAGCAAATAAAACTCATAGTTTGTGTTGTTCTTGCTAGAGGCACACAAGTGTTGATACCTTCTTGAGTGAAATGTGTTAGTGTCTTGAAGCTGGCCAAGTGCTTGCCAGCAGAAAAAAGCTCTAGTTGTCCTTTCTGAAGACCAGCTTTGGAGTTTCCTGGCAGTAATCCAGTGGTGCTGAGAGCCCTGAGAGGAATGTTACTCCTTGAATTCTGGTGCAGGACACCCATTGTTATTAGAGACAAAAAAGAATGGCTGTTGATTTTTCTCATTCTTGCTTTTATTTTTAGTATTTAAGAGTCCTTTGCAATGCACTTAATTCAATGCAGCTGTTGCTACCAGCTTCCAGTTTCTCCGTTGGTTTCTGTAGAGATTTCTCAGAAGTGTGTGTGGTGAAAGCATTTTTGGAATGAAAGTGGCTTTCTTTAGCTACAGTACTTTTAATGCTCCAGATTGTTTAGGACACAGAGACCAAAAAGAGCCTTTAGAGCTAGCAACGCTAGTCACTGCAATAGGATGAAGAGTAGATGACAGATGGAAGTAGCACTTGGTGCATCTTTTAATTAAATATTCCTTCATAAAGTTAACTTGGCCAGTTTCTATAACTGTCATTCTGATTCTGTATCAACAGAAGTCCCTGTAGGTTATTTGAGTCATAAATTCATATCCTTGTAGCCCAGCAGATATGGTGATTTATTCACGAGTTACAGGTCACAGGCTTTGTATTAAAATAACAATGCAGGTCTCGGGACTCGTCACGCTTTGCCTGCACGGGCTGTGGCTTGCCCAGAGTTTTCTATTAGTTTTTTCTAATATGTAACAACATTTTTCTAATGATCATTTGGCTATTGCCCAATTTGGTTTTGTTTAGCTTTGTATAATTGTGCAGTATAGCCATAGTTTTTAAACAGATAGTAGGAACAAGTATTCATTCAGAGTGGAATGAACTATTTATGACTAGCCCAAAGATCTAGTTGCACAGTGATAACAGAAGCTTTGTGCATGGGTCTTGCGCATGTGCATGGGATAACAGAGGCCTTGAATGTGTGCACAGGATGGTGCTAAAACTACTCACCAGTGGCCAGTTACTGATAGTTAAAGGAATGACCCCTTGGGAGCTGGGTAAAACTGATCTTAGGGGTGACAAAGAGAAAAAGGAAAGAGTATCCATCAAATGTAAAATGGAAAATTCAGTCCTAACATAGAGATGCTGTCCCGATCCAATGTCGGGGAAGGTTTCGATATGGTCCCAAGAACAAGATTAAGACACAGACAAGGTCAAATGCCATACAACATTTCAAACTTTATTTCTATAACAAGAGGTAATAGCGATAGGACAGAGAGAGCAGAAAAGGTCAGAACAACTAAACAAGCAAATAGAATAGGTGCAGCAAGATCAGTTACCATGAATTCAGCGGCGTCCTGTTGGTTCGGTCTCAGTGCAGGTGATGGGGACTACCCCAAGAGAAGAGTATGCAGTCCTTTTATCGTCCCAGTCCCCACGATTTCTTTGAAGAGTCCGCCCATTTCCATGGAGCTCATTATCATACTCGCCGCCCTGTTTTCCTCCATGTGCGCATGCCCAGGTGTTTATGCTGGTTGTAACTGCAGGGGAGTCAACCAGCGATGCCTTCAGCCTCTGCACGTCTTCCTCACCCTGACTTCCCCTTCACCCGGCCTTGTGTGCAAGCGCTGCTTGATAGGCATTACGAAAGATGTAGTTGCTTCAGCTTCAGGTGGATACTGTGGTTTCTTTGGGAACATTTCATCTTCTTCAGAGTGTACTTCTTCACGACAACAGGATGTTGAGGCCAAGTTCAGGAAGTGGTAGTGATGCAACAGCAGTGCTGAAACAGACAACTGACACAGTCCAACACAATCTCTTACACCACCCCATGGCTCAGGAAGTGGCAATGTTGCAACAGCAACGCCGAGACAAACAACTGACACAGTCTCTTACAGATGCACACCCAGGAAAGAAGAGCAAGTTGCATGTTAGAAAATGTATAAAATAGTGCCAAGCAGACTGTAGGATGAGGAGGAAGAAACCGTCAACATATTCACCATCAGACCTCTTGTCCACCATCAACATCACATCCTTCCAATGAGAGGAGGGTCTGGAAGGCTGACAATTTGCCATAACCCCTTCCCATGCTGAATCCATCAACCTTAGGAGCCAGATGGGCAGTGAAAGGGAGAGCATAACACCAAAGAAAAGGGCTAAATGCTTGGAAACTTTTGTGTAACAATATTAATTTTGGTGAAAATTTAAATGGCATTCTTAGACTTCTTCCATACTAAATAGAAAATGTGGACTATGCATATGAATATCATTGTAATTTGGCTACATTAATAATAACCATTTGTTGTATTTTGATTAGATTAAGGATTCATTACATTAGAAAATAGAAAAAAAGTGGCCATTACCTATCACATGACCTTGTGACTTTCTCCCATGAACCACTTTTCACACTCAGTCCATGATGTTACTTGTTAAACACTGTAACAAGTTTCCATAGATAGTTTTCATGAATGCTGTTACAGAGTAAGAAGGCAGACTCAGCACCTAAAGGAACTCCTAACTGAAGTTACAAGGTCCTCAGTATGTCAACAGACTTTTTTTCTGTTTTCCAATGTACTGAGGCAGAACTACAGAGAAAAATTTTATTGAGATTTCTAAAATTTAGGCAGGGTTGGCCCCCCCCTCCTCAAGGAAGGAAATGCCCCTTTCCTGTACATGTATAGGCTGTATTCTCTGCTTGTGTCTTATCCTGACAGGCTCCTTGCAGCTCTCCTCTGATGTTGCAACAATCTCAGAAACTTGAAAATAATTGAATGGAATCCACTCATGCCATGATGTAGGCTCATATCATCCTGAAGAAAAAGGCTAACCATGTGTCATGGGAAAATCCAGGCACAAGCCCAGGGAGAGATAGTTACCAAAGTTTATGAAGTGATGTTTGGGAAGATAATCACAGCTTTCCAGAGATGTGCTTACTTATCTGTCTTCTACATGGGAAGGTCCCTCAGACTTTAGGCAGCAAAAAGAGACTCAGCCCTTTTATATGATAGTCCCTTGACCTCTGTAGGGATCTGAGGGACAAACCCATGCTGGTGCTATGTCCATCTGTCCCATTCCTGTATGGTGAATGCATCTGTCCTTGGAGGAGGGGTACCTTGAGATGATTCTCAAGTGTGCTGCTTGTCTGTGAGGCTCTTATGCTAACAGCTGTATTTGGGGCAACCTCACCTCTCAGGGTAGAAGCATGTCTCTCACTTGACCTCAAAACAGCTGACAATGTCTTCTGCCTTCTTGTGCACATAGGTTGAAGCATTTGCAGTACACTGTGCTAATGCAGCTCTCAATATATCCTTTTATATATTCCCACTGTAAGATGCAGTAAGAAACTGCACTTGTAGGGAATGTCCAGTGACACCTTTCTAAACTGAGTCTTCTTACCAGAGAGGAGAGAGAACCGGGATCTCCTCTTGGGACCTCCTGGTCACAGTGGTTAATAAGCTGAATGAGTCTGACATGTGCCTTCCTGGGGATTATTGCCTCTTTCAGAAAATGCTTAAAGCATATGGGGGATGGAGGTATTCAAGCCTGTCATTTGGGTAATCCAAGTAGAAGGGAAGATTTTGGGAATTATCAAAAAGCTTTTGAGGACTGATGTCCTCAACAGTTGTTGAGGACAACTGTTTATGGTGGCAGCAGGAAAATACAGTACTACTACTTCCTTTCTCTAGAGACAGAAACTGTTTTACTGGCTTCCAGTGAAGATTTCCTTGGATTTCCCATGGAGAATAGCAAACAGGGCCTGAACATGTTTCTCTACAGGAGAGGAGACAACAGTATATATTCAGTCCAGAATGTTCAAGACAAGGCAAAGGCATGATTTACCTGGAACAGGTAACTCAGACCAGTGTAACTCTGGCAAACCAACCAGGCAACACAGCAGAGTTGAAAAGGCAGATGGTGAAATATCTGACAGAAATTGATGGCACTGTGTTTTTTTTTCAAAATTAGATATAAATTGCTGAACTTGCTGTTACTACTTATACAGGCATGAACCTGTATAAATCCATAGATTTTACTCTTGAAACATATCACAGCTTTTCTATGTCTTGAAAGTTCAGCCTTGAGAAAGGAAGTTCTATTCATCTGCCTTCTATTCAGTGCTTATGTTGCTATAAAAACATGTAATGCATCTTTGGGATAGATTCTTTGTTTGGTGTAGAGAATGCGACTGTACAGCTGCAAGTAATTTTGCTTATTAGTTAAGTGAGATAGTAAAGGACTGTGAGAATACTGTCTATACATAGATACATTTTAGCATATGTGCCAGGCATACTGGCAACTTATGAAATTTGGTTAACAGGGTGCAAAAGCTTTAGATGGATGGATAGACAAGTAAACAGAGTTTAGCATAGAGTAATTGACTAGTTAACCTACATTTAAATTGTTGGGCTGCTTCTCCTTTACACCAGATCTCACTAAATGCTCTTTGCATGAGAAAAATGGCCTGCTACTGATTTGTACTAGTTACAAATTATTGTAACTAATTATCTTCAGTGATAATATGTATCCAGGAAAACACTGGGATTTTATTAGTTTGTTCCGATGAGATACAATAAATAATAGGCTGTGTGACCTTGCCTCTCCACCTTGTTTTTCTTTTATCCAGGCAGGATGGTTTACACTGTGCTTTGAGATAACTAATATAAGGATGGATTGTGTTAGCTGGCCTTTAATAAGCTGCTTATATTCTTGCAAAAGAAGAACTATTCACTCATTAAAAATCACAGCCAAGACCATGGCTATCTCTAGCATTATAGAAGACATGAACTCAGTAAGAGACCACCTCTGACAGCGAGTGGTCCCATCAAATCCTCAGATCTCTGTTTTTCCCCATCAGATCATCAACTGTTACATGTAGGGCTTTTGCATGTAACTAAGAGCCACATGTACACTCAGAGAGTGCAAAAATGAAACTGGCTTTGGGAAATTAGTTCAAATGTCCCATATTTATGTGAGAAACTTACACTGATTCTTACAGTCTTTTCAGATTTATATGTGTTAACACAGAGGAGCTCTTCACTTTGAAGGGGTGTTTGGGGCAGCACCAGCAGGGAATAGGGGTTGCTGTGAATCCTGGGCTGAGTGAGGAAGTGATGAACAAAAAGGAGACACCAGAAAGCCATTTCCTTGGAAAGGTCACCCAGGACAGAGGGACCAGCAGCTAACAACTCTTCCTAGCTCCAGGTACTTCCCCCCGAAGGAGATTGTGGTACCATGCCTGGAAGGAGAACTGCACCATGCTGCATCCCCAGCCCATGCCCATCACAGGTGCTGGGATCCCTGAGCTGCCAGGGAAGAGGGTCCAATTGATTCAGAAGCACTTGAGCCTGACTGCCCATCCAGCCCATTTACTTTCTTTATTGCCAAAGACTCCTGCCCACTCCCTCTCAGGCAAGGCTGAGCAACGCTTTCTGCTTAACACTTGCTGCTTTAGATCTGACCTTCTGTGAGTCAGTGGACTGTCTGGGAGCAAGTTGGAGCTCTGCATTACACAGAAATTGCTTTCATCCAGGGGTTTTGTGGGAGTTTTTTTTTCCCCTCCAATAAGGTACGTCAGCAGAATAATGTTGACAGGATTTTCATAATTTCTCGGTTCTTTATTTATTGACAAACATTTGTCACCTGATCTGTGTAGCCCAAGTATAGTATTAACCTGGTGTATTTAGAATCACTTACTTTTTATATTGCATTATCTGTCCTGGCCCTAGTGAGATGCCTGTACTACTGTGAAGGGGCAGAAAGATGCACAGTGCCAATAAGATCTACAGAAATATGTACTTATGAAAAGTGGTCTCACAGCTTTTTACTCATGTAACTAATAAGCAAAACTGTTGGCAGTTGTGAAGTCTTGTTCCCTATACCACCAAATGAAGAACCTAGCCCAGAGTTGCACTATATATTCTTACAGCAAAATAAACCTAAAATAAAAGGTGATGATGAGCCTTGAGATTGGCTCAGCCCTATCATGCAACTTTACTTTTTGGCTGTGGTTTCACAAGCAAATGAGCTGATAGGATAGGAGTAAGTCTTACTCCTCCAAACCTTACCCTGCCTTCTATCTATGTGGTGCCAACCCCACCCATGCACTGCTGTTTCTAGTTTCAGTGGGAGCTGATGAAAATAGCTAGTGAACTTATGTTTGGCATGTTATTTTTGTTGGTGCAAATGCTTCCCTCTGTATTAAACCAATTTCCTACAGTGGATTTTAAAGTGGAAACTTCAGTGTGCATGGGGACAATGAATATACAGTGCTCCTGATGGTATGGAACTGAGACACAGCTGAGACACAGCTGAAATCCACATCAAGGGCACAGGAATAACTGCAAAAGAAATGTGCCCCACAAGGAAGACAGTGTCTAGAAAATTAGAGTTATGATGATGTTCAAAGGAGAGTGAGCTCAGAATTTATGCTGCTGCTTAGAAATAAATAGATTTGTGAGAATGAGGATACTTACCTGCGAAAAATATTGTGGAAATGGTGGAAGTGAGACTCTCTGGATTTGCTTTTGATTCAACAGGCATCAGATTCAGATTCAACTGGGCTGCTGAACTATCAGGTCTGCAGAAGCAGTTGTATCCAGCTGTTGACAAACATCTGTGAAAGGAAGGTTTTTAGCTTGCAATATCCAAGGTCCATCATGCTTTAGATGTGGACCACATCAGTTAGGTTTGTACTCATTCATTTTCAGTACCTCAAGAACCATGGTCATCACCATGACATTTGCATCACTTATGCAAGGTTCCCACAAACTACAGCAAGGGCAAATAGCTATTTACTTGTCTTTGTCAATATAATCAACCAACTTGACTGAAACTCTCTCCTAGAAAAGGATAGCTTGAGGTTTATGCACTACCATATCTGACAGAATATGTGTGTGGTGGTTTGACCTTGGCTAAATGCCAGGTACCCACCAAGTCGCTCTATCACTTCCCCCCCTTTCCCCTTTTTTTCTCAACAGGGCAAAGAGGGGAAAGAAAATAAGATAGGAAAACAAAACAACCCTTGTGGGTAAAACAACAGCAGTTTTAATATAAGAAAAGCAAAGCAAAGGTCCACGCGTGGAAGCAAAAAAAAAGAAAACAGATTTATTCTCTACTTCCCATGAACAGGCGATGTCGGGCCTTCTCAGGAAGCAGGGCTCCGATACGTGTAGTGGTTGCCTCGGAGGACCAAGGGTGACTCCACCCCCTTTCTCCTTGCTCCCAGCTTTATACTGAGCAGACGTCATATGGTCTGCAATATCCCTTTGGTCAGTTCGGGTCAGCTGTCCTGGTTGTGTCCCCTCCCAAGATCTTGCCCACCCCGTCCCACTGGGGGGAAATGTTGGAAAGAGCCTTGGTGCTGTGTAAGCACTACTCAGCAGTAGCCACAACACCAGTGTGCTATCAGCACCCTGCCAGCTCCCAACATAAAACACAGCACCATGAGGGCTGCTACAGGGGAAAACCAATTCTGGCTCAGCCAGACCCAGTACAATGTGATTTCCAAAGGAGGCACTTCCAGTGTCATAAAACCAAACCATACTTCACAGAAGAATTAGTTCAACTGATTTGTAAATAACAGGTTGTAAAACACACTTTCATGGTACTAGATAATCCCCAAGTTGATGGGAAAGCAGAGAAATCAAATCAAACCATTATAAAAACCTGAAGAAAAATGATAACTATAACATTTAAATTACCACAGATCCCTAAGGCTGAGCCTCTACAAATACTTCAGTCAAGCTTAGTCTATTTGAATCAGTGACTAAGTGGCAAAGGTACCCTTCAGAGGCGGGGTACTCCAGACAACCTCAGACTCTTCTCGAGAGAGACCAATTTGCAAATAAACTAGGCTGCAAGCTGACCCATGTAAGACAGCATGCTGTTTGGCATTGAGGTAAAAATCAAGTATGTTAAAGAGGATTTGTATGCAACAAGGGGCAGATCTATAAGTTACCTCAGAACCTAGCCCTGCACAGGCAAGGTATTACCAGCCTAGCTTTGGGATGAAGTATTTCCATCAGACTGTATGGTGACTGGGACTCTTCCATGTGAAAATTAAGGAAACCCAAAAGAGGAGACGAACAAATGGTGACTGGGGCTGTTGTAGCTGATAATCACTGGCTTGGTTTTGATCTTGTTTTGTCACAAAACATTTTGTATGCTTTTAAGTTCTCTGCAATGTTGTGCATGACACACATGTTCTTCAGCGGGATAAGCCAAGAAAACTGTAGGCCTACTTTTAGGGCATTTGATAAGCTTCAGTTCTTAAGACACTACATGATCCTAGGTTGATAGGTCCACAAATACTGAATATGCATTAGCAAGCTTTATGACAGTATATTAGCATATGCTGAAAGCATTCTTACTAAAAAGATATAGAAGAACTGGAAGGCGTAACAGAAAAAACACACGAGAAGCAAAGAGCTTTCCTATGGTAAGTCCAGCTAGGACTTGTCTGACAACAGAATAGGTAAATAAAACTAGATTTTAACTTATATACATTATGTTAGTGATCGATAACGTACAAAAAGAAAGCAACTTGAATTCCTAATCTGCAAATGAACTCCAAACTTTTATTTGGAATTTACACAGACATTTGCGTCATAAATACTCAGGTTGTTCTGAATGAAGTGAGAGTGGAAATGTGCTTGGGCAAATGGAAACATGAGAAGCAACAGTAGAACAAGGACTAAAATAATGGCATATCTTGTTACCTAAGGTCAGCAGTTCATCTGATCACAGTGCAACCTACGCATGGTTTCATTCAATAACCAGATAACAAGAAAATGAAACCATAAGATAAGGTGAAGAAAAAGGAACTGACCTGGAGCCAGAAGATAACTAGATAGGGAAAACAATAGCACAGCACTGACTCAGCAGTGTTGCCTAAGACTCACATGGAGTGAAACTAGATATGGATGCAAAAGATGGGAGTAACTGTTGACTCTTAAAGGCTATATAAGGCCTATCCAAAAGCAGTTTGTTCTCAGCAATGAAGACGATCTGTAGAGAGGATTCAGTACTGGCATGTCTTGTCCTACATGTCATGCACAAGTCATCCTGGTCAGATTACTTGGACACACATACTGATACTTCTATTGGTGAAAATATGAGTAAACAGAGTCAGATGATTTATAAAGTTTAATAAAAATCACTTTCCCTATCTGTATGGTCTTGTAGTGAGTTTTGTTTCATTAACTGCTGCATTAGTTGGCAGAGAATCCAAGGTGGGAAAGCAAGAGGTCATCTTTCCACCATTGCCTCTTTGTTGTGAAAGGAAGCAGTTGGATCTATTCATTGGAAAAGAAAAAAGGTGGGAACCACACAACCACACAGTGATGCGTAATTTAGATAGGAAAAAAAAAAAAAAAAGGCAATTTCTATACAGTGCTTGGGTCTATTGATGCAGAGATCTGTAATAAAACCATTAAGGTTGGTAAATACACATATGTGTCCAAAAGCAACAGCAGAAACAGTAATGAAGGGTTTAAAGAATGGTGAGTGTTGGTGGCATAGAGACGAGATTGTTACCAAGGTCCCAGAACATCAGTGAGCATACTGGGAAAATGAAGAACAGAACTGAAGATGTGAAGAGAGAATGGCAGGGAGATAAAGAACAGGATTTGATCCATAAAATATCCAGAAAGGGATACAAAGAGGAGTAAATCAGCAAAGTTAGGAAGATTGGACAGGATGAAAAGAGAAAAGATTGCAATCACTGTCGGCTCCAGAAGTACCTTGAAGAGTGAAAGGCACATTCAAAAACCAGTTCATTTTCCCCAGTCAAAAGAGATATGATGACCACTGTCCAGCCGGTATTCCTCGTCCTCCTTGCATATGACTTTCTTAGTGGTCTGGCCAAGATGACTTGAATGTGACAGGTACTCTTAGTGTTTGTAAGTTTGATGGTATAAAAGCATGAGTATGAGTGAAATCAGTATCGTTGAAAACAAAAAGCACCTTCTCTTTCTCATTTTGCTACATTACCAGCAACATAGACTTATTGCATAAAGAAAATGATAGCTCTGGGAAGACCAGCTGTAGGTGTTGGGTGATAATAAATAGATTCAGAACTAAAGAAAAGAAAATGGAAGTTATGTGGTGGAGCACCCATCCATTCTCCTACAGATAATTCAAGAGCAGGACCCTAGTCATTGGACTGATAAAACGAGACTGGACAGTGCAGCCCTACCTGACACTGAAAAAAGTTTTGATAGATATCATAATTTATACAAAATAAGTGAAAAAGAAACAAATAGCATCTGCCTTATGTCATCCAGAAGGGTATCCCCTCTCAGAGGAAAAGAGCATGTACTTACTCTCAAAGATGGAATAGCCAAATAGGAAATACAATATAATAATTACACTCTGCAGGTACCAAACCAGGGAATACAAGATGAAGTTATAGACTCATAGGTACATTTAACTGCTGTTGCACAGAGGATAACTGAGTTGCAAGAGTATCAGAAGCAGGTGGCAAGTCTGCAAGTTTTGACTTAAAAAGCTGACCATAGAAACCCAAGATGATGGCACTACAACAGATAAAGCTCAATGAATTTTTGCTAAACGAATTATATTATTGTGTCTGATTAAAGAAAAAACATAAGCTATAAGGAGGCTGATATCTTACATCAGTTTCACCCAAACCAAATGAGTCATTAGTCAGGTGCTGGTCTCTCTGTAGTGAAGGGCAGTTTCACGATGAATGGTTCTTCTCTTTCTTTTCTCTCTTCAGGGATGTTAGTGTTACCACATATTCATTAACTCCTTTTTGCTAACTCACTGCATGAATAGTCTTCTCTGTCAAGACAGTGCCATATTACTTTCATATCAAAGTTTTCACATCAATAGCAGTTTATTTTAAAAAGCTAATAATTATTTTGAGTCAGGAGGTATCAGTTCTTTGTGGTTCCCAACAAGAAAGGCACAAACATGCTCAAGAAAAATAGTTATTTTATTAATGTCCCAGAAAAGGTGATAGCAATTTATAAAATCTTACATCCCTTCTGCTGCCAGGAACCCTGAGATGACACAGCATTGGATGAGCCTCTGGGGATGGCTTGTCATGCTGTGCAGATCCCATCCGTGCTGAGGCTGGCCAGCCCTGTGCTCACCTGCATTCTTGTAGACTTTGCTCACAATACAAATTCATCACCGGTGATAGTAATTGGGATGTGGACTTAGCTTTGAAAAGTCCCTTGGCAATACATCCTAATATCCTTATCACATTAATAAACCTACAGTTCCTAGGATCAATATATGCAATTGGTGATCAAAGACACACAGTATTTCAAGTGGACAGAACAATATATTACACATGTGGTTATGATTAAACACATTGATTAATTACACAGTGACTAAATACACATCTGTTAGGGTTGAGCAACAGTCACATGGCAAAATCAGTTGAAGCCCAGTTAGTGTAGATGAATGTCAGATGATTAGAAATACAATTGTTACATCAGAAATGTCAAACTGTAAACCAAACTAAAACCTTTGCGTGAAATGCAAGCTCCTGTAGGGGATTGCTAGGAATGGTATTGGGAGAACTGCACCACCAGTCTGCACCTGCATACTTCTAAATATACGGAAATAGCACAGCTGCTAACACAGTTGCTAAGAAAGGAAACAGAGTGGGAATGGGGTCCAAGGCAGGAAGAGGTTGTAAGACAATTAAAATGGGCAACCATGGAAACCATGTAAGAACTTTATTGTCTTAAACAGACTGCTTGATACAGCAACCCAGACCCTGCCCTCAATGGTTGCAACAACAGGATACAGGCCGGCAAAAATTGACTAAGCAGACCCAAGATAGAGTCTTGTGACATACAACTTCCTTGACCCTTAGCCTTTACTCAAGGTGAAACACCAGTCACCTAGAACTCCCACCATCCTACGATCCCCCAATTTGATTTGCGCATATCTAGGCCTCTTGGAACACAAGCCAAGTGCGTGATCAGACTCCTGGCGTCTGATAGTTTTCACAATGGCAACTCCTCCCTAACATGAGGGAGGAGATAGGGTGGAGACTTTTATGCTTAAAGGTTTTGCACTGGTGTGTGTGCACCTATCACCCATGGAAGACCCAACTGTGCAGGATGCTACTGGATTCCAGGTTGGTGAACTCTCTCTCTCTCTTTTTTCTCTCTCTCTTTTCCCTTTCTCTCCTTTCCTTCCTTTTAGTAACCTCAGGCACAAGGGTAATTGTTTTGCTTTATTGCCAGAAAATTAAATCCTCAGGTGATTCAAACGTGTAATCAATAAATTTGTATTGAGTTTGACCATTTGGTGTAATTTCACCTTAATTCACTCCAGGGTATAAGCTAAAGAATCTCTCATTAGCACCTTCCTCTGAGGCTGGGACCCAACAGCAATTTTTTAAGCTGTAAGGCTAAAAATGCTGGATTCAACATATCCTGCTTAGCTACCATGCCAACAGCACAGGTAATAGTCTTGCCATGAAACACATCAGAAAGGCAAGCTGGTCCCAGCTACAAATGCAAAAAAATAGTCAGCAATGATCAGATGATACAGTCCATGTTTGAGCATGAGCCAGCAGTGTGCCCAGGTGGCCAAGAAGGCCAATGGCATCCTGGCTTGTATCAGGAATAGCATGGCCAGCAGGGACAGGGAAGTGATCTTACCCCTGTACTCGGCACTGGTGAGGCTGCACCTCGATTACTGGGTTCAGTTTTGGGCCCCTCACTACAAAAAGGACATTGAATTATTTGAGCGTGTCCAAAGAAGGGCAACGAAGCTGGTGAAGGGTCTGGAGCACAGGTCGTACGAGGAGCGGCTGAGGGAACTGGGGTTGTTTAGTCTGGAGAAGAGGAGGCTGAGGGGAGACCTCAGCACCCTCTACAACTACCTGAAAGGAGGTTGCAGAGAGCTGGGGATGAGTCTCTTTAACCAAGTAACAAGCAATAGGACAAGAGGTAATGGCCTCAAGTTGCGCCAGGGAAGGTTTAGCGCCAGGGAAGGTTTAGACTGGATATTAGGAAGTATTTCTTTACAGAACGGGTTGTTAGGCATTAGAATGGGCTGCCCAGGGCAGTGGTGGAGTCCCCATCCCTGGAGGTGTTTAAGAGTCAAGTTGACATAGCGTTTAGGGATATGGTGTAGTTGAGAACTGTCAGTGTTAGGTTAATGGTTGGACTAGATGATCTTCAGGGTCTTTTCCAACCTAGATGATTCTGCGATTCTGTGAAAATGTTTGGACAAAACAAATATTCCAGGTATGTATGGTCAGAGATCCTAAAATCCCCTTTAAGGCATAGCTGATCAGGATCACTGACATGATCCTGGCCTGAACCAGCAAACACTCCTGAAACCTCATCTCTCAGCTCATTGTTGTATCCGTGTTACAACAGGCTTCAAGTGAAAGTAATCAGAGGCAACACAAACATCAGTGGTATATTTGCCCTTAATAGGATAAAACTGAAATATGTAGCACTGTAGAATGGCAGTGATTGATTCTGCACACATGATTCTGAGGCAATTAGTACCCATGCCATTTATAGTTATTATTATATTGGAGTTACAACCATTAACCTGCTAGTGCTGTGTGGTTTTTGTTGTTGTTGCAGTCTTAGGTGCACATCTAAAGATGGTTCCAGTTCTGATACCAGTTACATGCATTCTCAACAGATTCTGCACATGAATAAATAACATGTTCCTTATGCAATGTTTGAATCACAGGTTTTTGGTTTTCTTCAATATTGGGCTGCAACATGTACCATTTGTGTGGACTGAAGAAATACACTTTATTAGTGATATAGTATACTTTACATTTGCTAGTAGCCATGGTTAACAATGGTGCTAGTAGCCACAGTTACCACACATATGGGGACAATTATGAGGTTTCGAAACCTGGTTGAACAAGACTTTGAATAGTGGGCGAGATGATAACCTTGATTACTGATAAGAAGTTTGTTAAGAACAAGCTTTGATCTCCAAACCCTAGACAATAAATAGAACATCCTGGACTATAAAAGAGAATGTCTGGGATTGTGTTGAGAATGCAGAACATCCTGGACCATAAAAGTGAATGCCTAGGATTACTTAACTTGGCAATGAAACTAACTTCTGAGTGTCCTGGAAGTGAACCACCTTCATTGTAATACTAAAAAACACACCCACAGGTCAAAAAGACCCCTGCCCAGGTTAAGACCCTTCCCCTGAGCAAGCATAGTAGTAGAAGCATTATGTAAGCCGTATTATAATTGTATGTTAATCACTAACCAATCAGTATCTAATAGGTGTGTCTGAAAAAGTACTAACCTCTGATTTTTTGTATAAAAGGAACATGAAAACCTGCTGTTGGGGTGCTTGATTTGTGGAAAAGTCTACCAAGCGCTCAGGCCTGAATAAATACAATATCTTTTCTGAGCATCTTAAGATTGGGTTATTGCATGTCGGGCATGAATCTGCTTTTTGGATAACACTAGCACAAACAATTTACTGTTTGCATAACTGAAGTCTTAACAGCAAAGCATTGTTATCCAACATTATTTGTGCAATTCATGTAATTATTACAGAAAAAGCCACATTAATTAGCAGTTAAAACAGTTGTACAGAAAATTCATCATATCTACCCCTGTTCTCTAGTGTTAGACTTGTCCTTCCACTGGCCTCTGGCCCCAAAGATTGACAGTGGCAACTTTTGAAAAGGAGCGTTATGGTGATTCATTGGTGTCCCTTGTTCTTCACTGGGAGGAATATGATGTTGATGGTGGGGAACTTCTTCCTCACTCTAGGGTCTGTGCTTGGATTTATTTTTAAGAATTTTGTAACATGCACCACATTTTCCTCTCTCTTTACTGCTTCACAATTCCTTATTATACCAAAACTCACTATCTGTGGTTAAGTTTATATTAAGTTGGATACTTGCTCTTTGCTCTCTTTGTTATTCTTGAAACCAGTTTTATCCAGCTTTTAAGGCTGCATTCCTTTAGTGACAAGTAATTGACCACTGGTGATTTATTTATCACCCTGGGGCCTCTGGTATCACCTGGTGCCTGTACTTTCAAGGCCTGTGCTATCGTTCTGCACTTGTACTCCTCTACGGTTCTATGTCACAGACAGTTCCTCCTACACAGAATAATGACCTATTTTCACTAACTATAGCTACAGAAATACATCAAAACTACTATAACAGTATAGCACACAATTGCACAAAGCTAACTAAAGTTAAAAGAAGGTAGGTAACACTATAGGTAATCTGATTCTTAGGCAACAGCTGTTACAGCTCAACAAGCTAAACCAAAGCCCCAGGCAGGCCAAGACAAGCCCAGACAAAGCAACTGTTGACAAATCCCAGCCTTGAAGCAATACAAAACTAAATCACAGCCTCTGACCTCTGTACCAACAATGGCAACACCACTTTACCTGGGCTACTAGGCTACACTGTCAAGATATAGTTTCCTGACAGCATTTCCATTAGTGACTCCATGAGTTTCATATCTATCAAGATATAAATCCTTGGTAGCATAGCTCATACTTTTTCTCATGTAGCTTAACATACTTTAACATATAGTATCTTGATAGTATTATCTGGGTGTAGAGTCCTAATAGTCTCAGCACATTCCAGTATGGTCCTCTTCTAGGGTTAATGACTAGATACTTTCCTGTTCTAGCAACCTTCAAAATTCACTTTATACATTAATGGTAAAATAATACATGCATACAACACTTTTTTCAACTGCTTGTGCTTAATATGTATCTAATTATGGCATATTACTGGTATGAGTTTAAATCTGATTCTCTTCAGGTTATGATATCATGCCCTTCGTAATGAAGGACCAAAATATAAATGCCCAACCACTGTAAAAGAATACCCTATGGAAAGAAGGCTTTGAAGCATGAATGCATAATTTCAGCAAACGCAAAATTTGGTTCACTGCCGTTAGTTCAATGTTAAGTGGCAGATTGGATGTGCAGCCCTGAACATCTATGGGGACAAATCTCTGGGCAGGTAATCCCAGTATGCAGACCTGCAAGTGATTTTAAAGATCATCAGGTGATAAAAGGATGAGTGGTTTGAGATTCAGATTATTGTGTACAGGGAATATAATTCTGGATATTTACTTGAGCCAAAAGGTGGTGGAAGTCAGGAGGTGGGAAGATTATTTCAAACAAGAATCCATATAAAGAGATTGATAACTGGATGAGTCAGTCTGGGAAACATTTGTGGATCAGATATGTGAAACCTTATCAGAGGAACAGGATTGGGAAACTGAATGGAAGAATGGTGGATAGGCCCGTTAGAGAAATTACCAGCCTGAGGCATGTGATACAATCAGTAACAGCAAATATCAGTGCCCAACAGAAACATGAAGATCAAGAAAACAGGAGAGGGAAAAGAAGACAGAGTAATAAAGAAACATACAATGTACTACACGATAACTGGAAACATACCTGACATGTAACTCGACAAGTCACTGAATCACTGTTCTGCCGATTGACGGGGTCAACAGAAAGGACACAGACACTAAGTTAAAAAGATAAGCTTATTTTACTTTAGTTCAAAGCAGCAGAACGAATAAGCCAGGTAATGTACCTGATCATTACCACATAGAGTTAGCTGTAGTGATTCAGACAGATACATCACCAGTTGCCCTAATACTTTACCATCATCCAGATCTGTGCTTCAGCTGGGGAGTTCCATCACAGCTAAGGATCAGAGAACTGTTCCCGGCACTTGGGAAGTCCTACACAGTGTGTCCACTTGTAGGTGAGGTCTCTGTCTTCTCTGTGAGAGGGTCCTGCTTTTATAAAGTCTAACAAACAAATCATATTAAAAAAAAAAAAAAATGGGCACGGAAGCATCTGGTAGATTGACTTTGCCTCGCTCAGGTGCATCTCGGATCTGGCCAGGATCCCGGGCACATCTGAGGAGTTCCTGTTTTCCTAGGAAACATCTGGTTTAGGGTCCAAAAATATATGTTCCTTATTTATAGTTTTCAGAGGATATTACCATGGTCATATTTCATGCTGATATGCTGGTCAGGAGGTTCAGTCAGAAGTCAACTTCTAGGTTCACTCAGCAGTCAACTTAGGTTCAAGGCCTATGGTTCAGGCCTTTTCATGTCACTCACCTGGAGGCCTTTGTTTCAAGGGTTTAGTGACCACAACTAGCCCCAAGGTCTGAGGATGAAGCAAAGGTTGCAAGTGCTGAATGACCTTCAGTTGTCCTGACTGCACAAGTGGTGCATGAAAACCAAACCATTACAGAGGCATTATGGAAGATAGTGAATAAGAGCAGGAAGGACTGAAATTATCAGTTTGTTGCAGATGAAAGTATTAACATGATAATGATTTAGCAGCAAATCAAGATTTATTAATGATTAGCAGCACTTAATCGTTAACCAATTTAAAGATTTACAAAATAGTTTGGTAAAATATGTTACGATTAAAATAGCGACTTAACTACAGATTCAAAGATGACAAGATTCACACTCACTATACGGTACCTTAAATCTATACATATATACAGCACATTCACAAATATAAAGCATACAAACACACAGACAGAAAAAAGTATTTGGATCCAGTAAAATATGTATGTCCCCACACTCGTGAAAGTAACTGTGTATACCTAAACATATCAGTAAGCAGAGAGAGCGTGGGTGAAAGAGAAGCTAGCTCAAAGTTAAAATTTCCCTCTTCTCGAGTTTAGAGTAAATACAATGCATCGGCATTCCTCAACGGGCAATAATTGAGACCCGAGGGGGTCGACTTCACCCTGGCCTTATGTCCGCTCTATCAGTGGACGGTACCTCGAGGAGTTAATACCTGAGAGGCATCACAGCTCAGGGAAGATGCTGGTCAGGGCTGTGGTCCAGGAGACTCAAAAGGTGTCACTTGGGGCTGCTGTTTATAGGGTCCAAGATAATTGACTTTTGTCAGATACTTATCACTCTGGCCTAGCTCCAACAATGAGGTGTTCTGGTGTCTTCCACCAGTTCTGCAAGAACTTGATGGGTGTGGAATTCTGTTATTGTTCTCCCATGTGGTTAGGAGGTGATGGGCTCTTATCACAGTTTCCAAGTGATAAGGAGGGCTGAGTCAGCCTCATCAAAAGGGGTCTTAATGCTTTGTTTACTGCTATCAGCAGTACTTAACTCCTCAGGTTGGTATGTGGCCCAGCAGTAGGGGGGGGGGGGGGGGGGGACGGGACTGCGGGACAGGACGGAATTACACCACCACACAGTTATCCCTGATCTTGACAGTTTTAAGAAGATCCAGTTGATTGGCAACTGGGATTTCGTTATTTCAAACCCTTTTTTTGAATGAAGATGCTGTTCATTATGTCCTTAACTTTACTAGAAGCTTCTTCAGAAGGAGATATTTTAAACTGGATTACTGAGATGCATCAGGAATGATCAGAGATAAAAGAGAAAATGAAGTAGAAGATTGAAAGAGTAGGAATGATAGAAGTGAATGTGCCACTTCGAATATGTATATATGCAGAGGTTGGGAACACAGTTTCTTATTTGAAGTTGTTGACATAAAACAAGGTCCATCTGTGACTATAAATAGGATGGGTCCTCTGCCATATCAAATCAATGAAATGCCATAATGAAAAATGCGTCACAGTTCAAACTTATGGACTAGTAAGAATATTCTGCTGTTATATATCCTTTAGACAGCAATGTTATTCATTGCAAGGCGAGGACTTGGAAGATTGGTGAGGAATCAAGGACGTGGCTTGGTCTGCATGATCTACTCTCAGTTCACAAAGCGAACATCCTGCCCCTACTGATAAACATCAGTTCACAGTGATCCCAGCTTCTAATTACTGCAACACTGAATTGTTTGGTGTGCAACCACATAGAGCATGATAATACATAATCTGCTCTTGAAAAGAGTATATAAGTGGAGGCAGGGACATCAGTGAGCCGAGTCAGCCAAGTCCCAGCTGGATGTCTGCCCTGACTGCCTGCTTTTCCCATGGGCAGCAGGGCAGGGCAGGCAGCCGGGGCTGTCCCACCACCCCAGCTGTGGAGCAGGGCAGCCAGGGGCAGCCCCAGCCCCAGCACTGGGCACCACTGGAACATCAGCTCATGGATGGGGGTCAGGGTTAGGCCCAGTGAGGGGAACCAGGGTCAGACACAGCCCCAGAATGGCTGGGGAGGGCCCTGGGGATGGGCCAAGGCTGTGCCAGGACACTGACTTGTGGGTTGACGCAGCTCAGTGGGGCCCACGGCCGGTCAGGGCAGGGCTGTGGGGAGCTGGAGACTGGCACTATTGCAGTGTCACTGAGGCAGGGACTGACAGCCCTGGGAGGGACCTGAAATGGGGTTCTGAGCCATGGGTAGGGTAGGGCCCCCAGGGAGCTGAGCAGGGACACTCAGGGCTGCTGATGCCCTCAGGGCCATGACATGGATCTAGGTAATAAGAAAAAATGGATCCAGTTTGACAGTATCTCCACCACAAGCGAAACTGGTTTTTTTTCAGTGAAAATAGATTTTCCACCTATTATTGGTCATGATCATAGGAATAATGAGTGCGTCTGCCTTCACTACTCTGAGAATTATGGAAAGTCAGTGCAATGGGTCCATAATGTTGTTTGTATTTCAAGATTCTGGGAACAACACTGTTGCTGATGGAGGTTTTTGACTGGAAGAAAATAGACTCTGTGTGGACTAAAAATGATAGTAACTTGACCTGGAGAGTTTATTCAGACTTAATCTTTTTAAAAACCAACATAACATAGAGCAATTACAATGGAATCTGGACATCTAGATGAGCTGAAACACATTAACAAAACATGCCATGGACTGAGATTAAAATGAGTGTGAGACCCCAGGACAGAGTGGAAATTGAAACCAGGACATGTACATCCATTCTTGAATATCACCATCGATAAGCACTCATAGTCCTAGGCCAAAAGTTCCCACCCTTCTTTGTTCTTTACCTCGAATTATACCTAATTATCCATTTGCTCTTTCCCTGAGCCCACCTTTTCACTGTCCCTACACATACTTGCTTGTCTCTGCCCTGATTCCTCCCAAAATAAACAACATTCCCTATACTACTTCTTCCTCATCGTCCTTAATTCTGCTACTCCTGCTCCTCAAATTGGTGTTTCCAACACAGTTACCTAGACAATTTTGGCCTAATGCAGTGTAACTGATATAAATGCTAGATTGTATCAGCCTTCAAATAGAGCAGGCTTGCATCCTGACACTACCTTCCAACACTTAATTCATGGTGGTTATGTTTCACTTATGTTATAAGCTTTCTAAACAGAATGATTTCACTTTATCCTTGACTCTCTTACTTTTTCAGAGTGCTCTCCTGTCTGTAGTTCAGCCACACACCAAGGCTCATTACACCCCGTTCCTGTTTGCATCATCCTGCTGGTCACACCTTGTTATAGGCAGCCCCTGTTTGCATAATATGTTCAGTTCTTGATCAAGCAGAGGCCATCCCTGACAGTGGAGGAAGCGGGCAGGGGTGCCACACAAACAGCACTAGGTTGGGAGGCTGTCCCGATCCAATGTTGGGGTGACTTGCGGAAACACGAGTCCACAACCTAAAGGTTATAAAGTAGGTATGTTTATTCAGCGCTGAGGCACATGGCGGATGGCTCCACCACAAATGTGCATGCCTCCTGTGGCACCTGGTCCTGGCTTTATGCTACAAAGCATCACATATTCATAATGTGCCTATACATATGCATGACCTATCCCCGCTTCGTATTACAATGAGCCTAAAAGTCATTTTCGTATGTCCCTCCTAGTCGCGTCTGCGCAGTGTGTCCCGATGGTCGTGGGCTGGGGTCGCAGAGATGAAGTAGCTCCTCTTCCTCACTGTTGAACTTTTTACCTCTGTTCCTTGCGCAGTCTCTATAGTCTCTTGGACTCAGGCCAGACCATAGGGTTGGTTTTGATCAGTTTTTAGGGCTATCTTCCTATTTTATCAGGAAACATTACCTCACAGCTCATATTAATCAAGGTTCCTTCATTGTTGTGCTGTCTGGCCCATCAACTTTGATCTATTATCCTATTTAGACTTAGTTTATCTTTTAACTAATGGGCCTCTAGCCCCTAACCTAATCTCTAAGTCTTCTATCTTTATCTCTAAACTAAGTTATATCTTCATTTTTTAAGTGCCTAATTTCTACATCCTATTTTAATTTCCTAGTTTCCCATCTCAGGGGGAGGTTTCGATATGATCCGAAGAGCGAGATTAAGATACAGACAAGGTCAAATGCCATATACCCAAACCAGGTTTTTATTATTAAAAAAATGAAGAGGGGTAGCGATAGGACAGATGGAAGGAAAAGACAGAAATAAAGCAAGCATGCGGGATAGAGTCACAAGAATAGTCACCACCATGGATCCAGTGGCATTCCATTGGTCTTCAGTCTTCAGTTCTTTGGTAGTGGGTGCACATGGATCTAGCTTTGATGGTAGATGCACACCACACGGAGCAAAGTTTTCTGTTGCCTTTTTAAGTTCATTGTATCCACTGATTAGCATATCTGCACACCATTAGTTTTTTTTTTCTTTGGTCCTACATGTTTTTGCTGCATCCAGCTTCTGGGCAGAAATGCTTACCTCTTACAGTTCATTAGCAATGCATGCATGGGGTCTGGCCTACACAATAGAGCCACAAATGGCTACAGGATGGGGCCAGGTCAGTACACATCTGCCCCTTTGAGGCTTGTCTAAGGAATTTGACAATGCAACTGCAAAGGAATGGGGGGTGCATCCTTCAATACACTCCCGCTTCCCTGGGCAACACTCCCCACACCTATCCACAGGCTGCAGCAGCTTGTCCTTGAGGTTTGCACAGACACAAGCAAGCTTTGAGACAGTCATATGTCATTTCAGTCTCTCACAGAGGCATGCTCCAGTAGCTTGGAATCTGGAAAAAGCAAAGGTCAAGGATTGCCAAAAGGTTAAGCAGTGAGTGGCAAAGAAACCATAAAGCCTTGGGCAACAAGAAAATCAATACCCGATAAGCACCCCAAGCCCACCTGCTGCAACAGACTTTGGATCTCTCTACTGTAATGGGAAGTTTTGAAGTGCTTGTGAGTGTGTGTGTGAGATGAGGAGCTAGGAAATTAAAATAGGATATAGAAATTAGGCACTCAAGAAATGAAGGTATAACTTAGTTTAGAGATAAAGATGGAAGACTTAGAGGTCAGGCGAGGGGCTAGAGGCCCATTAGTTAAAAGATAACTAAGATTAAATAGGATAATAGATCATAGTCGATGGGCCACAGAGCAGAACAATATGGAAACCTTGATTAATGGAAGCTGTGAGGAAACGCTTCCTGATGGAATAGGAAGACAGCCTTAAAAACTGGCCAAAACCAACCCTATGGTCTGGCCTGAGTCCAGGAGGCTACAGAGACTGAGCAAGGAACAGAGGTAAAAAGTTCAACAGTGAGGAAGAGGAGCTACTTCATCTCTGTGACCCCAACCCATGACCACCAGGACACACTGCGCAGACGCGACTAGGAGGAACATATGAAAAACACTTTTAGGCTCATTATAATATGAAGCGGGGATAGGTCATGCATATGTATAGGCATATTATGAATATGTGATGCTTTGTAGCATAAAGCCAAGACAAGGTGCCATGAGAGGGGTGCACGTTTGTGGTGGAGCAATCCCCCATGCGCCTCAGCGCTGAATAAACATACCTACTTTATAACCTTAGAGGTTGTGGAGCCGTGTTTCCACAAGTCATGTGTATGTGTGCAAGGGTAATTAGAAACATAGCATGATATTGAGCTTGTCTTAATAAAGAAACAAATTTGAATTCCTCATTTACATTAAATCTGTTTGGCTCATGAAATCTGCTTGGCATATTGAGGAGAAGGATATTCATTTCTGTAGCAACTGATTTTCGATCACAGAATCATAGAATATCTCAAGTGGGAAGGAACCCATAAAGATCATCGAGTCCAACTCCCTGCTCCTTGCAGGACTTTCTAAAACTAAACCATATGTCTAAGAGCATTGTCCAGATACTCCTTGAACTCTGACAGGCTTGGTGCCGTGACCACTTCCATAAGGAATGTGTTCCAGTGAGTGACCACACTCTCAGTGAAGAACCTTTCCTAATGTCCAACCTGAACTTCCCCTGATGCAGTTTAATTCCATTTCCTCATGTCCTATCACTGGTCACCAGAGAGAGATCAGCACCTCCCCCTCCACTGCCCCCCTTGAGGAACTTGTAGGCTGTGATGAGGTCACCCCGCAGTCTTCTCTTCTCCAAGCTGAACAAAGCCTCAGCGGCTTCTCATAAGTCTTGCCCTTGAGTCCTTTCACCATCTTGGTGTAGGAGACAACTTGTAACTCCCCGAAACACTGAGAGAAAGATAAGAGATGGGCGGGAGATAGAGGCCCTCTGAGCCTTTCTGAGGAATGTCTCAAACACTTGCAAAGTACCTTAAAATGAATTTATAGTCACAGGGTGGATAAGGTGGAGTCTGAATAATGCAGACTTTGTGCTCAGTGAGCTGATAAGGTTGACACTTGCTTATCTTTTGTGTGATCCATGTGGGAGGAAACTTGCCTGGATAGCACGGGATGCATCTGGAGGAGGAAGCCCAGTGGAGACAGGACGGTTCTGCTCTGGTGCATCTTGTAAAGTTTCAGGGCCATCTGTCTGGTGAATGACCTTTGCCTCATTATCCATGAAATGCACATTAAAGTTGACACCCCTGCATATGTTAATGAAGATTAACAATATTATGCTAGTTGCGACATCCCAAGAAGCAGCTTAGTCCTCCTCATACATATGATACATCAATATGTAGGTCAACCTGGGGGAGGGACCCAAGGAAAGTGCGTATAAATTGGGGAGGGGCCAGGATAACAGTAGTGAAGAAGATGGATGCATCCTTGAACCCTCATTTGTGGGAGCAATGCAGGAACCCGGACAGGTGATCTCTATCCCTATCCCCATCTCTATATCATCTCTCTTCTCTTCTACCCTCTTTTTCTTGTTGTCATTAAGTAACACAAGGCATATCGTGCCACTTGTCATAATATACCTAGTCAATTATTATGAATCCGATTACCACTTGATATAATTTGTTATATACTTAGTCAATTATCATGCATTCAATTAATACGCTATGGGAAATTAATAAATGCTTATGTATGCACTTTGAGACTTGTCTCACCGTTGTCCACTCCACTGAGGATTTACAAATCTAAGTCACTTGACTCCCTCTTCTCAGTGGGACGTGACGCTTGGTCACCCTCCTCTGGACACACCCTAATAGTTTGATGTCCTTCTTACATTGAGGCACCCAAAACTACACACATTACTTGAGGTGGGTCTGCACCAGTGCAGTTTAGAGTGGGACAATCACCTCCCTCAACCAGTTAGCTATGCTGTGCTTGATGCACCCCAGGACATGGTTGGCCCTTTCGGCTGCCAGGGCACACTGTTGGCTCATATTCAACTTTCCAGCAACCCAAACCCCCAGATCTCTTTCCACGGGGCTGCTGTCCAGCCTCTTGTCCTCCAGTTTGTACGTATAACCAGGATTACCCCATCCCAGGTGAAGAATCTGGCACTTGCTCTTGTTAAATTTCATACAGTTGGTGATTGCCCAGCTCTCTAGTCTATCCAGATCTCTCTGTAGGGCCTCTCTAACCTTGAGGAAGTCCACAGCTCCTCCTAATTTAGTATCAGCAGCAAACTTACTTAATGTATATTCAACTCCTGTGTCCAGATCATTTATAAAAACATTGAGGAGCACTGGCCATAAAATTGAGCCCTGGGGGATCCTACTGGTGACTGGCTGCCAGCCTGATGTGACCCCATTTACTATAACCCTTGGAGTCTGACCCATCAGCCAATTCTCTCCCAATGCGGCAAATGCACCCTCCAAACCCCCCAACCCCTGACAACACTAGAAACTTCTCAGCTGTTGAAAAAACTAGTAGTTGGGACTTGGGAGCCAGGCTGCCCAATCAGCAGGATGAAGTCACATAGACTATGGCCAGGAGATGGGCCCTCAGCCAATGAAACACCTGGGTAGAAAGAAACTTCTAGACTGTTAACTATATATGACCACTGTTGCATTTAAGGTGACAAAATAATTTGGTAAGAGATGAATCCCGTTGCGTTCTAGCCAGTCCTCAGAGATTAGAGGGGGTAGGGGCAGCTGGACTTATCTCTTAACAGGTATGCCAATTATGGCTGTAACCATAGGCCTGACACCAGATGCACGAACAGCCCGTATGCTGTAGGTCTGGTTGCATTCAAGAGAAGCAGTCAGGTACACGAATAGTACGGTTTATTCTTATGCAACATCTACGGATTCTTTGAGATTGCCTACGATAAATGCACAAGCTGCAGGTTGGCGATATAGCACTACACACAAAAAATGACTGCAATCACACACACTTAATTCCCAGGTAATCACTCAGCATAGCCGAGGGCCCAAATCTCACCAAAAGGCATCCCTTCTAGGGGGGCAAGTACCACAAACCTGTCAATCTCTCCCTCTGATTTGGTACCGGATTATCGTCCCTCCAAGTTAGAGACAAACTCGGGGTAGTATTTATCTAAGTGTGTATGTGTGAGCGGGTGGGACTGTGGTCAAGCCATTGTTTCTCGAGTAACGACACAGCACATTCCTCAGTGCAATGTGGTGCAGTTGTTGTGGGAAGAATGGGAAATAATGTCCGCAGAGTTGTGCAAAACATTCCTTGAGAAAAGCAGAAGAGCAGGAGACAAATCTGTATAGTTGTGTCAAATATTCCTTGAGAAATGTGGAAGAACAGGACCACGCAGCCTCCACCTTGCTTTGCATTTTTCCTTGGTGCCATGGCAACACAAATCACTGGATCTCCGACCCATCCTGTGTTTGTTCTGGGCACCATGTGTTAGGGAAATGTGAGTTTTGCAGTTTTTTCACTGTTCTGCGTTTCCCACACTTCCAACAAGCACAGATCAGACTTGACTAGGGTATAAATAGAGCACTGCCAGAGGGACATTTTGAGTCGGTCCTCCATGGAGCAGCAGGTGTGCAGTTGAGGACTCTCCCCTTGGGTTGGGATGACACCTAAGGAAACTCTTTGAGGTTGAGAGCCCTCATCTTAAAGGTGAATGATTGCACGCTTTGCACCATTGTTCCAAGCTTAGGATCCTAAGTCAGCAACCTGAACCTGTGGTTTACTAATATCTGTTGAAGTGTTGGGCAATTTTGATTGGAATGGACTTAATTTCTGTTTTGTCACCTGTTAAACAATTTTGGTTAAAATAAATTTCCTTTGAGTTTGTCACTGGTCTAAACTGATTTTGTAAGCCTCGGCAACACCCAATGTATTATGGACTTGTCTAGTTTTGTGCTGTGAAAGGGAATGAAAGGGCTCAAACAAACGAATTTCTGACAATTATTAAGACTAAACTGTGATGTGATGTATGAAAGCTTTGTTTGTGCTTTGCTTCATTTGTTTCAAAGCTTTGCTTGTGTTTTGCTTCATCAGTTTCTCAAGGAATCCTGACTTCTCAAATGTTTTCTTAGGTCTCTTTGTCTGTTTAGGTAAGACTAAAATGCTCGTTAGGCTCCCTACATAAATCACTGATAGCAGACTCAAGGCCTTCAGTGGACACTTGGGCAACTCCTAGAATGAGATAAGGGGGGCTCTAACAAAGAGACACAGAGACTCTATTATAGGGAAAATGATTTTGCTGATTTAGGAGGGAGACACCTGGACTTTACTTCACAGCACATGCTCCAGAAAGAGGGTCAACTAGTGAACACTGTGGAGAAGACTACTTACTTCCTCCCTTGACCACCGAAGACTCTCACCCTATTTTCACTACGCATGCCCAGATTATGTAAATGAATTCTGGGAACTCATTATCATAAAACACCCCTTTCTAGGAAATCTAATGAATATGTATGATTTGTGTGTATGTAAACTGACATCCCTTGCTAATTCTTGGGAGCCCTTATGGTGGACAATCCCCAGGGTGACTCCAGCGCTGCTAATAAAAGAATACCTGCTTAACAGTTACATTGGATTCTGACTGTTGAGTTAATTTCTTTGTTTCAGTTGGCGACCCAGATGGGACCCTTTCTGTCCAGCTGCAGGAGCCGCTGAGACGGAGGACTCCCTGGGCGCCCCGGGGACTTCCCAGAGGGACTCCTCCCCTCACTGGGCTCACTGCAGGGACAGGCAAGGACCATCTTCGGAAAGGTATTCTTTTAAAAATTTTTTTTTTTTTTGCTTGTTTGGGTGGCATGCCCTTATAAAGGTACCAATAAATCATAGAAGACGTTCTATGTTGGGTGCCGTACACCTGGCAATATAGTGTGAAACACTTGATCTGGTGCATACTTGGTCTTGGCTTGTATTTGTAACTTGTAGTTGTAATTTGCCCAGTGAATCACTGTGCATTGGTTTGTGGACTGGATTTATCGTGTACTTTGACTGTTGGCACCAATATTGACTCCGAGACTTGGAACTTGTATGTATGGTGTTAAATTTGGATTTGTCATTTGTCATAATTGTCCTAGTGGTACTTGTGGTTATAAGTGTAATTCTGTGTTGTTTGTGTAAATGGTGTAAGGGAGCTCCTTCTGTAGTTATATAAGATCAGTCTGTGTAAGAGTGTGTGCGAGTGTGTGAGACACGGTACTACCGCAAAGCGAGTGTGGAGTCCCAATCCACAGTTCTGTGATCCTGCCACGGGTGTGACTGGAGAAGGACGAAGCGAAAAAGCTATATGAATGTGAGTGAAAACTGTCCAAAATACTTAATAAATAACTGCTGTGATCTTAATATGCAGTTTTGAATGAATGTGGGAACCTGAGTGGTGTCTGTTACACCCAGAAAATGACTGTAAATCTTTGTATGTTTTAGAATGTATGTGGTGTGAGCCAAGGCTGTGCGTTGAGTTTGGGCAGGATATTGACTGACCTAAGTGTCAGGTTTGGAATTCCTGGGAAAACAGAGAATGCTGTTTGTATGTGATAAGGGTGGTTTGTGATTGGAGGAATGTGAGACGCAAGCAAAGTGGGGGAATTTTAAAGAAAAGTCCCCTGGGATGTATTTTGAAACATTGGAAGGATATAGGGAGTTCCACAGGTGGTGTAACTAATCTCTCTTGGATGGTGCGTTTGCACAATCAGGGAGCAGCAGGGATAACCCTAGATGCAGAAGATTCTGAAAGGTTTTTGATTTTAAGTTCAGATTCTTTTGTGCAGGATGCATTTCAAAACAATACTTGGGATATTAATTTGTTAGCATTGGCTGCTCTGAGATGTAATACCAAATATCCTACAGAGAATGATTGGCTGGCATCTGACTGGCAGTGGTATACTTTGTGAGACTATATACAGCAAATGAAAGAGGAAGGGATGAAAGCAGCTATTTTTGTAGGAGATGCTGACTTTATGATGTGACATCCTTTGTCGGTCGCTATGAGAACCAGAGTAATTAAAACCGCTCCACTGGCATATAAGAATGTAATTATGACCCTCCTCATTAATGAAACGGGGAATCCCCTCGATGAAGTAATTGAAAAAGTGCAACAGTTACGTGACCTTGGAGAGTAGGGCCCCCGAGGGAGTGCAGGGAATCGAGATACTCGAGACAGCCCTAAAGGCAGTGAAAACAGGATTTTTCGTAAAGAAATATTTACCGCTTTGTTAAAAGACAAAATGTCTCGTGAAAAAATTGATGGTGTTCCAACTAATGAGCTGTGGCAAATATATACACAGGGCTGAATAAATCTAGCAAGAGAGTGCGGAGTTACAATTAAAGATTTATTAGATTTAGGAGTTTTAAAGCCAACGACCACAGCTTGGAACAATCTGATATGGCCTATCAAGAAAAGTGATGGATCCTGGAGAATGACAGTGGATTTTGGAGAACTAAACAAACATACTCCACCACTCGCAGCAGCTGTGCCAGACACTGTCACTTTAATAGAAAAAGTTCAGAAACATCCAGGAACTTGGTACACTGTAATAGATTTGGCTAATGCATTTTTCACTATCCCGATTGCAGAAGAGCATTGGGACCAATTTGCTTTCACGTGGCAGGGCCAGCAATACATTTTCACTAGATTACCAGAAGAGTGGTTTCATAGCCCCACTATCTGTCATAGAATTGTAGCTGAACACTTAGATGAAATACAACTGTCCCCTCACAACTATTGTCTCTCTCATGTAGTAATGGTTTGATGCATTACCCTGTACTTTCCTATTTGTTTGTTTTAAGTGCACTATTCTGTCTTTTCTTACTGTATGTTTTCTGTATTATGGAGAAAAATAGCCCAGGAATGGTACTTTAAAATATGATACTTTGCTGCAGTTGAAACCATCCTGAGTGACAGCGGGAGTGTGGCATTAACTTAGCCCCTCAGGATCCTCTCGTATTGGCACTAGAGAAAGAATAGAGAAAGAACCAGGGCAGGTTAAAACGGTGTTGTTCGGCATGTAGCATAGGGCAGAGATGCTTGAAGTTGAAGGAAAAAAGGTAGAGGAGGTGGACGCAGAGGTTGGGGGGGGGGGCTCTTAAGGGACATTGGGTCAGAATCTTTGGGAATCAATTGGCCCGGGAACTTGAAACCTGGATGCCTCCCTCACCAGAAGGAGCTTTACTACAATATATAGATGACCTTTTAATAGCTACAAGGACAAAGGAAGATTGTGTACAATGGACTGTCAGTTTGCTTAATTTTCCGGGACTTAGTGGATATCGAGTCTCTCAACAGAAAGCTCAATTGGTCCAGCTGCAAGTGACCTATTTAGACATTGGGATTTCGGAAGGACGATGAAAACTGGGAACAGAGGAAAGAGGCCATCTGTCACACGCCTGAACCCAAGACGGTAAAAGAACTCCAAACTTTCCTTGGGATGACAGGTTGGTGCTGATTGTGGATAAATAATTATGGACTTTTGGTAAAGCCGTTTTATTCCTTGTTAAAGGAAAACCCATCAAGATTAATGTGTACCAGAGAGGCTAGAAAGGCATTTGAACAATTAAAGAAGGAATTGATGAGAGCTCCTGCCTTGGGCCTCCCTGATGTATCTAAACTCTTTTGGTTGTTCTCACATGAGAGACAAGGCATACCACTGGGAGTGCTGGCCCAACAGCTGGGACCCTATAAGCGGACAGTTGCTTACTTCTCTAAGCAGTTGGATGAAGTGAGCAAAGGATGGCCTGGATGTTTGAGAGCAGTTGCAGCAGTTGTTCTCAACATTTAAGAAGCCTGAAAGTTTACTATGGGCCAGAAGATAACAGTACTGGTGTCCCATACTGTCTCGGCTATCCTGGAACAAAAGGGGGGCCATTGGCTTTCTCATTCCAGATTTCTAAAATATCAAGCCATCCTGGTGGAACAGGATGATGTAAACATTGTGACCACTAACATTGTGAATCCAACCTCTTTTCTCAGCGGGACCACATCAGAATCTGTGACCCATGACTGTCTAGAGACCATGGAAACCGTTTACTCCAGTAGATCTGTGAAGTGCTAAGGCTTGGACAATAGGCCCAAGCCAGAGTTGACCTATAGATGAATCCTGTATATTTTATAACTGATAATCATTGTGCTAGTAGGTATTATACTAAGTTATAACAAACCACCTAGTCTGATGTAAAAGGTGGAAGTGTTGAAGCCTGAGCAACAGGCCCTGAGCCGAAACTGCTAACTCAGTATGTAATCCCTAATGAAATATGCACGGAGGATGCAGTTACCTTGAATGTATCTTTCCCTTCCTTTGTATGTGAATAGAATAACAGAGTCATGGAGGCAGGTGTCTGTCCTCAAGGCTTGATGTGAGACCTTGCGCATAATCCGATCAGATAAACAGAGAAATTCCCATAGTTTCTTCCTTGAGCCCTGGCCAGGCTCTGGGGGAAACCTAATGTGAAATTTAAACCAGATATTTCCGCTTAAAACAAAGGTGTCAGCTATTCTGGCTTGCTGGTTTTTAGTATATAAGGCTGGACTCGCTCACAGCGACTTTGGAAGCCTCACCTATGGGTGGACGCACCCCGTAGGATTTCCCACTTGCCGGGACAGGATCTCCAAATCCTCACTGCAACCAGGGCTCCCCAGCGACTGCGGATCTGGATGATGGTAAAGTATGCAAGTGGTGATGGATCTTTCTTAATCACTATTCTCTCTCTCAGGTAGTAATGATTTGATGCATTACCCTGTATTTTCCTATTTGTTTAAGTGCACTATTCTGTCTTCTCTTACTGTATGTTTTCTGTATTATTCTGTTATATTATTTAGTTATTTCTAGTAAAATATGCCTACTCTTTTCACTCTGGTGTCTGAGTTTAATTGATATCCCTGATCAGCAAAACAATCTGATTTAAAAGAAGAACCGCCTTAGAATGCTGAGGACACCTGGTTCATGGATGGAAGCAGCTTCATACAACAAGGAAACCGCTAGGCATGATACGCTGTGACCACCACTTCTGAAGTAATTGAAGCTAAACCATTGCCAGTAGGGACTTCTACTCAGAAAGCTGAAATAATTGCCTTGACTAGACCTTTAGAGCTGGCAGAAAGGAAAAAGATCAATATCTGGACAGACTTGAAACATGCTTTTGGAGTAGTACATGCTCATGGTGCCGTATGGAAAGAACAAGGATTACACATGGCACAAGGAAAACAAATAAAACATGTGGAGGAAATTTTAAGGCTGTTAGAGGCCATAAAACTCCCCGAAAAGGTAGCCATCATGCATGGCTAAGGGCATCGAAAAGGCAACACTGAACAGAAAATTGGAAAAAATTTGGCAGATTGGGAGGCCAGACAGGCAGCAGAAATGACTGAAACCATAGCATTAGCTTTGGTCCCAGACAGTAAACTTTCAATCCTAAACTCAGATTTGAAACCTGAGTATACAAAGGAGGATCAAAAATTGATTAATGATTTGAAGGGTAATAAAGAAAAAGATGGATAATATTATTGTCACTGAAAAAATGGGATAAAAGAACTTATCGACACCAATTTGATGAAGATAAGCAGACACTTCTTTATTGATGGCCAGGTGCGCGGGTGAGTGCTCTCACCAATGACGCACACCAAATATGAGAATCATACAACTTATATAGTATTCAATCATACATATTCATTAGGTATTCATACATAAACATAATAATTCTTGGAAATCATTATCATATTCCCCTCCTACTTCCGATTCTGCGCACTAAAGCTTAGAAATCTCTAGAAATGAGTCTGGGGTGTAATTTGGGTCGGTGGCCCATGAGTCGGTGCTCGCAATCTCCCCCTGCCGGAATTACCTATTACCTAGTTTCACTGTTTCTTGGCAGGGATCTGTAAACTGTTACAGCTCATTTTCCCCAGTTCTCATTAATTTTGAGTTGTGGTACACCTAAGGCATTCTTCACAATGTATTCTAGGTAATAAATTACTTCTGTCTAGACATCTCTATAACAACTTTAAACAGAATTATTTTCAATTATAAATCCAGTTACCTAAGCAGTACCTAGGTGTACCTAGCAAATGATTACTGACCAATTCTTCGGTCTTGGTACAGGGCTATACAGAGGAATTCATAGTAGCATTGGTTGTGGTTGCTGTGTAATATGCTAGATAAATGTAAACATATAATTTCTACGGAAGTATCTCTCATAATTCTATATTCATATTAAATCAAACAAAATTAATTCTGATTAATGAAATTAATTCTAATTAGTGGCAAATCAGTAACATTATGTTCCAGATGGGCGAATAATAGTGCCTTCCAACATACTATGGAAGTTAGTTTTGGACGAACATAAGAAAACGCATTGGGGAGCGATGCTCTATACAAGCAGTTAAATCAAAAAAATAGTAGGCCAAAATGTATACACTGCTATGAAACAAGTAACCCAAAGATGTGAAATCTGTTTAAAAAACAACCCAAATACATCAAATAAAATTCACATTGAAGTTATAGGGGAAGGTAATAGTCTGGGACAACACTGGCAGATAGATTTTTCTGAACTCCCAAGAAAAGGGGGGTATTGATACTTATTGGTATTAACAGATACCTTCTCAGGTTTGCCAGAGGCATTCCCATGCAGAACTAATAAGACAAGAGAGGTTACCAAAGTATTATTGAATGAAATCATTCCTTGATTTGGAGTGCTGACAGTGAGACATGATGTTGGCCTCACATGTGCACAGTTGTAAATTCTAGTTGCTGTACATACATAGATGAAACAGGAGAAATAAATGTAGATTTAGGAATAATAAAGCAACAATTAGATATTTTGGAAGAGATAAAAGGACGACACTTCCTTAAGCTTTAAAGAAATATGGAACAAGCTTACTTCATGGCTGCCAAACTTTAGATGGTTAAAACAATTACTTGTATTGATTATAGGGATAATTGTGATGATTATAGTAACTTGTTTATCAATTCAATGTTGTAACTGTTACTCACGGTATAGCAAATTCATTTAAATGAGGGATAGAGCTATAAGCACTATGCCCTCAAAGAAAAGGGGGGGATGAAAGGGAATGAAAGGGCTCAAACAAATGAATTTCTGACAATTATTAAGACTAAACTGTGATGTGATGTATGAAAGCTTTGCTTGTGCTTTGTTTCATTTGTTTCAAAGCTTTGCTTGTGTTTTGCTTCATCAGTTTCTCAAGGAATCCTGACTTCTCAAATGTTTTCTTAGGTCTCTTTGTCTGTTTAGGTAAGACTAAAATGCTCGTTAGGCTCCCTACATAAATCACTGATAGCAGACTCAAGGCCTTCAGTGGACACTTGGGCAACTCCTAGAATGAGATAAGGGGGGCTCTAACAAAGAGACACAGAGACTCTATTATAGGGAAAATGATTTTGCTGATTTAGGAGGGAGACACCTGGACTTTACTTCACAGCACATGCTCCAGAAAGAGGGTCAACTAGTGAACACTGTGGAGAAGACTACTTACTTCCTCCCTCGACCACCGAAGACTCTCACCCTATTTTCACTACGCATGCCCAGATTATGTAAATGAATTCTGGGAACTCATTATCATAAGACACCCCTTTCTAGGAAATCTAATGAATATGTATGATTTGTGTGTATGTAAACTGACGTCCCTTGCTAATTCTTGGGAGCCCTTATGGTGGACAATCCCCAGGGTGACCCCAGTACTGCTAATGAAAGAATACCTGCTTAACAGTTACATTGGATTCTGACTGTTGAGTTAACTTCTTTGTTTCAGCTGGACGTTTTGTACAGAAGGGTACTATGAGAGAAGGGGCCTTCTCTGTTGCTGGTGCCACCTTGGTCTTTCAGTAACCTTTAAATGTTTTTTTTTTTTTTAAGTTTCTGTGGCCCCTTGTACTTCCTTATATCCTTTAGATTAAATGCTAACTGTCCCTAGCAAATCACAATTTGTATAACCAGTCCAGAGATAATCAGACATAATTTGTCACTGTGCCTTCATCCTGCAGCTTTCTTAAGTGCAGCATTGTTGCCTTGCTTACCCCGTTGCCTTACAGATGTTAAATCAGCAATCTTCTAAATGTGCTAAACCAGCAAGTTGGTCTGTGTCTCACCACAAGATATGCTAAATGAATTTGTGTTGTGCTGGGAGTGTGGTTATGGTCCTGTTGTGGCACATGGTCTCATTTCCCTTACTGTGGGTCTCTGGCTATTCTTAGATTTCCTCTTACACGTGCGTCCCAATCCAATGTTGGGGGAGGTTTCGATATGATCCCAAGAGCGAGATTAAGACACAAACAAGGTCAAATGCCGTATACCCAAAACAGGTTTTATTATTAAGAGTGAAGAGTGGTAGCGATAGGAATGGAAGGAAAAGACAGAAATCAAGCAAGCATAGAGTCACAAGAATAGTCACCACCATGGATCCAGTGGCGTCCTGTTGGTCCTCAGTCTTCCATTCTTCAGTGGTGGGTGCACACACAGCAAATTTTTCTGTTGCCTTTTAAGTTCATTGTATCAGCTGATTAGCACATCTGCTCACCTTTAGTTTGTCCTCTGGTCCCACAGGTTTTTGCTGACTTCATGCTTCTTGAGCAATCATCCAGCTTCTGCGCAGATATGCTCACCTCTTATCAGTTCATTAGCATACACAATAGAACCACAAAGTACGGGGCTTATACGATGGAGTCAGTGATAAACATTTGGTTTCACTCAGTTCATGTCTCCCCCTCTGAGGCTTATCTAAGGAGTTTGTCAATGCAACTGCAAGGCAGAGGGGGGTGCATCCTTCAATATACTCCTAATTCCTTGGGTGACATTCCTTACACTAATTCAAAGGCCACATCCCTGAGATTTGCACACACACAAGCAAGCTTTGAGACAATCATTTGACATTTCAGTCTCTCGCAATGTGGGAACACAGAAATTTGTAAGAGAAATTTTGAGGTTGTTTTGAATAAAATGGGTATGACGCATTGTTACTTAAGGTTGTCAGTTCACCTGGATCACAGCACAAGCTACGCATGGTTTCAGTCAATAACCAGACAGCAAGAAAATGAAGCCATGGGACTGGTACCCCCTGCTCCTGACAGCTGGTACAGGATTGTGCCAGGACATGGTGACACCCATCATGGAACACTGAAGCGTATGTGAGATATTCTGGATGGTAAAACCTGTGATCCCTGGTGGACAGGGATGCCTCCTGTGACTGCTCACTCAACTCTTGCTCAGATTTTGTCTAACACACAGCTCATGTTAAGGGCTGATGTATGCTGGGAGCAGCACCATTAAGTCAAAGCCAGAGCAACACCAAAGAGCTAAAGGTCATTGTGCAGACATTACTACCCACAGCTTGCTGTCTCTTGCAGCCAAAATTCTTTCACATTGATTTTCTGGCAGACTTTTCAGAATCTACTACTTCATGGAAGTGGTAAAGACCACAATCCCAAATTGAGAGGTATAAATAGATCAGCTTATCCAAAAGGTTTTTGAAGCGGATCCAACAGCAGCTGAACTGCTAAGGCCTTCATGTTTCCCAGTGTGATACAGACACAGGTGTTACCGAAAACTCCCAATAAAGAACTTATCGACACCAATTTGATGCAGATAAGCAGACACTTCTTTATTGACAGCCGGGTGCACAGGTGAATGCTTTCACCAACGACGCACACCAAGCACCAAAATCATACATCTTATATAGAACTTATTCATACATATTCATTAAGTATTCATGGATAAACATACTATTTCCTGGAAATCATTAACATATTCTCCTCCTATTTCTGATTCTGTGCAGTAGAACCCAGAAACATCTAGAAATGGGTCTGGGGTGTAATTTGGGTCGGTGGTCAATGAGTCGGTGGTTGCGATCTCCCCCTGCCAGAATTACCTTTTGCCTAGTTTCACTGTTTCTTGGCAGGAACTTACAAGTTGCTTCAGTCGACTTTCCCCAGTTCCCATTAGTTCTGGATTCTGACATCTCTATGCATTCTTTTAGGTCATAAAATACCATATAAGTAGACACTATATCCAAATTATCTTGAATCTTAAGCCTGTTATCTAAAGTTCTAAATGTTCCTACTAGGTGATTTTGACCAATTCCTTCAGCCTTGGTACGGGGCTGTACAGGGGATTTCGTAGTAGCATTGATTGCTGTATAATGTGCAAATGCAGAATAAAGGTAAACATATAATTTCTATTAAATATCCCTTATAATTCTGTATTCATGTTAAAATTAAACAAAATTAACTCTAATCAATAACAAATCAGTAACAAAGGGAACGCCGGCACGCTCACTGCTGGCTAGAGTATTGGCCTCCATTGTTCTTCTTCCCTGGAGGGTTGACTGGGTTACTCATGTACTTTTAAATTCAGAGTCTAGATTATGATTACTATATCCCACACTGGTTATTAAGAATCTGACACAATCTGTAGAGGGGGTCCAGGTGACTAGAGAGTCTAGTTAACTGAAATTTTATGTAATAGGAATGCTATGTGAATGCTAGAAATTCTGTGTTACAATAAGCTGTGCTGATTGTTAAAATCTTTACATAGTAATAAAGCTCTAATTATAACTACAAACTTGCGGTCAGTTTTCACTCTACCAAGTGTAATAAAACATATATGGTATTTGTTATTCAAATCTCAAGGGGAAAAAGAAGTTGTAGTCAGGACATCCACCTCCCTCCCAACTCCCCGGGGCTGGGGAGCTCCCCCCCCCGGGGCATCCTTGCCTTCGGGGTGGGGGCAGCTGAACTCCTCCCGCTGCTGGCTCCAGCTGGGAGAGGGCTTGTTCCCGGGGCGCCACCGGCCAGACCCGAGCAGCGTGCCCAACCCGAGCCCTGGAGCAGTGTCGCGGAGCCTGACCCAGCGGGGGGAGGGGGGCAGAGCTGCCCCCTCCCCAGCCGGGAGGGCCCCTCCCGAGCACCCAGTTGCCCCGGGGGGGTTGGGGCTGGGGCAGGGGGCACCGAACGGCCCTAGTGAGGCTCCGTAATGCCAAATTAGCGTTTAGGTTTCTGCTCAGAGACAGGCTGCAGTAAACTGTCTCGAGGGGGCTCTGTGCTGAGCCCCCCCCTTCTAACCCGCTCATACTTGTAACCACGTTCTGTTAATACCAAATTGCGTTGTACCTAAACTATGTTGTGGCCGAACAGTTTTGTAATTCTCTTATGTAAATAAGAAATAAGATATATGTATGTAGTTTCTATTGTTAAAATCAGTTGTTAGAAGGGAGCTAAAATGGCCCTCATCTTCAAGCCACTACAAAAACACCTGTGCTGAGTCATCCCCCCTTCTATGATGGAAACCTGAGAAAAGCCCGCGAAAACCGGAGAAAAGCCTGCAAAACTTGTTTACAACTTTGCAGACCCCTCAGGGTACGCCCATCATGAATATGGATGAAGCCTACACTATAAAGGGACTCAGTTCTGTCGTGTAAGGTGTGTGTCCTGGTAGAGCAGAAACTCCCGGCACACCCAGCGCTGTTTTTGCTCACTCGCTGCTTGCTAATAAAATTTTATTGATCACTAAAAATTGAGAAGTGGTTATTTCCCACTAAATTACAATTAATCAATAACACAAGGATTCTTAAAAGAACCTGACTGTCACCTTAGGGTCAGGTGACAAATGACCTGGAGCCAGAAGGTAACTAGAAAGGGAAAACAAAAGCACAGCATTGACTCAGCAACGTTTCCTGAGACTCACATGAAGGCAAAAGAGCACAGTAGCTGTCGACTCCTAAAGCTTATATATATAAGGCCTATCCAAAAGCAGTTTGTTCTCAGCAACGAAGAGGAACATGGGACAGACAGAGAGGATTCAGCAGTTGCCATATCCTTCATCACATGCCAGTCCCACACCAGCCTGCTTGGAGACACACATCCCGAAACATGAGGGAGCAGAGTCAGCTCATTTATAAAGCGTAATAAAAATTACATTCCCTGACTCTACAGTTATATAACGAGCTTTGTTCCCCAAACTGCTACTCGGGATGTATGACTTAAGGTAAGATCTATTCAGTATAGGCTTGTCACCTGTTTTAAACTTAGACCTTTTAAACAGATCATAGCCTTCTGGTGATTTTGTGATGTGAAATTTAAGTACTGTACTGCTTACATATATTTTCTTCACACATTAAATAGTTAACTTTTTTTTTCATCTACCTAGTTTTTACTACAGAGCCTTTGTATTTATCAGTCACCAGTTCCTCTAATTGCAGGCTCTCCTTAAAGTTCCAGCTGGTCCTCAAGTCATGGTGTGGGGTGTATTTTTCTTAGAGATTGTGATGTGTCTGAGGCGGGGAGCTGCGGGAGTTCTCTGGGGACCTGGGAAGGCAGGCAGGCAGGCAGGGAAGGCAGGCAGGCAAGCAGGAGGGGCTCAGTCTGGAGTGATTTGATAAGCCGAAAGCCAAATCTGATCGCGCTGCACAGCTTCCTGTCAGCAGCCCGGTGAACCACAGGCAAACTTCTGCTCCCGCGTGCCGAACCCGCCCTCCTAGGCGGCACCGGGCAGCAGCAGCGCCCGAGCTGCAGCCGCTGCCGCCGCACCGCTCCCCGGCGGGGCTGGTGCGGCGCGGCCTGGCCGCCTCAGGCCCCGGAGGTCCCCAACCCCTCGGCCCGGCCGCGGCTGGGCGGGGCTGGGCAGAGCGGCGGGGCTCGGCGCCGGCGGCTCCGCCTCCCCTTCCCGCCCTGCGGCGGGCCTTGGCGTCCGCCCCGCTGGCCCTGGCCGCCGGCGGTCGCGGCAGTGGCAGCGCCGGCGGTCGCGGCCTCCTTCCGCCTCTCACCGGAGCCAGCGGTTGCTGGCTCCGCCTCTGCATGCGGGACGACTCGCCGGCCGCGCCGGGCTCGGTGAGGACGGGCGGCGGCTGGGAGGGGAAGGGAGCGGAGCAGGGCGGGAGGGCGGCAGTGGGGGACCCGCGGCGGGGGCCGTGCCTTCTTCCGCCCACGGTGCCGGGGACCCGGCGGCTGTGGGGAGCCGCTCCCCAGGCGGCCGGTAAGGGCCGCGCCGCCCCTCTTGCGGGGCTCGGGGCGGCTGCCGGAGCCTCTTCCTCGGGCTGGGCCGGTGAGGCCGTTCCCGGCTCCTCGGGGTAGCGGGGGAGGCCGCGGGTGGAGCCGCCCGGGGCCGGCAGCAGGCGAGGACCCCCCGGGACCGCGGCGATTTGCTGCGGCGGCCGCGGGTCTCTCTGGGGGTGGCCGGCGGTCCCGTCGGGCGGGCAGGGACAGGGCCGGGGGTGCCCGGTGCGGAGCGGGACGGGCACCCTGACGCGCGGTGGCTGGCAGGTAGTTTGCAGCTCATCCCGCAGAACTGATTAACATCAATTAAGCGTCCTGCGAGTGGCTGAGCAGCCACAATGAGACCTGCAGGCGCGCTTTTCGGCCGAGCTGTTTGCTTCCAGAAACATCTCCCGCCCCGGTCACCTTAAGCAGAAGTTTCTTTACTGCCTTTCTCCGTAGGGTATGGCAGTCCAAGGAGATAGGACTGAAAGGTATGGTTAGAAAAAGTAATAGCTTTCAGGGTTGTGGGCTCGCAGCGTGGGGAAGACTGGGTGTTTTAGGTCCCCTGTGTTTAAGCTCTGCGATGGAAATCCAGAGTTTGTCTGTGATTTTTGCTTCAGCCTTTCACGTAGGCATCCTAAGGTACACGGTAAGGAGCCAGTGCTCGGCCCCTGTGTGAGAGGGACACCTGCAGTCGAATATTGTTGAACTGACAAACCTGTTTATATAACTAAAGAAAAAAACCGGTTTTAAAGAGTTATAGGTTGCTGTTTCTGCTTTGGGTTGTCTGAGTAGTGTAGCTGAAAGAATTACCTAGCTTATTCCATCTGATAAGGCAGATGGAAAGGTGAGAAAAAAGGCAAGGACCCCATTAACACTTCTTTATCAACATTCTTCATATGCTCTGGGAAATAGTTTCATGTGATCTTGGTATAGGTGAGAACTAGAGGGATCAGGTAGAAGGTGAGTAGGTTTTCCCCTGAAGCCATATGCTTCAGAAGCCCATAGGAATGCTAGAAGTTGTTTTCCTAGAAGTTGTTATGACGTTGACTCTTTCTAGGAGCTCTGTGGTAATGTTGGGCCTTTCCCCGCTCTTAACTAGCCTCCTGGGACAACACAAAAATAGAACAAAACAAACCCAGCTCATCATGATTCCTGGTAAATATTTTCTAGCTCTTGCATCTGAGAATGATGGGAGTAAAACTTGTCACTAACATCAAAAGCTCTGAACAGGGCTCTTATCGCCCACTTTCCTTGAGTTAACAGCCAGTGTCCCAAAACATTTAGATAGATAGTTCTGGCAGAGAAAGCAGACTTGTGTTAATGATCACTTCCATATTACTGTCCACAAAATTAAATCCTTTTCTCTGGCTAGCTGTGCCAGTATAAAAGTTCCCCTGAGTCTCAAAGCAAAGCCTGTGTGCTGAGGTAGTTCTGAAGGTGTTGTATCAGGACCTTTTAGTTCACTGTCTTTGGCTCACTGCAGCGAGTCGGGTGGTGCTTCAAAGTGAAAGGCTGAAGTCCTCTTTGTAGTTCAAGCTTAAATAGCTTTTTTTTTTTTTTCGAGGAAATAGTGTCTGATGTTATGGTAGGAAAAAAAACATTACTGCATGCTTCATATCAAGTCTGTTACAGTGTGTTTTGGTTTCATGCTTAATAGTAGCTAAAACCATTTCTCCAGTTCATTGGTCTGCCAGGTTTTTAGAAGAACTTTTACTTTGTTGTTCCGCTTCTGTTTTCTACTTAAAGCACAGATGCTTTTTCGGTCCTCCTGCTTCCTACCACTCCAACAAAAATATTTGTAGATAGGTAAAATACTCTGATCTGCAGAATGCTGTCCTTCAAACACGGGCTTTTTAAAAAGCCAGAAAGTTACTGGTTCATGTGTTTTCTGCAGGTAAATGTGTTTTGGTAGTAGAATATTTTAATATCTGTTTCTAAAAATTATACAAAACAATGTTTCCCAGCTCGTTTGTTTGTTTTGTTTGGGTTTTTTTGTGAGGAAAAACTATCAAAGGGGGGCCTGTTGTGTTTGCGTAGTCACCTCTGGTGGAGCAGAGGTGTGATGGTGCACCTGGCCAGATGAGGGTGTGTACTCCTTAGGCAGTCCTTCTTGACAGGCTTTTTGCCCATAATGGACCAGCTGAGCTGCTTACTATGACCTTCTGAGCCACCACCTGTGTCTATTGACTTTTGGCTGTGGGTTGCAAACAAGGGAAGTGGTTTCTTAAATCCTGTATGTGCTGAGCTTGCTCAGTTTCATATGCTGCAACCATGAGCAACATATTGGAGATGCGTGACTTTGTCACAGTGTTTGTGGTCTCTCCTAGTCCTACTCAATGCAATAACTAACCTCTTAGTTTGATGTTGAGGCTTTCTTCTCTTTGTTTTTGACTAATAAGTGGGCACAGGACAGAGATCAGTACTCCCCACCCCCTAATTTAAAAGGGGTCAGGAGGGGAGGCTGAAGACAGCAAAGAATGAGTGAAGGGAGCAGAAGGCCAAGAAGGTGCCATTTAGCTATCTTAATTCTTAGAGCAGCTCATGCTTTACTAAGCCCGACTGAGGGCTTGTGAGAAACTGTAGAGCCTGCTGGTGACTCTTAAGAAGAGGAAAGAAAAGAAAAAGACAAGGAAAGATGGTGAAAACACACATTATAGTTGTTAGTGTTAGGCGATTGCTGTTCTTTGGTTTCATGAACTGATACTGGGCACTAATAAAAGGAAGCTGTTTCTTCAGAGCAAATTGTACTTTAAAACCTGCCAGGAGGTATTCTGATGTATTATTAGTAATCAAGGACATAGGAGATTGTCCAGTGATATTATTGGTATAGGTCATTGCAACTTTGGTAAAAGTAGCACTTGCAGCTTAATGACTATTGTCTCTTCTAGGAGCAAAGACAGTAAGGAGCCTCCTGCCTTTCCAGTGCGTGCTAGACTTCTGAGACACACTAACAAGATTGCTGAAGTAAGTGATCTTTTCTTAGAAAAAATCAGAAATCTGGAAGCTATTTTATTATCTGTAGTTGGATTCATACTGAAGCACTACAAGTAGCATCATTGGTGCAACTGAAAATGTAGAAATGGGGAAGAAAATGGGGTTGGGAAAAATGTAAACTTCTCAACCTATCTTTGCCACTCAAAGTATTTCTAAGCTATACTTCATACTGTTACATCTATAGTTTTTTAAAGGGCTTTAGTACTTTCCCATTGCTGACAGGGAATGAGTTTTTGCTTTTTCACACATTTGATTGCTAGACACTACTAGGATCTTTCTGACTATTATGTGCGTTTCTGATAAACATGAGAGTTGTAAATTCTCAACAGTTTTGAAACTGCAAAGGGCAGTGAAAATGTAAAGCAAAAAAGCTGTAGTATTTTATACTTGGAGGAATTGCAAGGAACATCATTTGATGAGTGGGAATGTTGATAATGCAACTTACAGTATACAGGAAACCTCACAAATCAGCAGAGCAGACAGACATCACAGCTATACTTTTTTTTTTTAAAAAACACTCTAGTGTTTTAAAAAAGCTAGTAATATGCCTTGTTGTTGGTATAAATAGTCTCCATAAAATGCAAATATGCCAAAGAGCTCTTCTAGTATGTGCTTTTGAAAGATTACTATTATTCTCTATGGCTGAAATTCAATTAACTTCTTAATTTGCACTTCAACCAGTATTCCATACATAGATTGCAAACTTTTCTCCAATTAGTCATTAGGCGTTAAATGATTAGAAAGCAATACTTTTAAAAGGAGATATCTACAACTACTGGAGATGTAAGACAGTTCTTTGAATGTGCCTTAAAACTTGGAGGGAACTTGGAAATTCTTCAGAGACTGAACCACATTTCTACTTACCACACTTCATGGAAACAACAGTGAAATGCAGAGACACCATGAAATCTGCAGCTGTAGCATAGGGGTGTATGTATTTTCTAAAAGATCATTCCATCCAAGAAAAAGCAACTTTGGGCTCCACTTTATCATTAATTGACCTCTTTCATCACAGTAATGCTCAAAAGTAGAAAAGCATGAACTGTAGATGTATATTTACATGTATATATATTTCAATTATGTGCATGAACTATATAGTACAGAGGCAAGGATATTCCCGTATAAAGGAGTCTGATGCTAGTATTAGAAAAGCTTTCATCTCTAGGTTTCTGAATAGACTATTAGGAGGTGATAATTTGTGTGATGAATCCAATCCCTGTTACTAATGCCTTTTCCCTGCAAATTTTCTGATTTTTATGTTAAAAATTACTTTCTCACGCTTATGGCTATTAGTCAAAAGTGGACATAATTTTTTCCTGAGGAGCATAAGTGATAAATGCTTGGTTGGATACCATCAAGCGGTCAAATACAATCTCGAAGATTTTGTTTTGTTCTGAACAGTGACATCTCTTTTGCTGTTGGTGGTGTGTTGCTTGATATCGTGGAGAACTAGAATTTTAAAACTCCTTGTGAAACATGGCTCTTCCAAATGTCTGCAGTCCGTGGTGGTTGCAGAAAATGTACTTTTATCTTACAGAATAATCTCTCTGAGCTCAGTTTGGATTCTGCTTATGACAAATTCAGATTTTTTTCTGTATCTAGCACTTCCAGTTGTTGATATATGGCATGGTGTTTATCTGTATTCTCTCATTCCTAGTGAGAAGAATAGCCTCCTTCCTGCTGCCCTTCTGACTGAGACTTCAATTCTCATGACTTTGGTGATGGTGTTGCTGGGTGCAATTCTATAGCTGTAGGACTGTGGATCAGGTTCATTGCCAAGTGCCATGGAGTGCTTTCTCCTTTTTTTTTTTTTAAAAAAAAAATTGTTTTTGTACTATCTCTGAATAAGTTTTAAAATTGAATTTTATAGTTTAATTTTTCAACTGCAGAATTTCCAAGCTCCCTCCAAGTTTTAAGGCACATTCAGAGATCAAATTGCATTTCATGGTTTCTCTGCATTTCACTGTTGTTTTCATGGAGTGTGATGATAAGTAGAAATCTGCAGCTGTAGCCCTACCTCAAATATCCCCATTGAAACATAGTTTTAGATTTTTAACACAAGTATTAAAATTGCCGTGACTGATACGTCAGTAGAAACGTGTGAGAAGGCAGCAGAAATAGCAGCAGACCAAAAGAATGACCTGTGTTGGCAGTGAAGGAGCACCATTTCCAGGACACTGTTTCCAGCAATAAAACTGGGGAATGTCTTGAGTGTAAGGGTATGTGAAAGGTGAGAGCATCTGCTTCATTAAGGTTATCTGCTCAAGGACCTTTTCAGTGCAAAAGGAAACAGTAAGGGGGAAGGAATAAACCAAATGTTCAGAACCACAAACCTGGTGGACAGACAATACTGGGGATAATAACAGGAAGCAAACCTTCTCAGCTATGCTAATGGATAAGAGTGTGTGGGATGTGAGAGTGTTTATTTCAGCAAGGTTATCTGATCATGGACCTTGTCAAATGGGATTACAGGGAAAAGAGGAAAGCAATAAAGAAAGTTTAGAGAGACAAACCTGACAAGCAAATGTGAAGGAAACAGAAGAAACAAACCTCATCAGTCTCACTAATTGATGGGCCATTGTGAAACTGTAGGCAAATCTAGACTTTTAAACTGGTGAGAGTGTAAACCTGGGAGTCCCAGCTGTGGGTGGGAGGAAGAGGATGGTGGAACTATGCAGAGGGAGACACGACAGAAGAGGGTATAAAAGGGGCCAGTCATGTCTAAACCGTGGCTGGTCAGGAGGTTGGTCTGACTGAGCCCTATGCCTGATCCCTGCAGCCAGTCCTATCTTCTTAAGTCCTTTCTTCACTATCTCTCTGCATAGTCTCACTCTATATCCCCTGTGTGTGAGTGCTGCAAGGGCTAGGTGCCAGCTACTGAGGAGACCAGTGTGAGTTGATAACTGAGCCAGCAAGTCAAAATGGAGGGGTAGGAACCCCTGGGCCATGGTGCCAGCAACTGGAGTGAAAGGGTGTCTGTGTCACTACTTGGAAGGACCATATCTCTCAGGAGCGTTTCCCCAGGTTCCACAGACTTTCTGTCTGGAGTGCGAGCTACTGGGGGGACAGACGTGAGTGGATTTGGTGCCAACAACTGGGATCAGACAGGAGGTGTAGGGACCCCTGGCCTGCGGTGCCAACAATTGGAGTGAGTGTGGAGCCTCACTGGTGTGAGGGCCTCAAAGATGGTGGCTGGAATGGGACTGTGGGTCACAGCCTGTGTGCCTGGTGCTGGCTGCTGGTGAGGGTATGTGGGACATATCTTCCTCAAATTGTGTGTGTGGGGTTTGCTTGTATAATTTGCTAGCAGACTTCAAGGTGGACTGGCGGGTAGGAGGTCCTTGGTCCAGGCAGGGGTAGAGGGGTCCATGCTGGTGGTTAGGTGTGAGCGTGGAGTGCTCACGAAACAGGCATATGAGTGTGTCCATCTGTTTGCTAGTTAGCATCGAGCTGGACCAGCTGGCAAGTAGGAGATCCTTCAAAGTGAGTAAGAGGGCCTGAGATCCATGCACGGTTATTGGATGGGCAGAGGGGCTGTGCTGGTACTTGACAGATCTGTGAATGTGTGTGTGCTTGTGACTGTAGAGAGTGTGGGGGGGTGGTTTTTAGAGAGACATTCAATCCTGACCAGTCAAAAAGGAGGAAAGGGACTTGTCTTGTCTATACTTGTTTTATGTGAGTCATGTATGTAGGTACTGTTGGAGGAAGCACCGTGGCTGGCTGTGTCAGTGTCCTGTGTGTGTCTCGGATACATACTCAGCCTTGCTACTAGTTGAACCTGCAATCAGGAAAGCAGCAGCAGCTGTGTCCATGAGCCTTCAGTGGAGACACCTGGGTCTCCAGGCTGTGCTCCAGCCTCAGGGCAGGAGGAACCCCCAGGCCACGGAGCTGCTGGAGGTGGTCACTTGAGGCATCCCTTAACAAGCACTGGGGCTATGCTAATGAGGTAATTTGAAGAGGAAAATTTTGATGGGTTTTATTTTAATGGCTGTTGCTTGAACTGAAAAATCTCTACCCTGTTTCTTCATCTGTTTTGAAAAGGTCCTGCTTGTTCTAAGTGCTCTTCCTGCTGTGCTAGATTTGGGCCCTGAGGACTTCGAGAATGAAGTGTGTTCACTTAAAAAAAAATAATCCTCAAACAAAAAAACCTGCTAACAAACTGACTCAGAAATACTGCTTGATAATACTGAATACAGTCATGTTAAAAGTCCTGGTGGTTGGAGGAGACAATGCTAAGAACACAAAGAAAGGCTGGGAGGAAGAGCCTCATACAACATGAGATTCCTGGGCATAAAACTAAAACAGGCCCATCCAATAACCATTTTTGTAATGCTCATCTGTAGCAGCAGATGGCATTAGGACAGCAAAGCCGATAGGTGAAAGTGGGAAATACCCTACTGGAAATGGTGGAATGGGAATCTTTGAAGAGAAGTGACAAGTCTTCATATGCTTAAAGTTATTGTAACTACCTTGTGATTGACTGTCCATGAGATATAGGTAATTTCTAACAAATTATCTCCTACATATCTGTGAAGAATCCTTGTGGCAAGAAAACCCCTGTGTGCTGGTGCTGCTGTGACATTTAAAATATAGTTATAAACTTCAGAAAATGAGAATTCTTTATGTGTATGTACTCTTTCCTTTGGACATATGTTTGGTTGATTCTCAGGCCATCTTGTACCACAGGTGCAGGTCTGCCAAGCTGCTCTAGCCTTTCTATGATTCTGTATGTCAAACATACTGAATTAATTTTAAATTATTTTGGTTATCTGAAACTGGCTGCTAGAAGTTTAGAAACAGAAACCAGGGAGCAAAGTTGTGTTGGCCTGTAGCTGAACTTCTGTCCTTTCAGTTCTTGGAAGCTTGTGTTTGCTGAATTCCATGTCCTGGAGAGGTGGGAAACAACTGAGATCAGAGTGGCTGGCGTTGAAATACCTATGTTTGGGGTTTACAGTTTTGGTCCAGTTAAAGGAAGCTTTTAATAATGAATAAGAATATTTTATAACTATTGTGAGTGCCTCAGTTACACGTGTTGCAGGGGAGATTTAGGCCCCTTAAAGAACCACCACCAAAAGTAGCAGCAAAAGTGGTTTTATTGAAGCAAGATGTTGTAAAAGTGAGGCTTAATGAAGTCTGATGGCAAGGTTTAATTATTATTTACTGTACAGAGGATATAATAATAATTAAAAAATACCAATACAAGATCTCAATGCCCTATGATACAAGGTTATGCATGGTATCAGTCACTTACCAAAGACCTGCAGTTGGTAAGGCGTCTCTCAACCTCGAGGAGTAACTTTGAGAGGTGTCCCAACTCAAGGGGAGATCACCACCATGCAGCCAGCTGCTTAGCAGGGAGAGCTCAAAAGAGGATTACTTAGGCTGTCAAATTTATGGAATAAAGTGGTTGGCTTGTAGTCAAATTAGATGCAATGGGAAAGGTAAGCATGAGACTCCTTGTACTCACAGCTTAATTTGTTCCTTGATAAAGTAGTCTTGGAAGAACTACCTGCTATTCATGCGTTAATCGCATGATTGGTGTTCTGGTTTCCCAGCTCATACACATCAAAGCTCACCATGTCACCCTGTTCCTGTGTGGGTTTTCAAAGAAAATCTTGGAACTAGGGAAGTTCTTGACCTAGGCCTTTACTTCCTTGGAAGCCTGAACCAAACTATCTCTAGTTTGGTCAAGGAGTGGAGTGCATCCAGCACACTCTACCCTATGACTACAGTCAATCTACTTCATTGAGTGGTAGTACAGTTACCTCTTGCCTCTGTCATAAATATGTGGCATATTGCAGATCAGTGCTGAGGGTACAGTTACTTGATGAATTGCTTAGCATTACAATTAAAGCTAACTATATACCATTGCACATACAGAATCAGTTGATTGCATATGTTTTACATATTGGATTAACATAATTTGTTTCGGTATTCGCCCAACTTTGATATTAAACACCATAAAGTCAAAACTAACAAAACTGCACCTGAATGTAATGTCAAATTCAAAGTGGTAGACAAGAAGTGGGGTATACTGAGTTCAGTCTAGATACATCGGTTAGCAGTGTTAACTCTGCCTGTTTTAAGGACCAGTTAGGATCAAGTAGCTGTTGCATATGATTATTCCAAATCACGTAAGTGTTACCATAAATTGGTCTCAACAGAACCCTCTAAGACTTAGTTTGAAGTTTTACAAGGCAGGCATTCTGTATTGCAGCGCTGGATGCATGGGAGATCATTCTACCTAATGTGCGTGTTGAAAGACAAAGGCACACTTATTATATACAATAAAAGAAATTAATATTCATGTAACTTCTGAGAAGTACACACCTATTTCCAGAGAATCTAATGCGTATGTTAATACATTGTGCAAGCTTGGGGAAGGATCTCTGGCTTCCATGGGGGTTTTCAGTGGTCTGTGGTGGTCCCTAGTGGTTGTTGAAGAGGTGTCTCTTAGTGTCCTTTCCATGTACTCTGAGTCTTTTTTCACATAAGGCTCATCACTCTGTCTGCAAAGTTTCTCAGCTTTCATATCTTTGGTTTCCACAGGTGTCTGCTGGTTTATTTACCCTCCCCCGGTTGTATCCATCACAGTTACAAAAATTATGTCCTTGGGTGCGTTCTTGTCTAAGGCACCTTACAGCAATTAGCACCAGCTGCTGGCAGGCATCAGCTAGCAGGCATCATAAAGATCTGTTTGTCCAGAGGAGAGCTGTGAAGATGATCAGGGGTTGGAATGCCTCCCCTATGAGGACTGGCTGAGAGAGTTGGGGTTGTTCAGCCTAGAGAAGTCTCTGGGGAGACTTTATAGAGGAGTTCTAGTAGTTAAAGTGGGCTACAGGAAAGATGGGGAGGGACGAGGGGTAATGGTTTTAAACTGATGAAGGGTAGATTTAGGTTAGACTTAAGGAAGAAATTCTTTACTGTGAGGGTGGTGAGACACTGGAAGAGGTTGCCCAGAGTAGTTGTGGATGACCCCTCCGTGGAAGTGTTCAAGGCCAGGTTGGACGGGGCTTTGAGGAGCCTGGTCTAGTGGAAGGTGTCCCTGCCCATGGCAGGGGGGATTGGAACTAGATAATCTTTAAGGTCCCTTCCAACACAAACCTATGATTCAAAGCTGTACTTTGGTAATGATGGAGGTTGGAGTTGAGGGTGAGTTGGGAAGAAGAGTTGGAGGGTTGGCTGTGGCGAGCTCAGGAAGGTAAATATCAGTGGGACTCAGACAAGAGAATAGTATTAAACTTAGAGTGATCAAAGCCTTAACTTAAAGGCACACAATGTCAAAAGGGTGAGAAGATATAATGGACATGTGACAAAAGGGTTGGTAGAGGCATATGGCGCATTGATCATTGGACCAGTATAATGTCTGATAATATTTCCGTGGGCTGGCTGTGGGTGGCTAATCACTGAAAGAGAGCAGTTGTCCCCCACTTGAGCCTGTGTGATACTTTGTACTGTGTCTGAGGGAAGATACATTTCATAGTGTGCTGCAACCCTGATTAAAGCAGGATGACCCCAACACTTGTGCAACCATAGAGTTACCATGGTGGTTCAGTGGTCCAGGTTGGAGGCTTGGGTTAAAGTTTCCTCAGTTTCATCTGCTACTGTAGGACTGGAGCTGGCTTCATCATAGGTGTCAGTTTTTGCCACCGCTGCCACCCGTCTGATCACAGTAGTGACATCTGCTTGGGCATTTCATATGGCCTGGGCCATGGGACAAGCAGAATGGGAATCAGCATGACTGACAGCCAAAGCACGTGAGCGGGCATAGTCCTGTATTTCTTCACAAAGAAGTCAGGCCCAAATTTCTCCAGTATGGGTGCAGAAGGCATGTGCATTCCAAGAGGGAAGCCAATGGGTGCACCCAGCAAAACCAGCCCAAATGTCAGTGTAGACCTGGTTGTCAGAGGAGCGAATGACTAAGCAAAGGGCCAAGAGTTCAGCTGTCTGGGCACTATCATGGTAGTCTGGTGCAACAGCTGTTGTGGAAGGTGGCAAAGGGGAGCTGTATGAGCTGAAAGAGATGTAAACAGTGTATGGCAATAATGGGATTAGATTGTGAGGCTATAATAGGACAGGAATGTATATAAATTATAGAGGCTGTTAATATGTTTTGGAGGACTTCAAGGACTTTGTTTAACTGCTTAAAAGTAGTTGTTCATGATAAAGCAGAGAACATAGCTTGCTTAATGCTTTTGCTTGATGTTGATGTATTGTCTAATTGGAGGAATGAGAAGATTCGGAAAGCCGCAGAACCAGTTTGAGCCAGAAAAAGGAGACATGGCAACCACTAGCCTAAAAAACAGGAAAGAGAAAGAACCTGCCTAGAGATGAGAAAAAGGACCCAATGAGAGGGATAATGACCCTAGACCCAGATATTACTATTGGACCAGACTATGGTGTGAGGGCAGGAACTTTATAATTGCATGGGGATTTCAGTGTTTGGGGTCTCTCTGTGGATGCACCCAGTTTGAGCTGTCTAAATTTGTGTACCATAGAATAAATTATGCTTTGTATTTTGAAGACCGAGCTGACTAAAACCCAGGCCTTGTCAGGACAAAAGTTTAAAGAGCCTAGGAGAGTCTGATGTTTGCATTTGGAGGAGGGAGTAGGTTGGGTAAAGAAAATAGATTGCAAGACACTTTCAGGAATATCTTTGGTGCTGGTATACAAGATGACTCCTTTAAAAAGAACCCGAAGACCTTACATTCTGGGCAGGACCCTGGCATTTACCAGGAGGAATATAAAGTTCCTGGTGTTCTTTGAGGGCTGAAATTGGGGGTCATATCTTGTGCATCAGATTCCCATCTATGTCTGCTAGGAAAATGTCATCAGTATACTGGTGATGAAAGACATCAGGAGTGGGAGAAATTTCAGCCAGTGTTGATGCTAAGGTACCATGAGCAAGGGTAGGACTCTAGCAATAACCTTGAGGTAAATGAGTAAAGGTATAATGAAAGCCATTCCAAGTACAAGCAAAGTAAGCTTGGTCGTTCACATGGGTGGGACACTGGAAGAACATGTCTTTAATGTCTAAATCTGCTATACTTAGGTAAGAAGGAAGGTAAATGGCATTGATTACTTGGGCAGTTGTTGGGACTGCAGTATGAGACAGAATTTATGCCTTGGTAGTCATTGGTCAGATGCCAAGACCCGTTGGGTTTGTGCGCTGGCCAGATGAGGCTGTTAAAAGGGGAGTGGGTGCAAGTGAATACTCCTTGTTTTTCCAGTTCTGTGAGAAGGGATGTGATGAGTTTTGGGGCTTGCAGGTTCACAGGGTGTTAACAACACAGATCACTGAAGGTAGGGGAAGTGCTTCTTGGTACCCGAACTAGGGGCAGTTTGGTTCAGAAGTACCGGGCAACTGTCCCTTCTTTGAGCATCATGGTATTTTGCTGATTAAGGTACTAATTAAACTTGGACACCAGAGTGAAAAGAGTAGGTGTGTTTTACTGGTGATAACCAAATAATGTAATAGAGTAATACAGAAAACATCTTGTAAGAAAAGACAGAATAATGTACTTAAAGCAAACAAATAGGAAAATACAGGGTAATGCATCAAATCATTACTACATGAGAGGGAGAATAGTGATTAAGAAAGATATATCACCACTTGTATATGTTACCATCATCCAGATCTGCAAATGCTGGGGAGCCCCAGTTACAGTGAGGATTTGGAGAACCTTTCCCGGCAAGTGGGAAGTCCTACGCAACGCATCCATCCGTAGGTGAGGCATCCAAAGTCTCTGCAAGAGGATCTAGATTTATATAGTATTGAATAAACATGTCCACCTGACTGTGATGCGGTAAACATCTGGCTTCACTCTCCAGTTAGATTCCCCCAGAGCCTGGTCAGGGCTCAAGGAGGAAGCCAAGGGAGTTTCCCTGTTTATCCAATTTTGACCATGTTCCTTTCAAAACAAGGCCACACATCTGGTCACAAGGCTGGACATCTGGCTCCATGGCCTTGTTAACTTGTCCCTACACAAAGAAGGATAAAAGTATATTCAGGGTAAACATGTTTTTATCACATTCATCTTCAGTAATGAGTATATGATATCTAAGTTACATCTTTCATTAATGAGCATACATATTTTGTTAATGATCACATACTAAGCAGCTTTGGCTCGGGGCCTGTTGTTCAGGCCTCAGTACTTCAACACCTTAGCACTTTTTACATCAGCATAGGTGGTTTGTTATAACCTAGCACAATACTTACTAGCACAGTGGTTATCAGTTATAAAATATACAGGATTCATCTATAGGTCAACTCTGGCTTGGGCTGGTTGTCCAAGCCTTAGCACTTCACATGGAAGGTCTGGTATCTTGAGTAGTTCCATATGTGGAAGTGTTTTGCCAATTGTCGGGGTCAACAGAAAGGACACAGACACTAAGTTAAAAAGATAAGCTTATTTTACTTTAGTTTAGAGCAGCAGAACGAATAAGCAAGGTAATGCACCTGATCATTACTAAATAAAGTTAGCTATAGTGATTAAGAAAGATACATCACCAGTTGCCCCAGTGTTTTACCATCATCCATATATGTGCTTCAGCTGGGGAGTCCCATCACAGCTAAGGATCAGAGAACTGTTCCCAGCAATTGGGAAGTCCTACACAGTCTGTCCACTCGTAGGTGAGGTCTCCATCTTCTCTGTGAGAGAGTCCTGCTTTTATACAGTTTAGCAAACAAATTATATAAAAAAAGGGCATGGAAACATCTGGTAGATTGGCTTGGCTTCACTTGGGCACATCCTGGATCTGGCCAGGATCCTGGGTGCATCTGAGGAGTTTCTGTCTTCTAGGAAACATCTGGCTTAGGGTCCAAAAATATATATTCTTTATCTATAGTTTTCAGAGGATATTACCATGGTCATATTTAATGCTGGTATGATGCTGGTTGGGAGGTTCACTCAGAAGTCAACTCTGGTTCAAGGCCTATGGTTCAGGCCTTTTTATGTCAGGAAGTAAAATAGCTAATGCCTCATAGGCCTTTGCAGGCCTCTAGGTAAAAATATCTGCAGCATTACCCAATGGTCTCACTGAGTAAGAGCAAACCAGTTATTGGAGTGACATACTTGTAAAAGGATGTACTGTCTGGAGCTTATCTGAAGTAATCCATATGTTACCATCCTGCTTATCTGACACATAGCTGTAGTTCTGTGAAAAACAAGTAATATAACCCAGATACATAATATAGTCTGTCACTGCCCCAGCTGGGCAGAGTTCGCATCAGCAGAGGCTGTCACTCCACTGCTCTGTGTTGTACCCTGTAGCTACAGTAATAAACTGTTGCTGTTCAGACCTGTCCAGAATTGTGTATGGGTTACTCCACAGTGGAGATTAGAACTTCTCAAAACCTGCAGATCCACAGGCTGTCTGTTAAGGAAGTCGCACTTGACTGCCTGTGGGAAGGACTGAAGGGGCTCCCGTGAAACCGTGGACTACTGCAGAGGGGTGAGGGAAGTGGTCCCCTCCAGAGTGATCAACTGAAGGCAGAATTTTGAGTTCCCATGGGGACACACAAATGATGGTACATTGGTGGCATCTCTCTCTGGATGGGAAATCCCTGTAAGCTGCACCTTCTGTGCTACCTGAGAGGGATCAGTAGGTTCTGACCAGCTCCCCTGGGGTGCTAATTGTATGTCTGATAAGTCTGGGTAACCAAGGGCTTGTGGGTTTTCTGGTTTCCAGCTGATGAAGTGGTGGGAGGAGCATTATGGCCCTTGCTAAGGCTCTGGTGGGAAAAGGTGTGGTATGGAGGGGTTCTTGGCAAAAGCCAATAATACAGATGTTCGTACTCTGTGGGCTACCTGTTTGGGAATGCCTGGGGCCAAACAGGCTTTTCATGCTTCAAGATGCTTTGGATCAGGGCCCTTTTGCACAGGTTTAGGGGGATTTTTTAACTAACAATACAAAGGTGTTTGGTGGTAACTATAGCTGCATCTTCACAGTGGAGGGAGGCTGACAGAATGAGCATAGCAGAAAGTAACTTTACTAATGGTTGGGACCATGTGGTGCTGGGCACTGTGCTTGGAAGGCTAGTGCCTGTTGATATTGAGGGGCTCTGAGTGGACCAGGACCCTCTTTGATTAGTGGGTGTTCCTGGGCTTCAGAGGGATGACAACCTGATAGGGCCCTGTATCCTTGGCTGCATCAAGAGAAGTGTGGCCAGCAGGTCGAGGGAGGTGGTTCTGCCCCTCTGCTCTTGTGAGACCCTACCTGGAGTCCTGTGTCCAGCTCTGGGGATGGACACATCCTTCAAACAAAGGACATGGACCTGCTCAAGTGGTTGAGGGCTCAAGGGCCACAAAGATGATCAGGGGCTGGAGTACCTCCCTTATGAGAACAGACTGAGAGAGTTGGTGGTGTTCAGCCTGGAGAAGAGAAGGCTGCAGGGGGATCTCATAGTGGCCTTATAGTAGTTAAAGGGGACCTACAGAAAAGATGGGGAGGGACTCTTTATCAGGGAGTGTAGTGATAGGACGGGAGGAAACTGTTTTAAACTGAGAGGGTAGATTTAAATTAGATCTAAGGAAGAAGTTCTTTACTGTGAGAGTGGTGAGACACTGGAAGAGGTTGCCCGGAGAAATTGTGGATGCCTCCTCCCTGGAGGTGTTCAAGGCCAGGTTGGACGGGGCACGGGGCTTTGAGGAGCCTGGTCTAGTGGAAGGTGTCCCTGCCCATAGCAGAGGTGTTAGAACTAGGTGATCTTTAAGGTCCCTTCCAACCCAAACCATTCTATGATTCTCTGATTCATCTGGTGCAGGGGCTACATCTAAAGCATGATTGATAAGCAGCCTACCTGTGCTTCATCCCAAATCTGTGGGACTGGCCCAGAGAATAGTCAGGGGGCCTCAGTCATCTTGAGGCATTTATCTTTGAACATATTCTAGTGATGCCTGAAAGATAGAGTCTGTATTTTCTGCTGGAGTTTGTAGATTGATTCCAGACCCTAAATGAGGGTCTGGACTTCTGATTCTGAAATTCAGATGATATCCCCCTGTCATGTGACATATTTGCAAGACAGGTTAAATAACCCACAGTAACAGATCTGCAGGAGTGCCCACTTGTTTTGACTAGGTCTGTGTCTGTGAAAGAGCACATAGAGACACAGTTGCGATGCCTCCCTTAGCATCATACTCAGTTTTAATAGTTGGTCTGATTCCTAAGTCCAGTCAGGCTTCAAGAAGGGAGGAATTTGACATATAATTGTCTGAAGTCAAATTGGATCAAATATTTCTGTCCCAGTTTTCTTGATTAGTATATAAAGCTTTAAGTATTTTTGTTTCAGAAACTCCCTTTTAGGCAGCAAGTTTTTCCCGGGCAGATACTGCCACCATGGTGTCCATGTGGCCCTCTCATTTCTCCACAGTCACCTGAAGGCTTCTAACACAGGCAGTGGCAAGAGTCTTATGTATCCCAGACCAAGTGTTCTGCTGGGCTTGAGATACTCCTTTCTGTAGGGAGTCAACTTGAGCTTCATCTGCATTTGAAGGGTGTTCAGCATTTCTAAGACCATGAGCTAAGAGAAATAGGCAGGGTAACTTTCCCTTCATGCTTTTATCTTTCTGACTTTCTTTAATCATAGAAGGGAACAGATGGTTCCCCCTGTAAACGCATCTGGTGCCCACAGGCAGGGCAAGGCCCTGAAACAGTTCAGGTACCTGCTGCAAGGCTGGGGCCAGCCATGAGGCCATGTACTGCATCTTTCTGTTGACTCTGCAGTGGAGGGGGCTTGAGGCAGCCTGGTTGAGTTAAATTCAGGATATGGTAACAAACCAGACCAACAGCTTTAGGGATAAACCGTTTATCTCAAAATAACAGTACAGTGAATATCAATCAGCAGTACACTTATCTGGGTCAAAATGACAGTAAATCCATAATTCACTAACACTGGGCTAAACTTAATTCAGTAAGTCCAACTTAATCCAAAACTTAATACTGGGGTCTGCAAAGACTTGCATGAGCATGGTTATCTAGCAGGCCAGCAGGAAGCAGGGCAGGGCTTTTTCAGATGAACGACTCAACCAGCCTGCGGGCCTGGGAATTAAAAATTTTCTGTTCAGGCTGTCCCACTTTTATTGTTGAGTCATGGAAGCCCTATCTGAACTTGCTGACCAGGCATCACATCCTACCACTGCTCCCTTCTGTGTTGCTTCTTTCTGTGCTAGGAAATACCATCTAATACAATACTAACCTCACATTTCCACCCCTTCCTTAAGTGACTCAGTGGGGGAAAGTGTGATCAACTGTGCAAAAGTGTGTCCTGGCTGTGCAATGCCAGGACTGATGTCTATGCCACACACACCCCTAAGGGTGTCAGGTGCAGAGAAGAGTTTAGTGATGGTAACAAAACAACAGTAACAATAGGAAGCCCAAAAGGGTAATACACAATGCAGTTGCTCACCACCTGGTGACCGGTAAGCAGGCTACCCTCTGGCAGTGATCCTGACAGAACGAAAGATCCTGCTGCGCTGACTGGAAGCCAAAATGAGAGAGAACCTGCCTCCCTTGTATAGCGAGCATAAGGTCACATGATATGGAATACTCCAATGGCCAATCTGGGCCCGGCCCTCCAGCTGTGCTCCCTCCCAGCTCAGGGAAAGGCTGAAACCAGGACATTGTTAAATCTCAAATGACTGAAACTGAAAAAGTGTGGAAGGAGAGTTTGTAGGGTTAAAACTGGATGTATGGAAGGAGAGTTTGTAGGGCTAAAACTGTGCGTTGCCCCAGAGAATTGATTTCTCTCCTGATTGTGCTACAGAATTCGGGTGGAAAGATAGAAAAATGATGCAACTAAGTGCATTGCAGGTGTTTTTAGCCCTGTATATTTTGTGAGGTTTTATGCAGAGCTTCAGCTGGCTCCTGGTCCACTGACTCACAGAAGGTCAGATCTAAAGCAGCAAGGGTTAAGCAGAAAGCGTTGCCCAGTCTTGCCTGAGAGGGAGTGGGCAGGAGTCTTTGGCAATAAAGAAAGTAAATGGGCTGGATGGGCAGTCAGGCTCAAGTGCTTCTGAATCAATTGGACCCTCTTCCCTGGCAGCTCAGGGATCCCAGCACCTGTGATGGGCATGGGCTGGGGATGCATCATGGTGCAGTTCTCCTTCCAGGTATGGTACCACAGTCTCCTTTGGGGACAAGTGTCTGGAGCGAGCTAGGAAAAGCTGTTAGCTGCTGATTTGAAGAGAAAATACAGGTGCCTCGGTCATCTTCCTTACTTGGGATGCTGGGTGAGGATACTTTACTGGGAATTGAGTGATACCTATTAGGTAGATTATAAGGAATTTGGAGTAGAAGCAATATAGTCCTCACTCGCAGGGTGGTGACAGTTACCTACTCAGGGAGTGCCTTATCCCAGTATACCTTACTTTGTGCCTTGAACCTTATTCCTTCAAGGGGTAGATAGCAGCAGCAGGTCTGACCATGACACCATTTGAACTAATTTCCCCACACCAGTTTCATTTTTGCATTCTCTGAGTGTATGTGTCTCTTAGCCATGTGCATGAGCCCTATACGTAGGAGTAGTGCCTAGAGAGAGACTGGTTTTTAAAATGCTCTTGGACTGGGTGTTCAGGCTAACATTTTACATGAGTAAACTCAGAAAAGTTAAGTTGAAGATGCTTAGTTTATATTACTATTTTTTTTAATATGTATGTATAAACTTTTATGTCCATTTTGATTTAAGAAAAAAAAGTGGAATCTCAAATCACAGTTTTAACTTAAATTCCCACATTTAAGTGAAATGCGTACCACCATTATCAGCAAAGCATATTGGCTTGAATGTGATGCCATGTGCAGTTATTTCCAGGCTCAAGCCAGATGGACAGCTAAAAACCCAGAGCAAGCTTAGGTCAGTCTCAATACCTACATGGAAATTAGTATGTTTATTAGTTAACTGTTACATTTAAATTGTCATCTTGCAAACTCGAGGCAGATGAACTACTTTTATTCACAGTGCGTTCTATGTCATGCACTGCTTCCTGAGTATTTATGTGCCTGATTAATGTATTTATATTTGTGTGGTCTGGGGAGATTGCTGTAGGACAGCCTCAGTGCTGTCTGCATTCTCTACCAGCTTGTCCCAGGACAGTCATGTTGCTGGAGCACAGGGATCAATTTGTAGCAGTCAATACTGTTATAAATTGGGGAAAATAACTTTCAGAAGCCAAATCAAGTGACTTTTATAAAATTTATTAATTCAGCGAGCGGTTGAGCAAGTAAAGCAGCGCTGGGCGGCCAGGGAGTCACTGCTCCGCCAATGGCGCGCGCCCCTCCTCTTTGGCAGTCTCCTTTTATAATCTTCAGGTTCTGGGCTGACGTGGCCTTTTTGGTTTCATCTGCGGCTGCGCCTTTTGTTGCTAGGGGGGTCGTAGTCTTCCTCTGCGTTATCTTCTGCTGACCCTCTCGGGTTTTTCCCTTATATGGCATAGCTCATCTCTATGCCTACTTTACAGGATATCGCTAATTGCAGACGGCATAAATCACATCAGACAGACATGCCCACACTCAGGCCTTCACCCTTTGTAAACTATCTGACCAACAAATGCCATTTGCCTCTTATCGCAATCGTAAATCACATCAAGCAGACATGCACATACCCAGGCTCCCACCCGTTATCTGATTGACAAATACCATATGTCTCTTATCACAAATACCTTTAATGCCTTCAGCATGCTGAATTTCATCATGGTGTGCTGGGACAGTCAATTGATAAGCATGGAAGTGGTTATGCCAGGGAAAAAGATGAGCCCTTAATTCAAGTATCTGTTATCTAAAACTAATAAAATAAAACAGTAGTTCTAAATAAAGCATATCAGCCATGAACTTTACAGTTTGATGCTGTTTGCAGCCCTGTACTAGGTGTTGCTGGGATGGAATTAATTTTCTTCACAGCAGCTGTCTGGTGCTGGGGTTTGGATCAGTGTTGGTAACTCACCAGTATTTTGGTGATTGCTGAGCAGTGCTTGCACAGTGTCAAGGCCTCCCTCTGTTTCCCACTTGCCTGCCCAGCAAGATGGGGTGAGAGTAGGTGTAAGGAACTGAAGGAAATAATGCCTCAAACATTCATCGACACAGAAAACCTCAAGGACAAGTTGTGGCCTTTGGATTAGTCTAAGGAATGTCACCCAAGGAAGCCGGAGTTTCTAGAAGGATGCACCCCCCAATCCCTTGCAGGTGCATTGACAAACTCCTTAGATAAGCCTCAAAGGGGGGGAAATTGGGTTGAGTGAAACCTAATGTTTCTGTTCAAGCACAAGTACCGCTAATCACTGGCTCTATGGTGTTAGCCCCATACTTTGTGGGTCTGTTGTGTAAGCCAGACACCATGCTTGCCTTGCTAATGACTGCACCTTTGCCATTGAAGTGGTAATAAGAACTGATATGAGGTGATCATTTCTGGGATGACTGATAGGAAGCATGAAGTCAGCAAAAATCTGTGGGAACAGAGGAAAAACCAAAGGTGGGCAGGGTGAGTATGACCACCAACTCAATTGGAACCCATGCTCCACCTTTTTCCTTGTCTCTCATGGAAATGAGTTTGTGGAATACCTGCCCCTCCTCGTCTAGTATGCTAATTAGCTGATAAGATGAATTTAAAAGGGGACAGAGACTTTGCTGTGTGGTGTACCCACCACCCAAAATTACTGGACCTGAGACAACACTGGATCCAGGGGTGGTGATCTGGATTTCTTTGACCCCCTTTCCCCCCCCCTTTCCCCCTGCCTTATAAGAGACCACATTACTTATTATCCTTTTCCAATTTTAAATTGTTTTCTACTGCAAGTAAAGCATTTTAACCAGTCGTTTGGTGTCATTTCACCTTAATTTAACCTGAGGGGATCACAGAACCCTTGTGACTCTTAGGGCTTTCAGTCCAGGTCATGACAGTAGGCAAGAGGCTGGGAGGGGGCACAGCAAAAAGCGATATTCCATACAACATAACCTTATGCTCACCAATAAAAACAGGTGGAGGAGGAAGCAGGGTTTGTCTTCCAAGGTGGCTGTTGCTCAGAGGCTAGCTGGGCACTGGTCTGCTTGTGGGAGGTGGTAATTTCCTTTGTGTTGCTTGTTTCTACCCCCTGTCTCGCCTTTCCTTTACCTGTTAAACTCTCTTTATCTTGACCCTCGAGTTTTCTCACTTTTTGTCCTTCATTTTTTTCCCCTGTCCTGCTTGGGGGTGAGTGGTTGCATGGGTGCTTGGCTGCTGGCTGAGGTCAACCTACCACAAGCCCTGCTACAGTTACACTACAGGAATCAAACTCCCATGGACCTATCTTGAGAGGTAACTGGGGGGGAGGCCAGCCCTATGTTGGCTGTCACACTGATAAAAATGAGGTTTTGTTGACCACAGTTCAAATGAGGGTACAATGCTAGTTTCTTCGTTATCAGTGAACCTGGATGAAGTAAACTTCAATGTTTTTAAAAAGCAGTGAGGTCTACTGGTGGCTGTTTCTCCAGAGTGATCAAAGGATCAACCACAGGGTTGGGTTTGTGCTGAATTTATATTACTAGTCTCCTGGTCCCAGTGTTACATGGGTCATCCGATCAAACACTCCTTATTTGTCATCATTCCTCTCATATTCTGTTGCTGGTTACTTCTTAGTGGTACTTTTGGGTTACTTATATCACTAATCTCCAGATGAAAATGGTTTACTTCCTTTGACTAATCATGCTTAAGGTCAGTCTTTTAGCAGCAACAAATATATAGTAGTGTTACCTAGCGGAAGATAGAGGCCATGCCTATGCAAACATTACAGTGATAATTTTTTTTAATAGCCCAAGCACTACAATATACAACTGCAAGAAAAAAAAAATGCACAAATACAGTAACATACAGTTATGGTAAACTAGCAGAGAACTATTCTGTTCATGTAGTTTATTCAAGATTGAAGCAGGTTATATAAGAACATGCAGTTAACTGGCTATCACTCACCTATATCTTCAGAAGGAAAATATAACAAATAGACCACAAAATGTGACACTTTAAAAATGTTAAGCATCTACAGTTTCTGGAAGTACCCACTGTTTTGAAACACCTTTCTTTTATCTCAGAAAGTTCTAATCTCTCTGACATGCATCCCTCTCACTCCACTTTGTGACCCAGATGTGTGGGTTACAAGCGCAAGCCCTCTTCTTGCACGCACCTTCTGTGGGAGATGGGGTTGCTCCAGCTTTATGTGAGCATTGACTGTTGTGGAATAATTACTGGAGGTGATTTAGAAATCAAACCCATATTAAAGGCACAGCATTGTTCATACTGTGAGAAACTGTGGACTAAGGTATTGTTTATTAAGATTTATGTTAAGCTCAATGTAAAATTAGACGACAGAAACCACTCATGCAAACAACCACCGGACACCGCCTGTGTGAGATAAGATAACTGTAATCGCTCACACAAACTGAACCAGATACTGCTCATGCAAGATAACCGCCAGATTTCCAGGAAGCGACAAGAAACAGGACAAGACAGCCCCATATAAGGATATAGGAGTGAAAGGTCAACTATGAGACAAAGAGGGAAGACTTCTTACTTCAGCCTCAACAAATACCAGGAGGCAGGAAACGACCCCCCCTAACAACAACTGAAGCATGCGCGGAGTACCTCCACTACCTCATGAGCACGGAAGTAAAGATGTATAAAAAGGGGACTGTTTGAACTACTCAGCACGGCAGTTGGCGGAGCGCAGACTCCCCTGCCGTCCAGCGCTGTCTTTGCTCATATTCTACTTGCTATAATTAATAAAGAGTGAATTATAGTCCATTGTGGTCTCAATTTATAACAATACGTTAAGGAAAGGTATAACATCAAAGAAGCTTCCAGGGTGGAGTGCAATTGGTATGCAAGGAATCTATTCTACAGTGGTTCCCTGGACTACGCTGCCTGCAAAATAGCATGGAGGGTGCAGCGGAGTGAAGGCTCCGTGGCCAGGCTCTGTGAATCATGGCAGAGATGGGAACTTCATGGTACCATGGTACTGATAAGCTGCATATTTGCCATGCTGGGCCAGTAGTCTGTCATATTCTGACAAAATGCTGTCCTTTGTGTGAACTTTGCTCTTTGTAGTCTCATTATAATACCAAAACACACCTCCATCCCAAAGGCTACCCACCTCCAAAGTGTAACTACCCCTCACTGAGCTTGCACCCTGAATTTTTGTTAATCTATACCTTTAAAAGTGAAGTGAGAGTCTTACACGAGTCATATTAAAGGTATGTATGACTAGAATCACTCAAGTTCCACCCTGAAGATAAAAAATTGCATAAAAATGGCCTGAGAAAGAGGGAATGTTGGGGTAAGATACCATTGTGAACAAGTCAGGGAAGATAACTGCCTCTTACTCCTGGGATTAGTTGATGGGCTGAACCTCTCTTTCCCCCCCACCAGGGACACCTTTGGGTAGGATCCAGACTATCCTGAATACTTGCTTGAAAAACTTGGAAATCTATATGTATAGAGAGAAGTTTTTAAATTTCAGATGCTGTATTATTTATAATCTCAGTATTTGCATGTGCTTTTGCAGACAGTATATTTATCACCAACAATCCATAAGAACCTGTACTTCTGTTGCTTTAATAAGCTGCACAAGTTTCTCATTGGGTGCCACCAAATTCTCTTAAGTCTGGCCGTGTGAGTCCATGGAGCGTGACTAAGCTGGAAGTGCAGTGTGCTGTTAGTGCATCCGTAATTGTGATAGTTCAATAAGTTGAATGTGACTGGACTAATAGTGACAAACTGGATATCACTCAGAATCTAAACCTACCTGCCCCCAGCCACTCTGACATCTGAGGATAATCTGGAACGCAAGGGGGTTTATTTTCTGCCAGATTACTTTACCCTTTAACGTGACAACTGTTCCCTATAACCTGCTGATCCCCATGCTGATGAGAAGGCATCCCATGAGTTTGCATGCAAACAGCTGAGGGGTGAGTCCCTACTTGTTGCACCCTGCGCTGTCAGTCCCCTAGCTGCATACAGGCTGGGCTTCTTACAGCATCTGATGGAGAGGATGCTCTGTTTGGCAGAGGTAGAGGTTGTGATGTTGGCAGGATGACTTTGGGCAGTGTCACGCGGGTCTTGACTACTGCTGTTTACACTCCAAGGTGTTTTCCTCTTGTTAAAAAATTCATGCTGCTTTTGTACTTCTATTGAATCCTTTTTTGTTTCAAAAGTGTCTTTGAACTTCTCTGTTTATTGTTTAATTCAGGTCATGATTGTACTGCTCTTTAACACCACCAGCTGGTGGTTGATGACCATCTTCCCGTTTGACTTGGTCAATTTTGGACAGATGCCATCCAGATAAACTAGTCTTCAGCACACACACACAGAATGCACACTTTACAATTTTACGATAGCTTTGTACTATTAACAAGTTGGGAACTATCATCTATATTAAGCTATACCATAACAAATTGTGAGCAAAAGCTAGACTTGATAGGTCCCTAAAAATTACAGTACTAAAAGTGTTTGTTGAACCACTGGAGTTTCTTTTCCCCTGTCATTGTGCTATATGATGTCTGCCAGCCCTCCCTTATCTATAATTTACATGTATTATGATAATGCAAGTAGGCAAACTGAAGAAACTTATCATAAGGCTACATGTGCTGTGACTATGCAGTAATGTAGGATATAAGGCAGGGGACAGAAGCCATTCTTTGGAATTCCCTTCAGCTGGCTTGAGACCCCCTGCTGTTTACCACCCTGATCACTGGACAGGCCACATTATCTTTCTTTAACCTGTGCTCCCTCTCTCCCTCCCTCTCTCTCTCTCCCCTCCTCTTCTTTATAATTAATTTTTATATCATTATGTATGTTTGATATGTATTGTTATTAAATTGTTAAAGGACATTGGATAAAGAAAGAGACTATTAAAAATTTGGTTTTGATTTCCTCTGTATGACTCACCTGACTATTAGTGGTTAGTGAACCGTGCTGCTCTAAGGGAGGAGGGAATTATTGTCTCCCTGCTTGCATTTGCTTGGGAATGGAATATGACAGGAGAAACCCCAGAATAAGTTTTTCAAGCCTGTAATGGTTCACAAGATCCTTGTATTGGCCTTTAAGAGACCATGCTCATGGCATGGCGGCTCCAGCAACAGCTATCCTTGTGTGTTGACATGTTCTGGAGAAGGATGTTTGCTTCCATAACTGTTGATTATTCAGGTGGTGGGGATCTTCAGTGTTGTGGTCCTCTGCTGTTGGTCTTAGCCCACAGCTGGTGAGCTATCTTTTTATACCCATTAATTTTACCAACTTGTTGCCTTCTGCATTTGCTTACTACATTTGAACTGGTTGTCTGTGTTCCCTGGTGAATCATAGAAACTGACTGTCTGGTCTTCATATAGATGGCCCAAATTCTCCTCCGATGTCTCTGTGAGGTGAATGTGAGGTGTCTCCACAGTGATTCAGGGACATTACATAAGATAGAGGCCAGAGACATGCCTAAAATGATCTGATAGAGAAGTCTAGGTGTAGGCATTTTAGTTGCATGATAGATTTGTTGAAGAGCTATATTGTTACTTACTCCTGCATTCAGTGGGGATGTATCTCCATTCCCTTTCTGTGCACTGTCAATGAAGAATTGGCAGTTGCCTATGTAGTAGTTAATGATGATTTCTGAGGCTTGCGGTCAGGGTGAGAAAGTAGTATTTGAAGAAGTGAAGCGGGTACGTATGAGAAATAGTCTTCTCTTTGTCTTTCGAAGCCTTGTACTGATACTGAACTTCTCAGTACTGATACTGAATGGTTCTTCCTAAGACAAGTGCTTTCTGCCAAATACCACTTTCTAAAGTACCATGTTTTCTTGTATTAAAGTTATAAAAAATTTTAAGGTTGTGATTGTGTTGGGTTTGTGTGTGTGGCGGGGGTTTTTGGTAGCGGGGGAGGGGGCTACAGTGGTGGCCCCCTGTGAGAAGCTTCTTGAAGTTCCCCCCGCTCCAAGTCAGACCTGCCTCTGGCCAATGCCAAGCCAATTAGCGATGGTGGCTGTGCCTCTTCAGTAATGTATTTAAGGGGAACCTGGGAGGAGGAGTTGGAGTTGGGAGGAGATGTTGTGAGGAAGACACCTCTACAAATACTGAGGTCAGTGGAAGAAAGGAGAGGGGGGGAGGTGCACTGGCGCAGAGATTCCCTTGCAGCCCATGGTGAGAGGGAAGGCTGTGCCCTGTCACCCATGGAGGTCCACGGTGGAGCAGATGCCCACATGCAGCCCGTGAATGACCCCAGGCTGGAACAGGTGGCTGCACCTGAAGAAGGGTGGGACTCTGTGGTAAGCCCCCATTGGTGTAGTTTGGCGCTGGGAGAATTGCAGTGCATGGGAGGGAACCACACTGGTGCAGTTCAGGAGGAGCTGCTGCCCATGGGAAGGACTCATGTCAGGGAAAGTTCGTGGAGGACCCCATGCTGGAGCAGGGCAACAGTGCATGGAGTCCTCCCCCTGAGGAGGAAGGAGCAACAGAGACAACGGGTGATGAGCTGACTGCAACCCCCATCCCCTGCCCCCCTGTGCTGGTGGACGAGAGGAGGTAGAGAAATTGGGAGCAAAGCTGAGCCCTGGAATAAGGGAGGGGTGGGGGAAGGTGTTTTTAAGATGTGGTTGTACTTCTCACCGTCCTACACTGTTAAGTGTCATTAGTGGTGGCATTTGAATTAAATTGGTGTTCTTTTTTTTTTTTTTTTTTCCCCTAACGAGTCTGTCTTTTGCCCATGACCGTAATGGGTGAGTCACCCCTCCCTGTCCTTATCCCGCTTCCCGAGGCTTTTATTGTATTTTTGCCTTCCCATTCCTGAGGGGAAAGCAGTGAGCAAGCAGCTGCATGGTGCTCAGTTGCCCTCTGAGCTCAAACCACAACAGTGATCACAGTTGCAAACTTACTTTTCTTAATCCAGCTAATAATGATGATGAACTAAGATTGTACTCATTTTTATGGTCTTGGCAGTGACAAGAATTGGGTTTTACTCTTGGCTTAGTTGTGTGTTGCATGTAGTCAAAGCTTCTCCACTGTTTAGCAAGGATTTTACAATTACTGCTAGTTGGCATCTTAGTCTTGTTTACATATCTCAATCATGTTTCTGAAACGTATGAATGTCTTAAATTTCTTCAGCAGTTATCGAATTCATAGACATGATTATTTTATCCCCTGATTATTTTTCAGGAAATACCCAGTGTAACATTACCAGTCTGAAATCTGTAGCTTGGATGCAAAGCCTGTTTCCTCATCTAAGATTCCTGCATCACTGTAAGTATTGCCTTAATACTGTTGTTGATGTTTTTTACAAATTTCATGTGTGACTTTGTTTACCTGTTTTGTTATTGGTGTCCTTTGAGAGCAGAGAAAGTAAAAGAGAGAGGGAAGGAAGAGAGAGCCATCTTTGAATCTTGATAATAACACCTGGAAAATTATAACTTTGTAGCTTTTACAGGCTAGATCTGAGTGATGCTTCTAATTCCTAAGTTTGAAATCAGGATAGTCTTAAAATCTAGAAGAGCCCATGAAAGAAAGTCATCTTGGGAGAAATGACCTGAAATATGTTCTTGAGAGATTGTCTAACCCCCACAAAAAGAGAGGTGTTTGTTGTGCCCTAGGTGGTCTTACTGAGAGGAACTTACCAAGATACAAACAGCATTCTTGCTTGTAGGTTGTCATGGGTTTTTTGTTGTTTTCCATTTTTGAAGACTGAAGTAGTGTTTGGCTTTGAAGATGTTGTCTCTAACTTTCAGAAGTAACATGCTTACCCAGTTGGCCTTGTTGGTAATCAGTGTAAATTCTGGAATATAACACATCCAGAGTTAGAGATTTGTGACTTTGTCACCTCCTGGAGGTGTACTTACTGCAATAGCAGAGGTCATCTCCATGCTTCATGCCTTCAGCCAGCTGAGTAAGTTAACACTACCAAAAAGAATTAGGAGTGGTTTGCTTGTAGCTACATGTGCTGTTAACTAGAGTCATAGACTTGTGTTTCTCAAAAGTTAGTAACTGCCCACAGTATCAGGGAAGAGCAAATGACATGTGAAATAAAAACAAGTGGGCCACATTATTATGAGAGATTTTTACTGAACCCAAATTAATTTTCTCCTTTCTTTTGTTGTATTTGAAGGTATCTATGAAGTTGAGTCTTCTTGTCTGAAAATTCTGACCTGTATTATATTCTGTAGGTGCTTCTTATGCTCAGCTCTTAAGCATTGCTTATTGTATCGTGTTATACAAATGCACTGGATTTTTTCCATTGTTTTGGGATGAGAAGGTAAATATAGCAACCTATTGTTAAATTGAAAAAACGAACAATGATAGAATTACCAGAATAATGTGAGGGTTTTGTTATTCATTAGACAGTCAATAGAATTGTTAGTTGCTCCTCTTTTTGTACCTTAATAATTTATGGAACTTAACATTGACAACTTTGATGTCCATGGGATGTGCCGATGGAGTTGCTCTTCTACCCAGCAATTTATGTTCAGTGATTCTGTTTATAATGCATTCTAAATCACTTCTTGGAAAGTCAAAAACATTTTGATCAAAAGATTAAGGTTTGATTATTATTTTTTTTTTAGCGTTTTGTTTTTTTGACTGAAGAAAAAGGAGTCAAGAAAAGATGGACTGGAATGTAAGACCATTCCAGAATGTTGACGCAGAGAACAATCTGCAAAGTGAAGAAGCGTGTTACTCTCAGTTGCTTTCTAATGCACGTGATTTTCCTCGGACAAATGCCTATTCCTCAAAAAATGCATGCACTTATGCTGGAAGTAACCAAATGGTGTATGTGCCAACTAGCAATGTTACCTTCCCTCATGTAAATGCCGAAGGATTCAAAACTTCAGATCAAGCCTTACCAGGAGCATCTGTAGCTGGTAATGATTTTTTTATCTCAAAATACGCAGTTGATCGACGTCCACCATCCTATGTACCAATAGCTCCAAAACCTCCCAATCAGCCGTCACGTTTGCGGGCAGAGATGACTCAGACTTCTTGGACAAACTCTAATGCCTACAATTATTCCCTTAGAAGGTTACCTCCCCTGTCTTCTCAAATGAACACTGGAAATAATATGAGGAATGTACTTCAGGAACCTCAGTATGTCATCCCAAATGGTTACACTGCGCAGCCACAAATGCCGCATCATAATTCTGCGAGAACTACAATGTTATATCAAAGTAACATTTATTCCCAGACTAATTCTATGTCTCTTGGTACATCTGAGCAACATGTCCAAAACCAAATATATCATCCCAACACTCAGTTTAAACTTTTACACTCACTGAATCAAAATACTGAATCAAATGTACAGCTGCTACAATATCGACCAAATCAGATGGGATCAGAAGCTTGTAGTGGATGTTTTGCACCGTCTTTGCTGCCTGCCAACTGTGATTCAAGAGCTGCAGCACAGTCTTCAATAGGTGTACCACAGGCAGTTCAAAACGTGCCTAATGGACGCACCCATAGTCAACAGAGGAGCCCATCTGATCCAAAAACTGCTTCTGGTTTTAACAGTGTTCAGCAACACTGTCAGAAATGGCAATCTGGAGAAGGCAGTCAATCAGTTCGGAATGTCTGTAATTCAAGTGGAAATGTGACAGCAAATCAGCCTTTTAATCAAATGTCTGTGCCATCCCCTGACATTTCCAAACAGCTATATGATGTTGTGCAAGAAATGGAAACTGTTTCTTCGGTGGCTGCTTCAAAGCCACTGAATGATCCTGCTTCAGTTCAAGAAAGCCAGAGTAATAGTTTGATGGATAGGCCTGTTAATTCTCAAATTCCTACAGCAGCAGCAGATGGAAGAACACTTACAAAGGACAGATTAGCTTGGGAAGCTCAAAAGCTGCTCGCTATTAAAAAAAAATGTGTCCTGCTTGAAAGGTTGCATCATTATAGAAGAAAACTCTTAGCAGCTTCAGAACATGACAAAAGTACTCCCCCACTTCCTTCAAGTTATCAAGCTACTCTTGCTAATTGTCTTCCATCGGTGCCCAACCAAAACGTACCACCTTCCCCATCTGAAACAGCGAAGACAGAGTGTCCAATACTTAACTCTTCACCTGAAGAAAGAAATGACAAAAACATAGCTAGTGCTGATAACAGAGGATTAGAGGTGACTCAAAGCAACCCTCAGGTGGAGCAGGGAAGTCTTTCAACAAGCTCTGCTCCTGTTCCCTCTCAGAGCAAACTCCCAGCTCAGTTAAATAATCCTGAGATCACTCCTGTCCTGGAACAAAGGGATGCATATGCTGTGGCCTCTTCTCAAACAACTGAGACATCCTTGAACGATGCTTCATGTTTTAGTCAAGTGGATAGCTCTACCAGAATTGCATCAAAAAATGTGCAGACTTACCCCGAGAACTCATCATTTTTACGGTTTGTATTGAGCAGCACAAATGTATTGAAAGAGAAGACAGCTGGTGCTACTGCTGATAAAATACTGACTAGTCTCCTATGTAGTGAAAAACCGCTGACGGATACATCTGTCTCAGGTGAAAGCTTACTAAAAGACACTAGTGAGAAGAATGTAGAAAATTTGAAAGGTGAGCAGGCATTTATGGTTCACAGAAACTCTCCTGTATCAGAAACAACTGAATCTAGTGAAGCTAAATTGCAGAATGATGTACCGCAGAAAAAACCGCCATTTACTGAAAATACATCTTTTAAACAGAGCAATTGTAGTTACTCTGTGGAAGAGCTAACTGCATGCCTTGGCTTGTGGAGAAAGCATCCATCGGAATCTGTAAGTGTGCAAAACAGCCAGGCAAATGAAAGCCCCACAGCGAATCAGATTTCACCTTGCAGCCAAACCACAAAAAATAGAGAACAAAATAATGTTCTGGTTAGTACAGATGAAGCAATTTTGCCAGTAACTGCTTCTGTAGCACAAAAACTTGATACGTTGACTTGCAGTTTGATAAAAAGTTTTGAACTCCAAGTTGCAGTTGTCTCTCCTTTAGTACTTTCTGAACAGAGAACACAGAGTGAGCAGGCAGACAAATGTCCAGCATCTGTAGGTAAAAACTCTCCAGTGATTGACTCGGGAAGCACATGTAGCTTGCAAGAGGAGGGGAAAAATGGTTTAAGTGTGGTAAATACTGATAAAGGAACAACAGAAACTGTTCGGTCGTCACCCAGTGATTGTGTTCTGGTACAGAAAGTGGATTCATGTTTGCAACAGACCAAATCAGCTGATGGAAATGGAATAGTGAAAAACAATGTGAGCACAAATGGTTCATGTGACACAAAACAAAGGAAAGTTAGTCAATCTGCACAAGATACCAAAGAAAATCTGCAGCTTGGATTAGAAAACAAGCCTTCTGTTCCTGAATTGGGCATAAATTCTTCTAGTCAAATCTTTCAAGAAGGTATAAGAAACCATAAAGACAAGCAAGCTGCGTTAGAGACAGGAGATACATCCACAGCTGTGTTGGAAGAACAGATGTTTTATATTTCTAGTGTATGTTCTCTTGTTGAAGGTGATACATTTTATAATCCACAAATAGCAAGTATCTTCAGGTCAGTCCCTGAGACACATGCATTAAACGGTACCTCATCAGAAGGAAATGCATCTGACCCAAGGCAAAAGGAACAACATCTGGACTTGCATAAAAATGAGCTGAGCAATAACACTCCCCAAAGAGAGAACCTGCTGCATAAGATGGAAAAATCATCAAGCTGCATGAGTAAAGCAGGTAAGATTTGGGATGGTGTCACAACTAGACATTTGGAGAAAAAAAGCAGTGGCAGTCCTCTTAAAACAATTTCTACCTCAGTACAAAAAATGTCATTCAATGCATCTTTTAAGCATCCTAAAAATAACTTGGAAATTGTTGCTAGTACGAACCAGCAGTTACCTCAAAATTCATTAGATTTCTCAATCTGTGTAACTGCTAAATCAAATGCATTCACTGTTCCAAGAGGCAGCAGTAAACAAAACCTCATGTCCAGTAAAAATAACACAAAAAAAAGGATGAATCTTTTGGGATCAGAACCTATTAAATGTCTAAACAATCAGCTGTCTGAACTAGTGAAAGAGTTTCCATATGGCATTGAAGGTGCTGATATGCTAATAAAAGAACCAGTACAAAATGATTCTGTGGCTGAGCAGATGGAGAATCAACCTCAGAAAGAGACTCAAATTTGTGGCAAGAATTCTCATTTGAAGGACCCAGTAGATCAGATAAAAATTGCAGTGTTAAGCTCTGATCAGATGCAAGAACTGTTTCCTGAACACAACCGGTATTCCTCTAGTGACAGCAAGAGAGTAACAGATCAAGAGCCAGGAAAGGCTTCAATTTCAGCTGAGAGGAACCTTGAAGGCAGTATTCAGCTCAGTCAGAGACTATGTGAGAAGAAAAGAACACGACGAAAAAACTCCAAGCCCAGGAAAATAAAAATAAATAGTTGTCTGTCTGTAACACACAAAATGCCACAGTGCCCCTATAGTCTTGCAACGTCTGATTCAGAGAAAAATGATGATCAACTTGCAAAAAATGAAAATACTGGCTCTGCAGAGAGACAAGAAAACAGCAGTAAATCTGATGCCATAATGAAGAGCTGTGCAGTGGGAAACCTGCCAATTTCTGAAAAAATCCCAAACAGTGTTAGTAAAAATAAAGAAGATACTTGCGCATACATGTCTGTAATGAACAAAAAAGCTAGGTTAAAAGTGAATAATGAAAACAAAGTGCTTACAACACAACAGGAAAAAATTGGACCACTTAATTCCTCTGAAAACCAGGATATTGATAAATCTAAAGGGAACAGCTGGAAGGAAGAGCTGCAAATCGACAGAGGAAACCAGCTGTTAGGCAGAGAATTTCATTCTGTCAAAAAAGAACATCAGACAGGCTCAGAAGAGTTGTCAGAGGAACCTGGTCGTACAGATGTAGACAACATGACAAAGTCATCTAAAAAGAGAGTTTTCAAAGAGGGCCCCCTTTCAAAAGATAAAACCAAACCAGGTTTGGCCGTGAAATCCAGAACAGATGTTCACAAATTTGCAAAGTCAGAAACTGTTGAAATTAAGCATGCTGAAGTCAATCAAGGACAAAAAAATAAAACCTGTGAAGAGAACTCAGCTGAAGAACAGGACTGGAGGAAACAAAAGGAGATACTTGGGCAAGATGTAGGAATTAACGTAAAAGAGAAAGCCCAATTGTCAGTGGAAACAAAAGATAAAAAGCTGAAGAGTTATTGTGCTGATGCTGTAAAGTTCCCAAATTTTGGCACTGTAGACTTAAAGTCAAGAAACTCCAAATATTCTCAGCATAAATCTATGAAAGTTCATCCTTCACAGGAGCAGTCATACAAACGAAAGAGGAGGGAAAATATGATTGGGAAGAGAGATCTTAAGAAAACAAAGGTGGAAGAGGAAAGACTGAAACAATCTGAAGCAAAGAATTCCAAGGAGCTTTCACATAATTGCATGATAAATACTGACAGAGGTAAAAAATTGAATGGAGAAAATAGCTGGAAACCAAAGAGTTCATTAGCAGATCACTCTGTGCTTAAACTACAGAGAAGAAGGGCTCGATCTTCTAACATCTCTAAAAACTACTTTTCTAACAAAGAGAGACGTCTCGATAGTCAACACAAAGACAAGTGCTCTGAGAAAATGTTTCCTGATAAAAACCTGCTATACTTAAATAGAAGAAATAACAGATTAAAATTGCATATTCAAAAGGAACCGAAAAAACACTACCTGAACAGAGTTGCATTTAAGCGTACGACACAGGAACGCATATATCTGACAAAATTAGAGACATCGCCTGTCAGACCCATCTGGCATATGAAGTCCACAGCATCACAAAACAGCCCAGATGCGAAAAGAGATGCTCCTGTCTCAGAGTCTGAGAAATCATGCAAACTGGATGTACTTGAATTTAAGCTGTGTCCAGAGATACTGTTCAGAAATCCAACCACTGATGAAGAAAGCTTAGGTGCAAAGAATTCCCTGGAAAGAGAGAAAGTCATTGTGGCAGGTATGATGCTATCTTGATTATTAATTTGTAAGTAAATTAATTTGCAAGTAAAAAGTATGTACTTTTTAAATTCACGTTACACACAACTACAGACAGTGAAAAGATGGAACTGTAGAAGCTGGAGGCTGAAATAACTTAGCTTTCTGACAGATTGTAGCTGTGGGTTAAGCTGAAAAAGAATATGAGACTTTGCCTTCAACTTTATGTTTTATTCTTTTTCCTTAAGTTCTACAGAATAAACTTAGAGTAGTTTAGATCATGGTGTTATCGATTTACCAATAAATAGAAGAAACTGTGTTTGATTTAATAGAAATATAAAATCATAAGAAATATTTAGTAAAATTTTTGTTTGTTGTGGTTTGTGTTGGCAACCGATTGCTGCTTTAGAGTCACCTATACAGTCCCATACCAAGGCCGAAGAGATTGGTCATAATCATTTAGTAGAAACGTTTGGAACCTAGGTAACCAAATACAAACTGATCTGCAAGTTGATTTATAATATATATATATAGGACCAGGAGAATACAAGTAGTTGTCAAAGTCTAGGATTAATAGAAACTTGGGGAAACAACCGTAACAGCTTACAAGTACTTGCCAAGGAAACTCTGTTTGTGTATGAAACTGTGTCCTTGGAAATTGTATATGAAAAGTTCTATATAAGATGGGTGATTTTAGTGCTTGGCGCGCTGTTGGTGAGAATACTCCCCTGCGCGCCCAGCCGTCAATAAAGAAGTGTCTTCTTATCTGCATCAAATTGGTGTTGATAAGTTCTTTATTCTGGATTTTCGGTAACAATGGCAGTTTCAAGTAACTTTGCAAGAAGGCTTTCTAACCTACCTGCAGGAGATAGCTTGGCTTGTTCATAGAAAGCAGATTCCCTTGATGTAGTTAGCAAAGGTGATCTGATCTGTATGCAGTGCTCACCCGGTTGTGTGTAAATCTGGCTGGGTAGACAGCGGAGGGAGAGATATCTTCTGCAGCATTGAGGAAGAGAGGGCTTGGGCCAGACATACACTGCACATGGTCTCCATAACCTTTGCCATCTTTGCTTTAAGCTGCCTTTTTCCTCCTCTTCTTCCCTGTCCCCAATCTTTTGACATTTTACGTGGCGCTTTGTGAAGCGTATTTGTGTCAAATGCTGTATTTGATTTTAAATAAAACCAAATCTTAAGTTGTACATACCAGCCCTTGCAGTCATTTTCACACCTAAAGGAAATTTCCTTTTGCATGTGCTAGTGTATGTGTTAGGAAACTCAAAAACATTTTTTTACATTTTCTCTTTAGGTGTCAAGAGTAAGAAAGAAGATTGGTTAAAATGTGATCCAGTGAAGCAAAAAAAGCTGGAAGAGATCTATACAGGTGAAATGACTTTAGAAATATAAGTTAAATATTCTTTGCTTCGTTTTAACTGTTCCTTTACGGTAGCAAATCTTAATAAAGTATTCTAACTTATTCTTTACTAGCTCTGCTGCTGAAATGGATACTGTAGAGTAGACATACAAGCTTCAAAGATTTGTGGAGATTTTTATTGCCATAAAAATACATTGTTGGAATTTGCCTGCATACATGTGTGCAGTTGAATCGGGGATAGCACTGGTGATGAGATTCAAGTACAGTTTTAAACTGTAGGTAAAGACCAAGCTAGCTCTTTCCCACTTCAAAATGTAGGAAGCGACGTAACAAAATCTAGTGTGAGACTATAAAACCAGAAATTGATGTTTTAAATTTATTTGGCTTTCACAGTAAGTTGATGCTGTCCGTACGTAAACCCATGCTTACAAGTATCGGGACCTGTATGTCCCAGTAGTCTGGCAGGATTACTTGTGTGACACACAGAGGAAGAACGGTGCCACTACTACATCTTCCTTGTTTCTCTTGATTGGCAAATTACTTTTTGGATGGTCTTTTGTACCCTTTAGGAGTCAACAGTTAGAACAGTGGCATATTTCATCTCAGGATCTTGGTTGTTCCATCCTTTGTAAATCTTGGATGAGGTTGCTCCTCGCTGTCTTTGTTTCTTTGCTTTAGGTGTCTTTCTAGCTATAGTCTTGTTTTCCTACTTGTCAGGAAGCAAGATGGTACATTCAGCATACTGTAACCTTGCCATCCTCTTCTTATCAGGGTGCAAGTCCTCTGCTGACAAGTTATTTGTGTTGAGGTCTTGATGCAAACAACACATTTTGCAGTGTTTACATCTTTTATTGCCATTGAATGTGTCCTTGGCTATTGGTGTCTGACATTCTTTTAGCCCTTCCTCATGTTTCTTCTCTTTCACAAATGCAGATTTTCATTCACACCTTTCTTAATATTCTTTAGAAATATCTCTTACTAAGACACCCAAACGACCATTTGGTGCTTAAAGATGCATTGGAGATTGATTTAAATCTGAAGTGCCTAGTGCTTTAGGAAGGAAATTTGTGGCATCCTTTTTGACAGTGGGTGGCCTTAAGTACCACATGCATAAGAAGTAGAGTCATTTGAGACTCAGACTTTTGCTTTAACCTGCTTCTCTGTCTGTCTTTCAGCTGAGGACAGTATTCCACTTGATACAGCTATACAGATCCTGGATGGAGATGGCAAGGATCTTCACATTCCAATCAAAGACTCAAAAGAGATATTTCAGACCTACAGGAAAATGTATCTGGAAAAAAAGGTGCAAAAGCCTTGATAGCACTCCTGTATCATAGGTCTTATTTAATATCACTGGGAAAAAAATTCCAACACTAAAATGCTTTTTCCTGTTTATTTCATCTTTCTAAATAATTGTTTAAAAAAAATATTTGAGTGTTGGCAATTTTCCCCCCTATTTGCCTCATATTTGTGAGTGATTGAGATCTTATTCTGTATTTATTGCACAAATACGCTTTGGTGCTGAGAATGCCATTGTCAAATGTGTTGTTTCTTTTTGGCATATTTGAATCTTTTTTTTTTTTTAAAGATACAGGAGTTAGTTGAATCTTGACCAAAAAAACTCGAAACTTATTTAAATTGCTGTAGTCTGTTTTCTGATTCTGTAAAACTTCTACTTGTACTTTCCATTGCTGGCAGTGGAAAAATATTCCTACTGGAAAAAGATTGCAGTGGATTCCAAAGCATTACACCTTTATTTTCTACTTACACTAGTCTGATTGCTGTGCTTCTAACAAGGCTTTTTATTTTTGTAGAAACTTTTTTTTTTTTAAAAACTGGGAATACAAATATAGAACGCTCAAATTAAGCATACAGTTCAGGGGATACCGTGACGTATTTATGCTGCTACCCAGTTTTCTTACATTTCTTTTTGTGGAACTTGTGCAAATTGAACTCTTGAGTTCTTCATCTGAACACAATGCTGTAAGCTGATAGTTAACTGAAGACTTGCCTTGTTTTTCTCTCTCTCTCTCTGCTTTCTTTACACTTGAAAGAAAAGTGTGATTGTTGAAGTGCAGGGAGTTTGAATTCACTCTTGTCTGGACTGTGTTACTTGCTTTAACCAGACTGTAATTAGTTTCTTTGTTTATAAGGTGTTAGATAATGTTTGACTACACATTCACTGTGACATAAGAGTTATAGTTTTTTGCTGGATATCCTGTTAATGCGCCTTTTCACTGTTAAGAATTTTGAATTTAATCGTATTTTTCAGAAATTTGGTACTTGATTCTTTCTATCTGTTTAAACCTTTATACTGAAAGTAAAAACTCTGTAGATACTTCACTGAACGGTTTTTATACTTGAAATAAACTTTTAAAGGCTATGCCTTGACTTTTTTTTAGTTTAAAAGTATAAAGTTGTGTTTATTTCAGTTAGTTAAATAGTCATTGAAGATGAGATGCAGCTTTAAAATAAGTGCCACATCTCCCTTCTTAAAAAGTTTCATAGCTGCAAGTGAGAAGTGGACTTGCGTCCAAGCTTTTTCTAATGAACTCATAACAGCATGTACTTCAGAAAACTTATCAGGTATGTTTTTCTCCTCAGCATCTTTTTTTCCTTTGTTTTTCCTGCTCTGACCTGGAGTTGAGAATTGGTTGGCATGAGTACTTAAAAAGCCTTCAGTACTACTCCATTCCTGAAGATGTATGCTTGTAGGCATCTTGGATATAGTTACCCAGTGAAGCATGATGTTATAATTTCCTAGCTCTATATGTATGCTGAATTAAAAATTGGCTTTTCTGGGAGAAAGAAGTCCTCCCCTTCCATCATATGTCTATTTCTTCTCTCAAACTAGGGAACTATTCAGGAGGTTTTTAACTACCTTCCTGTCTGGCATAGCTATCCTAATAACTTAGATTTTTTTTCTAGCTGGATGCCCAACTATTAGTCTGTGGGGAGTGTTGCCACCGGAGAATTTTGTAATAATGTTGGCAACTGCAAGAAGGTTTTATTTTGCATTTTCTTGGGAGTTTAGCACCTGTATTTATACTTCCTGCATTAAGGAGGAATCATTGTAGCCTTAAGTGTACCCAGTACAAACAACACATAGTTCCTGTCAAGAATTTACTTTGGGTTTTGTTCTGCATAATGATACATGAAGCTGACTTAAATGCTTGAATGAATTCTTTTCAATGGGAAATTATTCAATCCATTGACCCATGACAATTATATTCTAAATAGTTGGAGAAGTTTAGTCCCTGACCCTGTGCACCCAGTAAGTCAGACTGCCAGTTTTGAGTCCCAGTGGATACAGCTACATCTTCTTCCTCTCTTATACCAAGGAATGAATCTTGGCTCTGTGACCATGTTTACGTGGTGACTTGTGCCTACGCTGCTTTGGTATGGCTAGGATCTTTGGGATAGACTGGCCACATCCCTTCTACTTGGTTCACGTGTTGGCTCAGTAACTATGATGTAAGCCTGTGCACTTAAAGTACTTTGTGCTTGCTGCTGGCCTCTAGCCATCGCTATGCTTACTGCATAATTGCATACTAAGAGGACTGTGCTGGATGCTCTTACTCATTTGCCATTTCTCCTGCTGCTTATGGTGCTGACTGAAGCCATGATACTACAGCAAGCCCTTGGCCTTGGACAGGCAAGATGCTGACATCTACCTAGATGTGGCTACTGTGAAAAAACTAGTGCTGTGTGGCTTGAAGTGAACTGACAAACGTGGGTGTGTGTTGCCTGTACTTGAAAGGACTTGTAATATGAATGTCACCAGTGGGGTTACTTTGTACAAACCAGAGATCTTGTCATGGCTCTGAGAGCACTAATAGGTCTTAATGGTCCTGATCATCTATATGTGGGACCTCCACCCACACCCCCCGCTCATGGACTGAGGAACTCCATTTAAGATCCAGCCAGGGCTTCAGTCCCTGCCTGAACGATGTTCAAGGTCTAACTGTCTCTAGGTCTGTTACAATCATGCTTGTGTGTGGATATGGAAATTGCTCATTGATCCAGACCCATGGATGGCCTTCCTGCCTGGACTCAGATGTATGTCATTACTATGAAGCTGCCTGTCAATAATGATTGTGTCTGACCCTAGTTACCGTCACCGGATCTGATCCTGGCCTGTAGATTGACTTCCTGGTTTCGCATTGCCTCTCCTTCATCACTACAAGCTTGTCTGGTGATCTGGACTCTGGCTTGACCATGGTTACCATCCCTGTCCTGCTTACTTTGCCACTTGGGTGCTGTGGGGATTGGGCCTTGGCTGGTGAGGCCCCTGCCTTGCCAGTCATGGTATCTCCTTTAGCTTCTGGTCTCTGGCCCTCAGGGAGTCACTGGTCTTTGCTGAGCCCTGACAGATACAGAACTGTAGGATGTGGGTGTGCAACATCCTGTCTTCTTGGTGTCTGTCTTGTTTCTTCCCATTCTCTTCTAGGAAACTTCCTGTATCAGTAGGAAGAGATGCTACTTCTATCATTCTCGCCTTTGTGCCCCAAGAGAGTCAGGATGAGGTTCCTGGTAAGTGTAAAAAGGTAAATGTCATTTGCCACCCATTTTCAAAGACAAGAGGATGACCCACAGAACTACAGGAGACTGGTCAGCCAGCCTGACCCCTTTCTTTGGGAAGATATAGAATAATCGTTCTTGAAGCCATGACTGCCCAAGTACAGTAAGGATAAGGTGATTTGGAACAGTCAGCGTAGATTTATAAAAGGTAAATCACACTTGACCAACCTGATGGCCTTTTATGATGACGTGGCAGATTCTGTGGACAGTGAGACTGTAGAAAATGCTGTTTACCTTTAACAATGCTCTTGACGTGGTTTCCTCATAGTATTCTTGTAGCCCAATTGGAGAGAGATGGTTTGGATAAGTGACCTACACAGTGGGTGGAAAATTAGCTGACCAGCTGGGCTTGGCTTGGAGGGATACCGTCTGTGATCAGTGATACAAAGTCAGCTGGCATCTGATTACTACTGCATTCTTTAGCAATTGATGCTGGGACTGTCATTGTTTACCATCTTCATTAATGAATTGGAGAATGGGATGTAATGAACCTTGGCAGGTTTGCGTGGAGAAATGGGATCCTCAGGAAGCTCAAGAGTAACTTACTGTAGAAGTTCAGAAAGGGCACACAGAGTGTTTCCCCAAAACACTTGCCTCTTCTCACTTCCAACAGGTGAAACTAGAGATACTCACAAGAACTGGTTTCTAATAGTGTGATGAGGCCGTGGCCCCTAAGGATGGCCTGTCCAGCAGATGCCTATCTTCAGCTTTGGCAGCAATGCCTATGTAGAAACTGGGCTCACATCTGCTCCAGGACCTGATAAGGACCCCCTGCCCTAGCCATCTAGTGAAGTGATGTTTGAGAAGATCAATAAGGTGGAAGTCTGTGTAACAGCAAGATAACAAATTTGACATAGTTACCCACAACACTCTTTCCTTTGACCAGGTATGAACACAAATGGCATAAATTCAGTGGCCATTTCCTTCACATAATTGTCATGACATGCTGTAAATCACACCCACTGTCTTGCCACCTGTCCAGTCACACAGTGACCTGGTCCTTGCAAACTGACAATAGAGCCAGTCATCAAGGAAAAAAAAAAAAAAAGCAAGCAGGAAAACATGCATTACAAAGTGCTGGGCTTGGGAACTTGGAAAAATGTTACCACTACATTTAGTGTTGACAGTATTTTCCGTCCCAGGTGTTGTACATAATCTTTTTTCCTACTGATGCTTCATTAGCTGAGTGCTAGACAGGTGTGTGTTCTGATTTTCTTGGTGACAGATGGGTCCATTGTAATCTAGAATACAGCCTTTATTCTAGAAACCTAGAATAGTTCTTTAAACTAAGTCTTCCTTTAAACTTGGCTGTAGTGGCTACACTTATGATCTCCTTGTCTCAGTCCTTATCTCTCTGCCTTCCTAGACCTAAATATTTTGCCCCTCCTTTTGGAAACCTTGCCTCTCTTCTTTTCCCTCCTGGGACTTGTTGAATTTGCAAGGTTGCCACTGCAACCTTGATTTTTAAAATATTTTCTGTTCTCATCTTCCTGGGCCCCAACTTGTCATCTTCTGCCTGCAGGCCCCCAGCCTGTTTTCATCCCAGCAAAGCTCAGTCTTGAATCTTTTCCTGGGCTCTAGCTCTAGTGCTACCAGCTCAACTATGCAAAGGCTACCTCATGTTTACACTTCTGCATTTAAGACAGGGAGCTTTTTATTTTTACTTTGTTTGCTCTCTGTTCATCAGTATTAAGACTACAAGGGAAAAATGGTTCCCTGCTTCCAGCTCTTGGGCTTATTACTGTAACATCTTCTACCTGACAAGAAAAGCAACTGAGAATGTTCACTTCCTCCCTGCAGGCTTGGGCTGAAGCATGTCCATGGCACTGGAGACTTTGGAGCACTTAGCTCTGAGTCTCAGCAAGTCCCCTTGGCCCAGGTTTCCAGCCCTTCATTGTCAGTAGAAAGATGCTGAAATTTCCCAGTGAATGTGGCACAGTTTTTTAGCCTTTTCTTTGAAATGACTGATCTATTTCTGAAAAAACTTTAAAAACAACCTGAAGCTTATTCCATTCATGTGGCTTTTCAGATGAGACAGTTAAAGTTTGGTAGTTTGTGGTGGGTTGACCCCAGCCATCAACTAAGTACCTGCCAGCAACTCTTTTGCTCCCCACCTCACCCCAAGTGGGATAGGGAAAAGACAAGGAGGAACAAAAGCAAGAAAACCCATGGGTTGAGATAAAGACAGTTTAATAAGTGAAGGAAAAAAAAAAAAAACAAGTGATGCAAAGACCTTCCACCAGCAGACCAATGACCAGCCAGTCTCCCAGTAACAGCTAGAGAAAGACTATCCTCCAGTTTTATTGCTGAGCATGACATCATATGGTGTGGAATATTCCTTTGGTCAGTTTGGGTCACCTGTGCTGGCTGCGTCCCCTCCCAGCCTCTTGCCCACCCCCAGCACACTTGCTGTGGGGGCAGAGTGGGAAACAGAGAAAGCCCTGAGGCTCCGCAAGCACTGCTCAGCAGTTGCCAAAACACTGGTATGGTAACAATGCTGTTTTAGTCACAAATCTAAAACCTGGCACCGTATGAAGAAAATTAACTCCATCCCAACCAGGCACAGTACATAATCAAAGATGGACTGAAGTTTTCAGTCCAATGCTATAACATTTGTCATGGGAAAACAAAGATCCATGTGGCTCTCTGCAAGCACCTTAGTCCCAGTGCTGACTTTGTGAGGCCACCTTCTTGTCATTAAGTCTGTGATGATGGAAGCTGGTGTCTGTTGAAGTTCAAATGAATGTGGGCCTTGCAGTCTTCAATGTTAAAAGTAAAATTCGCATCAGTCTTTTCATTTAATGAACAGTAGGAAGAGAAAATACCTGCCTTTGTGGTTATGTCATGGCATAAAGTGAAGGACGTTCATACAGTGTAATAATGGTAGAGTTTGCCAAGGTATCTGGTTTCTGTAATGTTGCTTTCTATGGCTGCATGCATAAGGGTTTTGCACTACTGATTAGTTCATATCACTCCTTGTGTGTCTTCATGCAGTGCTAACTGATGAACATTGCTTGTTTGATCTTATAAAGCTGTCTTAGATTATTAATAAAATTTTTTTCAGTCTAAAATGTAAAATTTTATACCTCAGTATAAATTGACAGAGGTTTCCTGCTTCTGTTTCAGTTTTACATTGCTATGGCACTAATAATTCAAGTGCATGGGAAACAAATCTGTGTCTGAAAGGGTGTTAGGACTGTAAAACAGAGTCTGCACCATCGTGTACCTCAAGCCCTCCCATTTCCCCTGGGGGACTATCCTCTTTCCTCCAATCATAAGTGCTATTTTAAAAGTCATAAATGGCATTCTTCTTAAAAATAAAATTAAAAATTAAAGTCCCTCTGCCATAGCAACACTTGTTCAATAGACTACAAGCTGAAAGCCAGGAACAATAATCTTTGCAAAAAAATGATCCCACAGTAAATCACCACAGAGGATGGTCTTCAGACCAAAATGTGGAGAGATAGCTAATAAGAAGTAAAAAAATACTCTGTATGTTGATTGGCTCATAGTGCCTTTCCCTTACATCCCATTAGATATTTTTCAGACAGGAATCAGCCTGCCACTGTGCTCTCATCCAGTAACTTTTGACTCTGTTGACCAATATCAAACAAAAACCATAGAAGATAACATTGATGGATGGTTTGAGATGAGAAAAAATATGTGTCCTTCCTTCCACCAACACTGCGGTAAAGGCAAGGAGAACTCAGCCCTCAGGTTAGCCCACAAATTATCATATGTGTGGTTCCCACCTAGCCACAAGAGATGCTGACTTGTACCCTACTAGAAAATGATGTGGGAGGAAGTTGGGGTGCTGTATTTGAGTCAGGGAAAATATGGGTCTGAACAGGGGATACTGTAGAGAGCTGCTGATAGCAGCGGTGGGGCAGCATCGCTTTGGAGGTGTTGGATGCACTTTGTCAATCTCACTGCTTACAGTACTTCTCTGCCTGTCTGATTCTTTAATGATTTAACTACATTGATTAAAAAAATATATGTCTCTTCTGCTTTAGAAGTGCAAAGACTGTCCTGAATCTCAGGCACTGCAGAAACAAGATGCAGTGTTGCCAGAAGCAATAGAAGAAGCCTAGGCAAGGAGAATTTATTGCAGGATTAACCTTTAAACTGAACCAAAATTAAGTTTGGCATAGGGAGGTGCTTGTTCATACTCAAAGACATAATGAACTAGAAAGAGCAGGACCAATACAAACCTGAAAGATGTTGTTTAGTCCGTAGTGTTCTCTCGGGAGGACTTCGACGGAGAGACAAAACAATATAGACTGGAAATAACAGTTTATAAATACAATGGATATGAATGAAGACTAAGATAAATACCTGTGCATGCAATCATTCTGCAAGTAACAAGAGAAAAGAATGCTCTTCTTAGACCCCAGCAGGAGATAGATTGTGGCCCACCATGCAAATTCATCTTCTAGAACAATTAATTAGAACGAAAAAATTAAAAATATTTGATAGTCATAGCAGACATATTCTGTAGGTGGGTGGAAGTTTTTCTAATACAAACTAGCAGGACCATGACAACAGTTCTCAGAGAATGGAAGAGGTGTTTTCCTTTAAAGAGTTATCTGCAGAATCCTAACTGGATCTGGCAGTACGCTTTACAGGAAACTTTTGCAAAACTGTCCATAATTATAATGTGTAAGAGATTCATGTTCCTTGCTGTACCCAGTTCTTAGTGCAGGAAGAAAAGACAAATGGAATCATCATACCAATATAAGAATTGTCAGTAAACCAGTAAAACAGCAAAGATCATCTATTTGCAAACATGAGCAAATATCAACACACTGAGAAAAAGATGACAGCAAGACAACAAAAATCATATAGGTAGAAAAAAATGCAGATTTTTTTCTGTTCATTGTCACAACTGGCTTGCCAAGGCATATTGACAAAGGGAAAATTGTCTGATCTTAGCAACATGGAATAATTAGTTCAGTGACAGTTATCCTCGAGATATGTCAGGGGTTGTTATACATTTGTAATTTGTCAAGCTCCATAAGCAAATGTCCTTTAATGCAATTTACAGTTTGGGTTCAGTGATGCCATATTCAGCAGGTTGCTGTTATTTTAAACTGCTCTATGCAGTTCCAGTCTCCAGTGTATTAATTTCAGAGTGATTTTGCCAATATTGGAATCTCTGATAAATTGGCTGTTGTCCATTCAGACAGCTGCTCAGAGGAAAATACCTGCAAGGAGCAGCATTATGGCTACAAGGAGTACCTACAGGGAGCAGCATAAAAAGCCTGAAGACCATCTGCTCCATAGAAGAAGCTGTCTGGATACAGGCATAAATGTTACATGTTAACATCAAACCTCTTATTGTGTTCATGCAGGCTTGGCAGAGACCTGCATAGCAGAGGACCAAACATGACTGTCTCTGGTAGGGTCTGCTTCACCTGGGGGCATTTCCAGTGACTACAGTATAAATGGGCAGCTCAGCAGAAGAGCCAACAAGAAGAGCTTTCCGTAGGTAAACCTGATCTTGCTCCTTAGCATTTCTGCTCTGCATGTCATGCAGCTATAGTTGAACCTGTTCTGATGTACAAGTACATCCAAAGCAAATTAATTTTCTGGTAAGACCTTAAACAGCTACAGACAAGACTTAAACATGCATAAGTCCCTAAACCTTAGATTTTAAAATGTTGTTATGACAAAAAGATACTCTTTATAGAAAGACTAAGGGAAAGAGAGATCGAATAAAGCACAGAATTATGATATGCTTTAATATTTTGGGGGTGACTATATATAAAAATAAGGTTAGTTCTAAGGGTTTAATGGCTCTGTAAACTTTGTTAATTTTGTGGTGCCAGTCTTGGACCAGCCGGGATTGGGGTGATGTGCTGAATCATGACAAACTCACTCAAGTTTGCTGAAGGGTGAGCATTGCCAAGAGCAAATGCCGCCACACTGTATGCAATTTATTACCACTTGTTGACATAGGTTCGTTTTTACTTCTGCATCCTACTGACCTTCAGGTTTTGTCTGTTTACTGCTTACACTCACCACACTCTGCAGGTGGTGTTTCTTCCTGCTGTTTCTCACACTCACAACACAGTGTTCCGTAATGTTGCCTCAGGTATCCACTATCATTCTTCTAACCTCAAGGTCAGTTTACATTTTGCTAACTACCAATTCTTAATTCCCAGATTGTGGTATTAATGTTAAAAGACATCTTTATACTCTGCTATAGGAGAATATTCTGGGTAAGTCACTGCTGTCTCTCACATAGACATATTTTGAAAAAACTTCACCCTGATATAATGAGCAATATGAAAGAGATGTTTAGTAATGACTGTATCCTGAGGATACCTGTACTAGATTTATTTGTGAACACTAGTCCCAGAATGCTTTTGATTTGTATCACTGAGATGATAGGTTTCCATACACAGTGTAAAGAAAGGCTCTCAGGGAAAAAAAATGGAGTAAGATGAGAAGTCCCATTGCTGTCTGGTGGGGATGAACCCTGTGCTGGGTTAGTGCAAGTGGTTTTCAGCTTTTCTGCACTCCTGGGATGTTTTGTTGCCAGGGAGATAAGAAACTGCAGAGAGTTGTTCTGCAATACTTTGATAAGAACCTCACTTACTCCATGGTCTGTGTGTTGGGAACAGAACGGTCGAATGCATAACTAGGTGTATGGATGCTATAGCTGCAAGTGCTCTTTCCTGTACAGAGCTGGTCAGAGGACTTCTGGAATTTCAGCAGAAGAAATCCCTGCTGTCTTTCTGTAGCCCTGTCTGCTTTGTAAGTATTTTGTGGTTGTTATACACATTCATGATTAATTCTGATGTGGATACAATTTGCAGAAAGCACAAAGTGGATTGAAAATGTGCTGTTAGAAGTTTGAAGCTTGTCTTTTGAAAGATCAGCGGTGACTGGGAGGTCAACTGCTTGATGAATGAACTTGAAATTAGCAAGTAGATATGTTTTTGGAAGGCTCCTTGGTTTAGTCAGGCTGAGATGTCCCTTTGGTTCTGACTAGGCAATGTCTTAATGAGAGAGTCTGGGAAGAAGTCTGAAGGGTAGAACATCATAACAGCATGGTAGTGGTTTCTTATTTGGTTAATAAGATGCACATATGATTTCTTTTTCTGATAATAGGTATATAAATCTGTATTGGGTGTCAGTGGCAAGGTTTTGGCGGTGGGGAGGCTGCAGGGGGTACCTCTGTGGAAGAAGTGCAGGAGATGCCCTGGCTCCAGCTGGGTTCACAATGGACCCATCACAGGACACAGCTGAGCCCACCACCCAAACTGGTGGTGCCTCTGGGAAAACATATTTAAGAAAGGGTAGAAAACACCAAAGAGAGAGAGGAGGAGAAAACGAATGAGAAACAGCAGAGGGAACACCAAAGTTGGAGGCCCAAAGAGTTGTGGTGAACAGAGTTAAATCCGGTTGGCCGCCGGTCATGAGTGGTGTCCCCCAGGGCTCGGTTTTGGGGACACTCCTGTTTAACATCTTTATTGATGATCTAGACAAGGGGATAGAGTGCACCCTCAGTAAGTTTGCAGATGACACCAAGTTGGGTGGGAGTGTTGATCTGCTCGAGTGTAGGGAGGCTCTGCAGAGAGACCTGGACAGGCTGGAGCGATGGGCTAAGGCCAACTGTATGAGCTTCAGTAAGGCCAAATGCCGGGTGCTGCACTTGGGCCACAACAACCCCCAGCAGCGCTACAGGCTTGGGGAGGAGTGGCTGGAGAGCTGCCAGTCAGAGAGGGACCTCGGGGTGTTGATTGACAGCCGGCTGAACATGAGCCAGCAGTGTGCCCAGGTGGCCAAGAAGGCCAGTGGCATCCTGGTTTGTATCAGAAATAGTGTGGCCAGCAGGGACAGGGAAGTGATCTTACCCCTGTACTCGGCACTGGTGAGGCCGCACCTCGATTACTGTGTTCAGTTTTGGGCCCCTCACTACAAAAAGGACATTGAATTACTCGAGCGTGTCCAGAGAAGGGCAACAGAGCTGGTGCAGGGTCTGGAGCACAGGTCGTACGAGGAGCGGCTGAGGGAACTGGGGGGGTTTAGTCTGGAGAAGAGGAGGCTGAGGGGAGACCTCATGGCCCTCTACAACTACCTGAAAGGAGGTTGCAGAGAGCTGTGGATGAGCCTCTTTAACCAAGTAGTAAGTGACAGGACAAGAGGTAATGGCCTCAAGTTGTGCCAGGGAAGGTTTAGACTGGATATTAGGAAGCATTTCTTTACAGAAGGGGTTGTTAGGCGTTGGAATGGGCTGCCCAGGGCAGTGGTGGAGTCCCCATCCCTGGAGGTGTTTAAGAGTAGAGTCGACATAGCACTGAGGGATATGGTGTAGTTGGGAACTGTTAATGTTGTGTTGATGGTTGGACTGGATGATCTTCAGGGTCTTTTCCAACCTAGACAATTCTGTGATTCTGTGACATGAGGTGCTCCATGGTGAAGCAGATATTTCCAAAGTAACTGCTGCCCATGAAGAACTCACACTGGAGCATACAAAAGAACAGCAGAGAGAAACTGCTATGTTCTGACCCCAACCCACTGCGCTGCCTGTTGCCTTAATGAAAGGACTGAGTGTACCCTGCAGTGGTAACAACGTGGGAAGAGAGGTGCTGGAGTGGTGGAGTGAAGCTGAGCTTGGGAATGGGGGAAGAAAAGTGTTTTGCACGTTTATAAATGTTTGTTTCTTTTTTTGAAAGAAAAATCCAAATCACTACTCAAATATTTATATTGTCAATGAATTAAATGAAATTCCCTGAGACAAGTCTGTTTTGTCCACGACAGTAATTGGTAAGTGATCTCTGTCTTTATCTCAACTTGAGTTTTTTGTTTCTTTTTTGCTATTTCCTTCCCCAACCCACTGAGGAATGAATTAGCAGGCGGTTGTCCACCACAAATTTAAAGGGGAAAATCACTACACCTTGAGGGAGCAGTAAAGTTCTCTGTCAGAGTAGGGCACAAGGAGGTGAGGAGCATAAAATCCACTCCTTGCCCAAGGCCAGGATGTTACATTACCATGTAGTCCCTGTCCTCCAAGCCTAGGCATGCTTTAGCTCCCAGGATGCCCAGAAGCTGTGACACCAGTACTCAATGTGTAAAGTTACCTATAACCATAGAAAAAGGGCTGTTTATTCCCTGAAAGGGAAACGATAGCAGAAGCACAGATGCAGAAATTCATCATGTGATTGTATCTGTTCAAGGGTTGTTGAACTCAACTTTCACAAGCAGAGCTCAGAAAGCCCTCAGTAATCCCACACACTGAGTTTGTGTTCACACCCTTGAGGGTTTCTTTGTCATGTAGCAGTAGAGAAACCTCTACCAGGGGAGGGGATGGCAGCTTCTATTCCTGCAGTTGACTGTCCATTTTTCCAGCAAGCAAAGAGCCCAAAAGAAGTATCAGGTCTTGGTTTCTTCTCAAGGCTGTGTTCACCACTTCTCAACTTTCTCAGTGATTCCATTCTCCTATCCCTGTGTGCAAAGCATTTAAGTTTCTTTCGTTAGCGTGCCTAAAATAGAGAGGTTTCCTTTTTGTTTTGTTTTTGTGGTATAAGCAACACCTGTGAAAAGTAATGTTATCCAAAAAGCAGATTTATGCCCAGTGTGCAATAAACCAATCTTAACACGCTCAGGAGAAATATTGTATTTATTCAGGTCTGGGTGCTCGGTGGACTTTTACATAAATCAAGCACCCCAACAGCAGGTTTTCATGCTCCTTTTATACACAAAAATCAGAAGTTAGTACTTTTCCATACATGCCTATTAGATACTGATTGGTTAGTGATTAACATACAATTATAATACGGCTTACATAATGCTTCTACTACTATGCTTGCTCAGGGGAAGGGTCTTAACCTGGGCAGGGGTCTTTTTGACCTGTGGGTGTGTTTTTTAGTATTACAATGAAGGTGGTTCACTTCCAGGACACTCAGAAGTTAGTTTCATTGCCAAGTTAAGTAATCCTAGGCATTCACTTTTATGGTCCAGGATGTTCTGCATTCTCAACACAATCCCAGACATTCTCTTTTATGGTCCAGGATGTTCTATTTATTGTCTAGGGTTTGGAGATCAAAGCTTGTTCTTAATAAACTTCTTATCAGTAATCAAGGTTATCATCTCGCCCACTATTCAAAGTCTTGTTCGACCAGGCTTCGAAACCTCATAATTGTCCCCATATGTGTGGTAACTGTGGCTACTAGCACAATTATTAACCATGGCTACTATATCAATTATGCTTTATAGCAGAGTGAATTGGACATTTAGAACTCTGCTATTATGATTTTTACTAATGATAATTTATAGAGGCAACACTTTTACTAAATTAGACCAAATCATATCAGTTGGAAATAGTGCAGTGGGACAGAGCTCAGAAATGAGCCATATCAGAATTGAGAAATGGAACAAGACTTCCCCCCAAAAATGAGCTTAACTACAAGTAACAAAGTAAGAATATCCACTTGCCTTACTTGGGAGACTTGGTCTGTGTATTCATGATAAAATTATAGAAGGACAATTCTGCTCTGAAATAATTTTCTCCTGTCCTGAATTATGTTACTCCAGTGGTCCTTTCAACAGGGACAGATTTCTAGTAAAGGGCCCAGTGGCGGGGCAGGTTAGCCATCATCTCCAGGGGAGCAGCCACCTGCTAGCAAGGTCTAACACAGACTTAATTTCCAGTTGTATCTAGTACATACACCAGTTTCTGAATTCCTTATGTCCTTTGTGCATCATATCCTGCTTAACTTACTTGTTATCATTAAAGTATGTCTAAATTCTTGAAAATTAATTGCTGAAAAAATCAGGTTTCTCTAGAGCAGGTTGCCTGAACTCTGCTTTTCTGCACACAGCTTTTGTCTAGGAGTCAGCCATGAATGTGACAATGAGTCCCTTTCCCAGCTAGATCAATGCCCTAGCCTCTGGAACAGACATTTTCTCAGGAGTTTTTTGGCAGAGGGTTGTTAAAATCATTAGTAAATTGGAGATTTCTATTACAAATGAACTCAGAATGCACTCAAGCAAAAGGTTTTTGATAGATCCTCTGATGTGAATGCAGAAGCACGGTTTTAGAGAAGAAAAGTTTGTCTGGACTATTAGCTTGTGGTTTGTAAACTGTTAGACTAAACAATTTTTAAAGTCTCATTCCCCTTTCTGTTGCATGTCAATGGCCTCATATTCCTCCTTTGCAACTTCTGACAAGTCATTTTCCCTTTCTCAGTTTTTGTATGAGAAAAGCTGGAGGCAGTGGGGGGGTCACAAACACTTGCTACAGAAAGGAGACCATTGAGCCGAGATGGGCCAGTGGCAAAATTGCCAAACCAGCACAAACATATTTAGCATTTCTTCTGTTGGGACAGGGACTGGCCAAATCACTTAGTATAACTGTAAAGAAGCAGTAATAGAATTGCTGACCTGGCATTAGTATATTTAGGGAATTGCTGATTTAACATCTGGTAGTCCGTAGGGTTGATGTTGTAAAACCACTGTGGTTAAAACAGCTGCAGAGCGAGGGTGAAGCAGTTGGTTGTCTCTGGGTGAGCTCAGGGAGCTGACTCCTCAGGAGGGCAGCTGCGGGGTGCAGATGGAGTGAAGGGTTGCTTTTGAATGGATTCAGAGCTGACTCCCCAGGGATGATGAGCAATCTGGCTGCATAAATAAGGAAGTACAGAAGGTCACAGGTCACTGAAACTGAGAGGATTAAAGGGAAAATTAAAGACCTAGAGGTAGGCTCAGCAGAATAGGATCAGCATTGAAGATCCCACTGTCTGGGAATCCACAGCTACGAAGGCTAACATCTTTTCCAGGCCACCTTGTTGCATGAAGTGAGACACCCTCATGAACGTGGACCCTAAGGGCCAACAGCTGCATCTTGCAGACCTTCTTGAACTGGGAGAACTTGGGATTTTGGGAATGATTGTGCTAATAACACCACTTTGCTAACATCTATCATACCTGCATACTGCTAAGTTTGTTGTAGTTACATACTTGTTATGTTTAGGCAAACATAGCTGGCATAATTGTATGTCATAATTTCCTTACCCCTGTAGTACTTGAGTTTATTGGGCAGTTTCTCAGAGTAGGAGACTGCAAACAGTGTGGGGCTGGAGCCTGGAGAGGCAGGGATGCCATGTGAAGAGACAGACACCCTGTGTGTTCAGCCTGTAGAGCTGTCTTTGAAGACTGGAGGGGGTATCAAAGGGCACCTACACCACTTACAGCAAATCTATAAGGGGATCCATTCTGTCTTTCACAGACAAGAAGCTTATTCCTGCCTTCCTGTAAGGAAAAGAGATACTTTCCTAAAAGAGAGGAAGGAAGGCATTCTGCAGTCACTGGTTGACAGTGAGGAACTAGCCTGCCTGGGAATTAAGTAAACCAAAGAAAAAGGGATTATTGTACAAATGGAGAGAATGAAATTATTGTAAAAAGGGGATTCAGAAAGGAGCAATTCCCACAGAACTGGATGAGAAAAGGCAGAAACTGCACAGAAAAAAAAAGAAGTGTTTTAGCTGCAGTGTGTCCAGTGAAATTACAGTGTAGTACTAAGCTTAGCTCTGGATATCACTAGTAAATCCACTAGATGACAGTGTGGAGACTGCATTCATCCCCACAGCAACATCTGTCCTTCACAGGCCTGTTGGCATTGTGTCGCTGCTCCGCTAGAAAATAAAGGTTTGCGATGTGCCTCTGATTGTACTCAGGGGTTTCGCGTGTGTCCACGGACAAAAGGCGGTCTTGGTCAGTACTAACAATAAAGGTGACAATGGCATGAAAGAATCAACTGTCACTTCTCCAGCACTGGCTGTTTTTTCCTTAGCCTAGATGTGTGGGGGCTTGGATTAAATCGGGGAGTGATGATGGAAAGTGAGCTAAAGGATGAAGGAACAGCCACCATCTCTCTGCTGGGCCTTGCAGCCTTGCAGCCAATCCTGCAGGGGGACAAACTTTTTAGTAGAGCCTGTTGCAATAGGACACAGGGTAATGGTTTTAAAGTAAAAAAGGGTAAATTTAGACTAGCTATAAGGAAGAAATTTTTTACGATGTGGGTGGTGAAACACTGGAACAGGTTGCCCAGAGAGGTGGTAGAGACTTCATCCTTGGAAACATTCGAGGTCAGGTTGGACGGGGCTCTGAGCAACCTGATCTAGTTGAAGATGTCCCTGCTCATTGCAGGGGGGTTGAACTAGATAAACTTTAAAGGTCCCTTTCAACCCAAACTATTCTATGATTTTGTGGTTCTTTGCACCCTGTGAGCTCTTCCCATTGCTGCCTCGGTGCATTCCCACAGTGTGTGGTGCCTGGCCTAGCCGTCCCCCCGGGACTGCCAACTGCTACAGCAAAGAAAACGTGTCAGGAACAGACTAGAAGACAGCAAGTTGACAAGGATTAGATGCACGGTACAGTTTTGGCTTCTGTGGCTTTTCCAGTTTTGTATGAGATAATGGGCAAAGCAAGGTAAGAACACCTGGGGAACACAGCAGGTCTCCCTTCATAGCACTAGTTTCTCCACACAGTCTCCTTCCAGCTAGGATACGGTGTGACCCAGTGTATAGATATTATCACTGTAGCTGCAGCGTGAAGGACCACTAAAAGTTATGACCGACTATTTAATACTCAACTGGGATTTACACTACAAGAGAAAGAAAACTGAAGCAAAGACTGTATATAAATCAAAATCAGTGCAAACTAGTTTAATGTAAATAAAGCTATATACATATATGGAATGTAATTTTTATGACAAGACTGTTCTGAAAATGTGCCGTCGTATATGGGCAATATATAAGTTAATGAGTCTGCAAACCTTGGTTGCTGAGATTAGCCTTGCTTTAAGTTGATAGATGTGATCTTTATTGTTTAGTTCTCCCAAATATCCTTCATTTTATAGGACAGGACACATTTTCACCCCAATATTCTGTATGCTTCACACCAGTTCCATGGGTTGCTCTCCCCCTTTTCTTGCAACATTAATGGTTTTCAGTTGTGCTCCTGCAGTCCAGCCCAGACAAGTTACAGTGGTGTCTTCTTGCAATGGCTTCCCTGGGGCAGGACCTCTGGGGGGGTACAAATTGGCCAGTCAGAGAGCACAAACCATCTGACTGTGGCTGTGGGGCTAAGGGGATCACCTCCTTCCATTCTGCTCCACATCTCTCCCATATTAAAAAATGCCTTAGTTTAAGAGACGTGAAATATTAATCTGTTGTGCCGTTTATTGTAGTGGAGTTTACCATGCACTGGACTCCTAAAGTGCCCTGAATCTTGTCTCAGCCTGATACAGATGCCTTGAAACTGGCACTTGGCAGTTGTCCTGGGGATTTTATAACACCCAGGGTTTTAGGATTTTTGATTCATGTGCTGCAGAAACCTGTCCTTATATGGGCTAACATGAAATTCCACGAATGAGAATGGATGGATTTTCTTTTGCTCTGCTTTGTCTTTCCACATAGGGGAAGATTTGTCAGTATAATTTTCCTTACCACCCTTTCTGTAACTAGAAAGAGGAAAAGAAATACTGTAAGTGATCTTACTTAATAACCACCGACCCATGGGCTTTCATGGCCTTTGGATCAGAGAGTTGTGCAGAGAAGGATTTAAAATCAGGATGTCTGTGAATCTTCATTTTCTTCTAAATTAACCATATATTGTAATTTCATAAACAATTATTTCAGTCTCTTTACTTCTCAAACACAGTATTATTTATCATTAAAGGCCACTTTGTACATAAAACTATTAGATGCCCTTTATTAGAGTGGCTTACTGCAGCTCTCTTTCTAATGAATCTTTTCCTTTATGACTTGCTGGCTGAGTTTGGGCTCTTACTTTAAATCACACAATTGATTCAGTGTTCAAAGTCAGTTTATCAGACCGTATCTTCATGAAATTGCCTGCCAGCAGAGCAGCCTAGGCAATGAAAAATTAGAATGGAAAACAAAGTAGCCTCGTTATTTTTTTAGATTGTCAAACGTTTGGGGTCTGCTTCTGCAACCCTTAAACTGTGGAAGGGAGGGGAGCTTCTGATGTCAGCCCAACAAAGCCAAAAGCAAGCAATGCTCTGGAGTGACACTGCTTCCCTCCAGAAGGGGCAATGAACAGCCTGGGACTGCAGCAGCTTTCCTGACGGGTTCTTCTTGTCACAGGCTCCCTCTTCCTATTTTTCCAGTGAGATGCCTGCCAACGCCTACACTGTAAATTCATTTTGTCAGTGCAGTGTACAGGGAATGTGGTAGGCCCCAGGAAAGTTTGTGCTATGAACGATGCATGGTGAGTTATAAATATATGCCTGTCTTATAAAACTGTGTAGCAGTAAAAGACATTTTACAAGATACTGTAGTTGAAATTATGGTGAGAGACATCATCTGAGAGGAGGTTATGATAGATGCTTAAGGAACAACATTTGTCTGCTTTTAGCTAGCCTGGTCTTACCCGTGTTGAAGGAGACATCAAGGGACACTAGGAGGGGGACACTTAAAACTGTACTGGACACAGAACTTGGAGTGGTGTGTATATGAGATATCTGCAGTCCTACAGTCAAGGGTAAAAGCACACCTGCCTCCGGATTAGGCAATCTAGCATCTCACCACCTGGATAATCAAGTTTATCTGCTTTTATTTTTCAGTGCATCAGTCACAGCAGCTCGGCTGGGCCAAGGCCTGGTTTCATGCACACCCCAGTGGTTTGTAGGCAGGAACAGAATTTGACCCTTTAACAAAAGACAATGCCATGTTGTAAAACCTCTTGGTACTTCTGGATTAAGAATTGTCATGGTAAGTACTTCCTGAATGTGCACATGCTTAATTCTGGGTAGTTGGACATTGCAAGGAAAGACGCCTTGTACTGCAGTGCAGTATAAACTTACAAATACTTCTTGACCACACAATCCTGCCAAAAGAATTTTTAATTTGCCAGCAGAACAAAGAATTAAATAAGTATCCAGAAAATCCTGGTTTTTGAAGAAATATCTCATTTTAGGTCATCTTCTTAGAGAAAAATTATTCATGTTAAGTATGCATCAGATCTTTATATAATTTTTAGTCAATTTTTATTGATTTTCTTCTTGTTCTTTTAGAAATATATTGGTTTGTTTAATAAAACTGCATGTACTTCGGTTCCTTTGTGCTGAAACAAAAACCACTGGATTGCTATTTATGAAAATAACTTTATTTGTAAGCCACAGTAGAAGGAATAATGACGCAAACTGTGGTAAGAAAAGCAGCACTATAACAGAGGAGGAGTCCCATAAAAATAAGTTGCTCTAGTGAAGAGGAGACCAACAGCTACCTAGGATCTCAGGATAAGTATTTTACTCATCAGTGGAGCCTCTGAGGCAAATGTGCAGGCAGAAATGTTGTCAGTCCCCTAGTCCAACTCACACGGCAGGCTTTGAGACTGCCAAGAGGTAATTTCTAGAGCTGGGTGAAAGAGAGATCAAGAAAACTTGGTAATGCAGCATTAGTTTTGACCTAAATTGGAATGCAAATATGAAATGTTTTCCCCTCAAGATTTTGTACTAGAAATGCTGAAAATTTGCGTCAAAACAAAGCAGCCTGACATTCCTGAAAGGGAAACACATTTTGCTGTAACTTCTTATGAAAGTACAGTAACACAGACAAAATTCTGGTTTTAGATAAGCTAGTGCAACCCCACTTAAAGTCATTTTGTTGTGACTGATAACAGAACTTGGGTATAATAACCATGTGAATAACTTCAGGGCCAAGTCATATTACCTGAAAAATTGTTCTTGATTTTAAAAATGCTTTGCTTAGAGTAATTCATCACATACAGCTTTTCCAATATTGTGCATTGCATCTTGGATGTTGCTTTTGAGCAACCTGATGCTCACTATAAAGAATTTCTTGGTCAGACACATTTTCCATAGCACTATGAGAGTCCTGTGCCTCCCACAATGCACCATCCATGTTGTTTAAAAAAAGAACACACTGAATTATGTGAGGGAAACCAAGACATTAAGAAAGAATGGAGATTGGCATTCTAATTTGTATCATACAATGCACTGCAATGAACAGTTGCAGTTTATTGTAGAAATGCTTCAGAATGAAACATTTTGGGTCACTTTGAAGAATATTGAACTTTTCTTCAACTTTAGTATATTCTGCATTGAGTTCCATGAAGATAATCTTTCATTTCAATGATTCCAATTGTAAACTGAAGTTTTTCCTAGTGGAAAATTTTAATTCTGCAAAAGTTGCTTTTATATCAGGAAATAAGCTAACTGTTCAATGCCCAAAAGACTGCAGTTGACTGTTCCTGTTAACAGTAAAGGGCCCATAGTGCAGAAAATATGAGCTGTTGTCTTTGATCTTATTTGGGTTTCATCAGAAAGAAGGAAACACATGATCACAAGTACTCTGAACTGTAATTAAACTTTGTCCTCCTCTTGACCCAGTTATCAAAAGCTAATTCCCCATGCGAACTGGAAAAATCAAAGTAAGGTTGATATGACACAAATGATGCAGCTGGGTTCAGAAAATAGCCTGTAGTAACTATGCTATTCTAATGGGCCAATAAAAAAAATCAGAAATATATTACTTGCCAGTTTGATGGCGCTTGACGAAAAATGTACACCAGCAAAACTAGAAAGAGTCATAATGAATTATTTTTATCTAGAACCTTAAATCTTTGGGTGTTGCTTTAATATTTTCTGAAGAGTAAATAAACAAAGACCTAGTTAAAGTAATCAGAATAATTTTGACTCCTATCTCAGAAGCCTATCCAGTTATCTAATCTTGTAACAAGCCTTGCATTAACTGGGAAGGCATGAAAATCCTTGAGGAAAGCCATCTGGTAGCAGAAGACAGGGAATTTTTAAAAAGGATTTCTTTGATGATCTATTTCTGGAGAGAGTAAGAAGGTGGAGATCTAGCCTGGAATCAGGTAGAGCAAAGCAGAAGGTGGCTGCCTGGAAGGGTGAGGACTGGAGGGGTGGAATGTTGAAAAAAGCTGAGGAAAGGAATTGCATGCAGGTCTTGCTATTTTCCTTAGCTTTGTATAATTTCTTGATCAGTCTTTAGAGTAAAGCTTGTGTTTAGATATTCCTCTGATGGCTCTGTGAGTAACTTACGCTATCACATCAGCCATGAACATGAAACCAGACACAGCCTGGGGTACTCCGGCTGTGGAGAAGCTGCAGGTAAGATATGAATGAGCCAATACTTGTTTTCTGGGTTAGGTAGCTGAACTACATCAAGCTGTTGGCTACAGAGCATTTATTGAACATAGGAACTAAGAGCCCTGGATGCAAAGGACACAATGCTGAGGAACAGCCAGCCTTATCTGCATATGATACAGGAAAATCAAAGTTTGGGGTCAGCATCATAGCTTCTGCAGATGAAGCTTATCCAGGGCTTCACCAGTTGGATTAAAGTTTATTCATTCTGGTAAGAAACTGTGGGAGTAGATGATAAATAAAAGAAGAGACAGGAGATGGCACAGAACTATTAAAATCTGCAAATCATTACATGGGTGCCTGTTCTGGATTTAACTGTGTTAATATAAATTAATTATGAACTTGCAATCCAAATGAAAAGATGGAGTATTTATGGAAGGGGTACAAAGTGGTATAATCTAAAAATAAACTAGTTTGGGTTGAATAAGAGAAAAATCGGAGCCAGAAACTTCCGGTGATCTATCTCCAGCTTCCATGTTTTGATGATATTTGACTGAGTTTGTTCTCCAGTGCTGCAGAATATTATGAGACCAGAAAGACTGACCCATATCGAAAATTCTGATGGAAAATAAAACCTGATCACGCTGCTTTTCTGACACCAGTGAGGTTTGATAACAATGCAAATCACAGAAGCAGAGAAAAATGCAGCTGGAAAAAACTATTTGAAGAGAACATCTTCCTTTTCCAACACACCTTTCAAATATATGTATAACCCTTCTGTCAGGGCACTGTCACCAGGGATACAGGTCTATGGGGGCAGGAAAATCACATGAAAAGAGGCAAATGGAATCTATTAGGATTCCCTAAAAAATGTGTAAATGACCCCCCTCCCAAGGAAATATGCTGAAACACTTCATTTGAAATATGCTGAAAGAAACCCAAATAAAACATCTACCACCTACTCCTAAGTTTTAGATTCTGAAAGGATTTCAAGAAATACAGACATTAAATGGAAGCAAAACTTTCCTTTGTATCTAGGCCAATTAAGTGGACATTGCATTGTATCAAGATACTACTTTGATCTCCATACATGGTAATGTGATTAAGTTTCAGTAATATGTGTAATAAGAGATAAATAATCACCCTCTTTAAACAACTTTCTAAAGTTGCAAGGCTCAGTGGGGATATAAAGAATTTCTAGTATGTACCTGAATAATCTGAAATAATTTTTAGATTGAAATAATTAATCCTAGGTGTCCTGTGAATGGAGATGAATATTAAAATTTTTCCTATGCATGTATTATTTGAAGAATATTTTCTCTAAATCTGTTATAGAGACACTGAGGTAAAACAGTTTATTATTTTAGCTGAGGAAATAGACTTCTCTTCTAGTAATACTAATTTCTTACAGTACCTATCTGTCAAGATGGTCCTATTAATTATCATTCCTTATCATAATGGAGATCCAGATCTCTTGTTGATCGATTTCCTAATACATCTTTGACATTGGCTGGGATGTGAGCTGGAAGGTAAGTTAAATACTGATGCATAAGGTAGTACTTTGGTTTAAGTCTTTCTTAAATTCCTTGGCATCAACTTTATGGTGATAGAACAATGTGAAGAAAATGACTAGGTGTACATGGGAGCTCCAGTCTTTAATTCGTCTTATCATTTCTGTGCATTTCCTCAGTTCATATGATTTATCTATCAAATTCTGAGTTTAGTTGGTTGTTTTTTTTTTTTTTTAAATAATTCTAATTTTTCCTACCTCTGGTTAGGGAGAGAAATGACAGATCTGTTGTCATCATTTTACCATATTGACTCCTCACAAAATGTAATCCTTCACGTTAAATCCTAGTCTTGCTGCAAACAATGGAAAAACTCACAATTTCATTGGAGTGCGGATTTCAACTTCACAGAGGAGATCTACTTCCTTGTGTTTTCTTTTTTTCCCTCATTTGTACAGATTTCTATTGTTCTCATGTCTCCACCTCTCCAACTTTAAAATTTTGAACTGCTTTATTCAAGATACATAGATTTTCTTTAAAGGAAAAATAGTGTTGCTTCTGCATGTTTGATGGTCTCATTGAAACAATCAACATAAATTATTCTAATATGATTTCCCATTTCTGACTATATAGTGTTTGTAAATAGTCATTCTGACCAAATAGCAGACGAACAGCTGTGCTATATCAGAACAGAGGTCCATACACCCTATCTGCTATATTATATCTCTACTATAGCCAGTGGTAGATAGTAAAGAAAAAGCCATAAAACCAGGGCAATCTTGGATTCATATTTTTTCCAAGATACTCCTCCAGTTTCCAGTAATTTCTGATTTAGAGACTTTCTGATCTACAGATTGTATCTACATCATCTTGTCCAGCTGTCCTTGACAGACCTTTCTTCTATGAACCCATCTAGTAGCTTTTGGAATTTATTTATACTTTGAGCATCCAAACAAAACAGGATGTTATGTCCTGCAATGCAATTAGGCGCTGCATGTGAAAGTGCTTTCTTTCATTTGTCTTTGACCTTCTGCCTGATGATTTCATTTAGTGCCCTGTAGTTCTTGTCTCATGAAAAATAATGACTAATCATTCCCTCACCACCTGCTCCACGTGATTTATATCTTTCTAGACCTTTATCATGTCCTCAGTAATCTCTTTTCCAAGCTGAGGAAGTCAAATCTCTTCACTTTCTTTCACAGTGGAAATTGTTTCCTATTTCTGACCAATCTGACCCTCCTTATCTGTATACTTTCTAGTTGTAAAATCTCATTTTTTAAGTGATGAGAGCTTCATACAAGATTGGGTACACCATGGCTTTATGGAGTATCAGATGATAGTTTCTATTCCCTTCCTGGTCTTTTTGATGGTCGGGGAGTAGGAAGCTTCATCTTCCAAAGAACTATCTGTAATGAGGTAGGAGAATACCTGGTGATAAAAGCTGACATGAGAATTCGCTATTTGGAACATAGAATTAGGGTCATGCTTCACCACGTGCTGTGCTTTGCTTTCATCAGTGCTGCATTTCTTCTGCCACTTTGTTAGCCACACAGTACTGGGAGATCTTTCTGTAACTCCTGGCTAGCAAGTTCAATTATGTCACTCTGAAACACTAGCCCTTCAAAAAAAAAAAAACCTAACCCCCAGAATTATAGAGATTTTTATGCCACATCTCACAGAAGTTGGTTTTTTTCTTGTGTTTGCTTCCAGTTGTTAAGCAACCTAGACTAAAAGAAACGAAGATAAATACAAGAATTTTTTTTCTCAACTTACTTTGCCTCCCACATTGTCAGGCAAACCATTTCCTTCTGTTATAAACGGAAGGCAGAAGCTACAGGTAGGTTCCCTGACTGTGGAGTCTACATGAGTAAAATTTTCGAGAACAGGCTAGACAGACAGCTGTAAGGAATAGCAGAACAACTGCTGTTGTGGGGAGGAGATGTATGAGAGGTCTGAGATATCCTCTGATGCTGCGACTAGAATAGCTTTAGACGTGGAATTGATACATTCACAATGAGTCCTTGCTGGCTTTGGCACGTTTCATTATACTGAGTGAAAAATTGGTCTCATTGGTATATACTTCTTTTATATGTGTTTTTAAGGATGGGGATACATCACATGTATATTTTATCAGTGTCCTGTCAGTACGTAGCAGCTGAACTCAGCAGTGATGACAGTATTATTTAGATTAGAGTTGATATATAGAAATGCTGTGAATTTTCACTTTATTAACAGCTTTCCAGGAGACAGACTTCTTGTCTTTTATTTTATGCAGTATAAATATGAAACTAAATTATCTGAAGTATAGCTTTTGTAGGACAACTAAGTATTGTCAGTGGTATGGCAGCAGGACAAGCCTGAGGAAACCAGGGAGTATAAAGGGGAAGGAGAGAGGACAAAAAGAGGAGGAATATTCAGAACAGAGCACTACATAGTGTCAAAGGGGGATTTAAGGAAAACAAAGCTGCTCAAAGACCAAACAAGCAGATTTTTTGCCTCCCAGGGAACCAAATGAAGTTGCTTGGGAACTTTCGACATTCAAACCCACGAGGATGAACAGAGAGCAGAAACATAAAGCATTTATGCCGATGGCAAATAATTCTGGCAGTAGGCATGAGCTGTCCCTGCCCGCTGCTACCTGTTTTTCAGAAATGTCTGCAAATGATGCAGTGGGAAGTGCAGAAACACATCTGGAATTTGCCACAGAAACCTACCTCGGTCTTTTGAAAGACCAAACACTCACCCTGGGCATTGTACAGTTCTGCTGTCCTGTGTGTCAGCATGGAGCTGCTTTAGTGGTTGAGATGATGAGTTATCCCGTGGTCTGTGGAACAGGTAAATGTGCTCTTTCACATGTATCAGCAGGTCTGCAACATTCACTATGAGGTATTGTGTAGAGAAGACTTGATTTATTTCAGACATCGTTCCTAACTCAAGGAATAGACACCATTAATACAGGGCCATCCAGTGAAAACATCAAATCTGTGTGATGTGGAGAAAATGAAACAAAAGGCAGCAGAGACATTTATCTTTAAAAGCTTTTTTAAAATTCACACTGCCAGTCAGTACCTCACGTTCCAAAGATTTAAGTATTTAGTTGTGTAGAGGTTAACTGCAGTCAGAGGAAGCAGTTTAGCCATGCTAAACTAATCCTGAATTGGGACAGCCTGTCAGGTTTGGATAGGAGGGTATTTGGGGAGCGCCTGCTCCCAGAGTCCCAGCATCCTTCCTGTTCCCTGAGCCAGCCTGGCAGCTTATGATGCTGTGCACTGAACAGGGTCAGGGAAATGATCCACTGGGAAATTCTGGTCACCTGTAATATTTTTTGCTTTTCTCTTTAAGCAGATCACTGGTTAAAAAGAAAATTGGGAGTGTCAGAGCAGCTAATGTAACCTCTACCTACATTTATTGCATCCAATCATTAGAACCACAGCTGATTAATAGCAATAGTTTAAAAGAAACTTTTCTTAATAGTGAGGTTTCTTTTCCCCTTAGGCTGCCTACAGCTTTCCCATATATAATCTAATTTTTTAAGATCAAGTTTTGTCTACCAGGCTGGCTATAATAAGCCTCTCACTTCATTTTTTTTTTAGTGCTTAGTCACCTAAGTCAGTTTTCTCTTGATATTTTTATTCAAGTCTCTCTATTGAGACGGTAGAATCTGGAGCACATGAAGGCCCAGACTGAAGAGAGAGCTGCACACTGGAGCAGGCGGCTGGCTTGTCATCTCAAGCAGCTCCTTTCCTGACATCTATTTCCCGTGAGTGTGGGAGCAACAATGTACTGTTGGCCACGTTTCCTGAAGGGCCAGGAAGGGAGGACCCATTTCAGTCTCCGGTCATATTGCCAGACACTGCTGACAAGGATCAGATGGCAGGTTGCCATTCCTGAAGGTTGTGCTGGGTGGACAAATCCCTACCACCCTCAGTTCTATCTCTGATCTGCCAATTCCCTTCTCAGCCAGTCACTGAAGTCTCACAAATTTCCTATACATTTTCTGATTTTATTTTCTTATTGTCATATTGCCAAAGTCATCCTCCATCCCTCTTTCTCTTTTTCTCTATTTTTCTAGTTCCCATCTGTCACAGGTTGAGAAGAAACACCAGACAACGTGATACTGCCAAGCTCAACTTACTTAGCTCACCAAGCGAGGGACACGCTGTATCAGGAAAAGCTACACAGACGGGCACATGCATGCAGAGAATTAACCAAGACCTTCACCGTGCACAGTGAGTTGGCACAGTCAAGCCCAGGGGAACGTGACACTTGCTCTGTCCATCCTGTCTCTGTGTCAGGCTCTGGGCAGCAGCTCAGCGCCAACACGTGGTGGTTCCACCTTGAGCAATCTGCTTCCATGAGATGTTGGACATCTTCAGAGCAATGCCCCCCCGCCCAGTCTCTATTACTGTCTAGTGCTGGGAGACTTACAGCCAGATGTTGACACAGGCCACCGGCCAAATCTGTCTACAGCGATACCACTTTCCCAGCAGTTTCAGATATTGTTCTCCAGTCACTTGTTGATCCATGGCCTGTCCCAGGGCTCATCACACTCAGTCATTTGCATTATCCTATCAACCATAGCTCATTATGCTCACTAACTCAACCCTTGATCAAGGCAAAGTCATGATGCTCCTGTAATATCATTATTTACAAACAAGTATATAAATAAATGTGTGCCTGTGGGTGTTTAAGTCTTGTTTTGTATTTACTTAACACCAAATCTCAACTGCCTGGTGTAAAAGATGGGAAAAAAAATATTCTGCTTGCCCTTTTCTTTGGATAACCTTGAAGCTTATGTGTGAGTGTGCATCTCTTCTGGCTTTGCATGGATTGGGGTCAAAGAACGCCAGCTAAGGGCTGTAGAGGTCAGCCAAGAGATATGTATCCCCTGACCATTCCTATGAGCAATCCCACGTTCAAAACAAGTCCCTTATCCTACAAATTCATTTTCAAAACATGTTTCTACTCTGACAGATCCCTTGCAGAGAGAATGTGTGACAAGTTTGCAAATTAACCTTCCCTTCTGCATCTAACATCAGTAAATTGCCAAATCTCTTAAAATGCAGCAGCTGCCATTTTCTTACAATATTAAGGAGTGGGAATGCTCTTAGAGAAAAGTAGGGAGGAGAGGAGGGTAAGTATTTGATTTTCTCCTTTTAGCTGGGTGCTTGTATTGTCTTCTCCATGGTGGTGAATTTTCTTATTGAAGAATGTTCCCTATTCATTCAGTTGCCTGTCAACAACAGCTTTCAGTGATTGGCAGCATACATCAGAGCAGCTGGAAGTCAGGCGGAAGCAGGAGGACGATCAGGTGCCCACATTTATTTTCCCATGGTTGTACTTAATGCTCTAAAGTACCGTCTTGTTTTCAGTTAAGTTTATGTCTTTGTGTTTGCAGAGCTTGTTCCATTCATATCATACAGATAAATGTGGTGATAACAGCTGCCTGAGTTTTCAGACAGCCTGAAAACCAGAAAGATTGATGAACTTATTAATCATAAAAGGAATAATAAATGGTAATCATCAGGTGTCAGTGTTAAATAATATCAAGATATATTACCTCTTTGCTCATGAAAGCAGGCAAGAATGAGAGGTGTGATCAAAGACGATGTCAATAGCAGAACAGAGATGTTCTGCAGGACTATAGAGGCTGGTACCACAGCTATAGTATGATCTTTGAGTGGACTTTGCTTTTAACTAGGTTTTCAGAAGGCATTATCACTCACGTGTATTCAATGTGGGGCATCAGGGAGCAGTTACTTTGCATGTTGTCTTATATAGCCGAGTTGTTTCGGCTTTTCACAAGCTTATTTTGGGACTTACTAAGAGCTGAGCAGAAGTACAGCTCCCCTTCTTGTCATGTCACCTTCCACAAGCAGAATTACACTCTCTTGCATCTTCTCCTATACAACCCACATTCACATTTGCCATTCACAGGCTGTTTCTGAAGCTTTTCCACATCATATCTCCAGGAGCTCATGGGGAAAGCAGTAGCAGATGCATACCTTGCATCAAAGGAATTACCATCTGTTATTTCACTTCCCAATTTTGTGCAATGCTGGCAAGAATTTGATTGTTTCTCCTATTTTCTCTTGATCCTCTGCTGCCCAGTTGGGCAAACAAAGGTAGGCAAATAGCAGCACTCCTCTTGCCTTTTCCCTTGGTTATACCAGGAACTCCTGTAAGCAATGGTAACATTCAGCACCCAAAGGTAGTTATACCACCGTTTCACAGACTCCCCATGCCAAGCTCCATCTGCTGCACTTTCAGAAACTCCTAATCATCCGGGAAGGAATGAAAAAAGCCTCAGGAGACAACCTCGCAGAAACTCCCAATTAACTTTATCTCCCTGCTAAATGGTAGTACGTATCAGGAAAGGCTCTGGCACTGTGGGATTGATTTACTCTACTCTTACACCATATTATTGTTTCCCAGCTAGACACATTTGGACAGCTATTGTTAAAATACAACATGATACTTTTCTACAAATCCTCATTGACAAGACTTTCTTTTGAAAGAAAAATGCTTCACCCAAAAGCCTTAGCGTGTTTCCCACTGGGAGAGCTCTAGGAATTCAGTTGTGTTTTCTGGTCTGTAAGGTCAGGGTTGGCAACTGCTTCATTCTCATTATGTCTTGCTAATTTGCAGGTTTAGTTACAGTCCATCTCCCCTGGGCCCAAAGGTTCATTCAATAATCTGTTGGGGATTTTGGGGGGGTGGGGGTGGGGGTGGGGTTTTTTTAAATAAAACTCTTGGTTGTAAGGAAAAGCTGGAACCAAGTATGAGCCAGTTTTGACCTGGCTCAGAAACCATAAAGAAAATGAAAATAGCCCAAAATATTGTGGCAAAACAAGCCACAAAGAAAACACCCTTGCGATTTTTTATGGATTTCAATTTTTTTTAAGGGTCAGATTTGACAATAGAGAATTCACATGAAAAAATTTTATTCAGTACTTGTTTCAGCTATTCCAATCCTTGTCTGTGTGTTGAATAATGTGATTACTATAAGAAGAAGAATTTGTAGTATAAATTATTGAAAAAAAGTTCTCTAGAGGTTTTTAAGTAGTTAAGCTTGCAATACCCTGCTTTATGATAGACCAATCATTTCATCCAAGACACACAAAGTACGAGTGGGAAAATTCACATTGAAGTCAATCTCCAGTTCAAGATCTTAATCTCCTAATTGTGCTTTGACTGCTCTCTTACTTGAGGAAAATCATTGTAGCTTTGATCCAGATGCCTTCTTTGTAAGCCTTTATTTTAGTGTTTTGAATACACACCACCTGTTCTGTATTAGGTTTTGACAAAAATCTAATAAAACCCAAGTCTATAGGGTAGTGTCATAAATCTGGCACCTTTCCCAAATGCCACACTCACTTAATAGAAACATAATGTAATTTTCTTTGTGTTGTGTGTTCTGCATTCATTGCAATGTGTGTTTAGTAGCTGCATTTGAGAGAAGGCCACAAACAACCTATTCCTGAGTGCTGAAATATTGGCTTATAGCTCTTTTTTAAAAAAGCGAAATCATATGGCTTTTTTAGTATCTGGATCAAATTTTCCTAGTATTATCAACACAGCATTATAATTAGAGTCCACATAAAAATTTCAGTTTCTCTCTCAACCACCATTGTCTGTAAATGTTTTTAGTCATTGATGCATGGTAAGGAGTCTAAGGCAAATGCTAACTTTAGCAGAAATAAGTGCTTTTTGAAGCTATATTTAATAGGTGCACTGCAGATCCTAGTCTTTCAATTTCAAGACAAGGCACATTATTAAATACAAATTCATACCTCTCCCAAACCGATCACTTTTGAGGAGCAAAATCAGTTAAAATGGGACCAAAAAGCTGCAGTTTGGTTCTTATTTCATAGTCAGCCCCCATTTCAACCAGGGACTCTACCTAGTAATCTCATTTTGCCAGCTGTTTTTGCCCATGCTGTGGTGGTAGGAGGAAGCCTGGGAATTGGGCAGCTCTGCACATCTACTAGCTCCAAAGATATTGGCAGGGACTTGATGTAGTAAAAGGAAGAAGGAGACTGGAGGAATAATGTATAGCCTCATTTCACTTCCCAGAAAGACACTAAAGATGATTGAGCAATTGATTTGTGAGAGTCTGGAAAAAAAAAAAAAAATTGGTTTAAAAAGTGCCAGGGTAGAATTGCCAAGAAAAAAGGGCATCAGACCTGTCCCTTTCTGCTTTAAGGAGAGCAGCTGGCTGAGTGGGTAAGCGGCAGCGGGAGGCTTGGGTCGCTGCTGCTGGAGGAAAAAAACGCAGTTGTGTGGAGGGACCAGGTGCTCCGGATGGCAAAGCCCCTCATTAATCTCCACAGGTACTTACCCATCTCGGGGGTTGTTACTGTTGGCTCGATGGCAGCGTGACAGCTTTACCCGGGGGTGCTGGGAGCAGTGGGTGGACTGCCTGGGAGCCATGGAGAGGACCCCCATGCACCCAGGGCACCGGTCGGGGGGGCACCAGTGAGGCAGAGCCCCTGGCCCAGTGCTGGGCTGGTGGGGACTGGGGCAGCTGTGGCAGGAGGGAGGTAGCCATTACTGAGCAGGGAAAGGTAGGGACTGTGGCCAGCAGGCAGGCCCAGAAGAGTTTGAATTACATGCAGGTTTTGGGGTATTTCTGCTTAAAAACCCCTCAGCTGTTGTGATGGCGAAAAATTAACATGCTGTTATCGTGCTGGATTTGAGTTAAATGTGGCAAACTCAACTGTGTGTAGTGAAGAAACTCCCTGATCTGATCCTGCTCTCTGGGAAAGAAAAATTTTTAGACAAGGAGCAGTTGATGACACATTTGTATGACTTTGTTAATGCCTCTGTACAAGAAACAATTGTGGGCTATTTGGAGGAGGATATTCAAATGAACTTGACGTACTGAATAAGTAATCCAAAATCAACAGGATGAGCCTCAGCAGAGATAAATGCAAAGAGGTAAGTAGCTGGAAAAGCATCAGGGCAAAAAAAGATCCTGAAGCTATGGTAGACCGCAAAGTACATACTAAGTAATAATGTGTTGTGGTTTCTTAAAACATAGGATGGAGTACAAGGAGTGGTACACTGGCAATGTGGGAGATATTTGACCCATGTTACTCAGTAGTGGGGTAGCCTTCACCTTGAGGGACTATGGTCAGTGTAAAAGAGCAGGAAATAAAACAATTCAGAAAAGGCCATCCAGAGCTCTGGTTGGGATTAGAAGGGATGATTTACAAGGACAGACTGAGGTCTCTGAGGAAAAGCTGGAAATTTGCTTAATGAAGAAAAGAAAAAACTGAACAGCCTTCAGACATTGAAGAAACTGATGAAAAGGGCATGGTGTCTACTGAAGGATAGGAATAGATCATCTTGATATGTAGCGTAAAAAGTTTAAACTCTACATTAGAAAAGTTTCCATTTGTGAAGGTGGTGAAATACTGGAAAAGGCTTTGTAGACATTTTGTTATATATCCGTCACTGAGGGTTTTAAGAACATATTAGGTAACCTCAACCACAAATGGTCTAGATGCATTTGGTCCCATCTACAGGTGGGATTGGATTTGACAACCCTCTAAGATGCCTTCTAGCCTTCTATGTCTCTAATGCAGAGACAGAGCCGCTTGGGACTTCTCGGGAGTGAGCTGCAGGCGAAGATGCTGGGGGGACCATACAAGGGGGCAGGAAGGTGCAAAGTGCAGCCAGCTAGCAGCGGAGACTGTCCTGGTGCTCTGCTGAGTCTCAGAGAGGGGAAGTGGAGCTGAACTTGTTGCTGCTGGAAGGATCCAGTCTCCCAAATATAAGCTGCCTTGCCTCTCCACATCACCTGCCTCTCGGTGGATGCAGCAGTGGGTGCCTGGGTTTCCGAGGCTCTGGCAAAAGTAAAAAGGCATTTCAGGATACAGTTATTTTGCCCTCATCTCTCATAACAATCTGCTGCCCTAGATGACTGGCTACTTTTTAGTTTGCCTGAGCCCAGATTGTAGTGGTTCTCTTGGCAATGGGTGTTTCTGCTGTTCATCTGAGATAAACCTTGTTCTCCCTTCTCCTGGTTTTAAATCTGTCTAGTAAGGAACAGTTTGCACTGTGACACTGATTTACCTAGGCTAAACTGCTGAGAAGCTGTTTGGACAAAGTATTCTAAGTGGACAGGTCTTCCTTGTGTCACAGGAAAGCGCCTGGTAGTTTAAATAGGCATAATCCTTTCTGTGCTTCTTTTAACCATTTTTTTTTTTTTGTACTGTAAGTCTCTGCATAGAGTGGAAGAGCTGTCCTGGGTCTTGAGCCCGGGGGCAATGCTGTCAATTAAAAGACTCAGCTGACGTCTGTGGAGCTAAATCAAGACCCATGTGCAACACTTGCTGAAAGCAACATCCTTGCAGGCTGAGGTGATATTGTTCAGTTTAATAGAATAGTAATTCACATTCTTTGCTATATCTGTAGTTCTTCTATACTGCAGGTATCAGTTTGCCACTTAGTTCTTGCTGACTGTGTTTTCTAAATGTCCTTACACTTTATTTTTTGGTAGTTTTCTTGTAAAATTCATTTTTGATTCTCTAACCCCTGCTTATTACACGTGAAAGAACCTGCCAACCATTTATGTCCTTTTATGTGATTTCCTTGTTGAAGTGTTCTGGCTTATCCTGTTCTGACTTTCAGATTCTGTATGTTCTACATGAGTGGTTTTCAACTTCCTTGGGTTTTTGGGGCCCAGAATTATTCTGGTGGGGTTACAGGATCCTGTACAGCAAATTTAAGTACACCTGACAACAGGCTTTTTTAAAAAAATGTATTTATTTACCTTTTCAGATCCCTTAAAGGTAGTTCAGAGGACTCACATAAGGACACTACTGTTTGAAAGCCTCTTTCTGAATAGTGACACTCATGTTAATCAGTATAACATCATTACTTTTCATTATATGCATTATTGTTTATTAGCTCCTACGTTTAGTTTCTCTTAACGTTCCCTATAAACTAATTTTCTTAAAACCTATTACCATTTCTATTGCACTAAGATCTTGAAATATCTTTTAAAATTTCATTTTCTTCTCACTGCCTCCCTTTTATCTCTAGGCTGGTCATTCATTACAAATGTGGTGCTTATATTCAGCACTCGAGAAAGATGAAGCTTTGGCAGTGTAACAGCCACTTGTTTCTTTCCAAACCAGACCCAGCACAGTTACCCTACTGCCTGCCTTCAGCACTCTTCCCCTCTTTTCACTTCCATGAAGTCAATCCCATTCTTACTAACAATGACAGATTGGTCCTCATACCCTTTTTTTTTTTTTTTCCTTTGGTCACTCTGGCAAGCCTGCCAAACACTACTAATTAGCAGTTGTTAGATTTGGGCTCCGGTCCTCTGAGATGCTCCATACAAATGGACTCAAAGTGATTTCTGTGTATGCTGTGGGTGCGGGGATTCAGCCATCTGCAATATATGGTAGAGGGTGGCTTTTATAGCTGCGTTTCCACTATGATGTAGAACCAGTAGTTCATTTCATATAGGTCTTTAAATGCTTCTTAAATGATCTGAAATTTAGATAATATTCTTTTGAGCAAGATTTGAACTGTAACATTTTGGCTGTCCTTGAATATCTGATTGTCTCAAAAAAATGTGTAATCAGAACAGCATTTTTTCTTACTGGAACCTACTATCCTTAGTTTAAGAGTCCACTAGTATCACATGCCAGGAATTCAAAGGGCAATTTCTGCCCATGAAATGGAAGCAATCAGGAGGCTTGTTTTATGAGGGTATGTTGAATGTCACTAAATGACTATAGACTGGTTTGAAATATTCATGTGAAAAGGGTGCAGCAGGGCAAAATGAAGGAGAAATAACAATGCAGGGTGATATGCCAACCTTTAGTCAGATCAGGGCATCCTTTTTGAGCTGGGGGAGGCAGAAAATGTAAGAGCATTGTAGCAGGTCTTAAACCAATGTCATGTGATGCATACCTGGGCAATGAAATTATTTAAAATGCCTGTATAATTGTTTAGGGCTATTGCACTGACAAGTAGGCTCCTAAAGGTACCAGATCTGTGACTGAGGCCAGCACTTTGCTGGCACCATTGTACAGTCACTTGAATCCACACATTATTATAGGCACTCCAGAAAGCATGAGACTTCCATCAAAGGAGGTCCTGTTGCTTCAGCTATGAGCTCCTCCCTAGGGAATGACCACCTTGGGGCCATGCTGTAACACGTCCTTCTTTAAGGATGTCTTTTCCTATAACTGCAATGCCATTTATAGGGCACAATCTATCTTTTCCCATCTCCATGGAGTCAGGAATGTTGTGAACCAAAGCTCCTTATATTGGAGAAATGAGCTTGATTATTTTTCAGATCCATCAGCAACCTTAGTAATCCATTATAAATACAGATGGAGGAGTCTTGGCAGTAGAATGTAGGTGCTAGTTTAAGACCTAAGAAAAGATGTAGATGCAAAAGGTGGGATTCATTTAATTAAATGTATATGTCTGAATGTATACATCTGTGTCTGTGCTGGCCACCCCAGGTCCTCTGTAGTCAGTGGAGAGAAACTGACAACTCTGGGGTCTTTTAAAAGAAGACTTTTAAAGAAGTAGACTTTTAAAATAAAGACAAATACCACCAAAGGAGCCAGATTTGACATTGCATATGTTTAGGAGGCAAGCTGCAGAATAAATGGGTGTTAATGGTTGCATATCATGGGCATGCTGTGTGCTTTTAATTTAGAGCAGCTACAGGACCTCCAGTTTATGGAAACTCCACAGTCACTTCTGCACAGTGCACAATATCTGGACTGTGCTCCTCCCCAGATTAACCCCTCTGGGGTGCAGATGTTCAGACGTGGTGAGGCTGCCCCTGGGTTGTGAGAGAGATTGTCAGTGAAACAATATAAGTGGAATTACATGAAGGCTAGATTAGGTATAGGCATCCAGTTGCTTCAGTCATTTTCCACGCTGTCCTTGGCCCAGCTGCTCATTTTCAGCAGGTCTTCAGTTGTTTTCCAATCCATTCCTGAATGAGTGTTCATGAAAGGCTTGCTTGCACAGCAGCCTAGGTCAAAAGCTGAGGAAGACAGCTAGACTAGAACTTGTAAAAGCTCTTGAGACATTTTGTTTCCAGTTTGGGATTTGGGTTGTTCTTTTTTCCTCTGATTTGTGAAATCTTTCATGCCCTTTTAAGAAAAGGATTCTGAGGTTAGGTATACAGTTGGAATTACAGTTGGAGTACTGGTGTTTTCCTCTTTGTTCAGTCATTGATGAGAGCCACTCTTCTTATTAATATTCACACATTTCTTTCCTATTAATATTCATGCTTACTTCTACACTAGAATTTATTAAAAATGTGCATTTTGGAAACTGCTTTCAAGCTAAGAATTGACAGAACATCTATTACTTTGCTTACTTCTTCCATTTGTGTTCTCTAGGCAACAAGAAGATTATGCAGGCTAGATTACAATGTGTCAGTTATGTATGCATGCACATATATATTTATAAAATAGATATATACTGTATGCATAAATTGCATAAGTAGTGTTAGTGCTTCCATTTGCAGATCTCAAGGCACTTTCCTGATGAGTCTAAACATTTTAACCTCTTTCTTAGGTGTGGGGAAGCTGAGGTAGAAAGGGGATGTGGCTTGTTTAAAACCATATTAACAGCTCAGCAAGAAAGGGAATCTATGCCTTTGATTTCCAATACAGTGCTCCATTGGTGGGGAGAGATATCCATCTTATCTATGTAACTTACTTTTCTTAAAAAACCCCTTCCTTTTCCTGGAAATTCTAACTCAATTGTTAAACTTTAAAAACCTAATTTTGCTAGTATTTTGAAAAGAAGAAAAAAAAATATATTTGTAAAGTGTGAAAACCCAATCCTGTTAGTACTTAGGGCAAACTTGGTCTACAGCGATAGGATCAGGTCTCTGTTTACAGGCCAAAGTTTGAAGAAACAGTAAGTTTGGGTTTAAGACTCCTACTACCAAACAAAATAGGCTGTGACATGGGACATGATGACACTGATCCAGGATGAACTCACTCTTCCAGTTCAAATATGTAAAACACCCATAATCCGGTGTTAACTTTTTACTGGCAGGCTTTGTATGAGATCAGTTACTGTCTGTCTGCACCACTCTAATTTTATGCTAGACAAGTAGCATCTGTCTTTCTGCAGCCAGCATAAAGCCAGCATAAAACTGACATAATCTATGCATCAGGTCCTCCAGTTAATTTGACAGAGAAACAATGCTGTGACCGCATCTGATCTGAATCGGTTTTGTCCTGCTGTCTAACCAGTAGTGCAGAGATCTTGCACGAACGGTGATGGAAGCGTGGCCTTAGCTCAACGCCCCGGTCCCGCTGCTGTTTCACACCCGGGTTCCCTTGCCCGTTCCCACGGGCATTCACCGGGGACAGGGAAGGGACAGGGTGGCTCTTCCTTCGCGGTTTCCCGGGATGGCAGGGGAACACTTGAGGCTGTCCTCCCGCTCCCGCAGTGTACTGGGCTGCATCTCCCCTTCTGTTTTTCACCAGCACCGCCGCTAACGTGTGGCCATCGCTGCGACACGCTGAGGGAAACCGAGAGGCGCTAAACCCGCACCACGGCTGGCCAGCCCCGCTCCGCTGCCAGGAGCGCAGGGAGGGGGACAGGGGAGGTTCAGGGAGGGGGACGGGGGAGGTTTCGGGAGCGGCCCCGCACACACAGCACCGCGGCAGCGACCACCAGACGCGACACCGCGGCGTGGGGCGCAGCGGGCTCCGGCTGCACCCACCGCTCCGGGTGTCCCTGCCCGTGCCCCCGCCGCTTAACGCCGCCGGCCCTCTTCCCCGGCGGCGATGCCAGACCTGAGGACGCTGTCATCTTGAAGGGCGCAGGGGAGGGACCGTGCGGCAGGGAGGCGGCGGTGCCGGCTCCCCGGGAAGAGGCGGGCGCCAGCAGCAGCATCTCCCCGGCAGCCGCCGCACGAAGGCGCGCTCCCGGCCGCCCCCCCCTCGCCGCCCCGGCCTCCAGCGCGCCACCGCCTCCCCGGGACAGCGGGGGGCTCGCCCGCCCGCCCCAGGGGCCGCCGCAGGGCCGGGGAAGGCGAGCGCGGCCTCGCCGCCTCCCGGGCGGCCGCGGAGGGAGGGCGGGAGAGAGGGAGGGGGGCGGGCGGGGAGGGGGGGCGCGGCGCGGCTGCGGCGGGGCGGCCCGCCCCCGCGCTCGGCGGCGGCTGCCGCAGGCGGCCCCGGCCCCCATCGCCGTCGCCATCCCCATCCCCATCCCTATCCCTATCCATCGCCAGGCCGGCGGCGGCGGTGCCGGTGCCGCCCCTCGGCCGCGGCCGCGCCCGCCCCCCGGTGCCTCGGCGGCGCGGCAGTGCCGGCGGGGCTATGGCCGCGGAGGAGGTGCTGCAGGGCGCGGACCATTACAAGAGCGAGATCGAGCGGCTCACCCGGGAGCTCTCCGAGACGACCCACGAGAAGATCCAGGCGGCGGAGTATGGGCTGGTGGTGCTGGAGGAGAAGCTCACCCTCAAGCAGCAGTACGACGAGCTGGAGGCGGAGTATGACGGCCTCAAGCAGGAGCTGGAGCAGCTGAAGGAGGTGAGCCAGCCCTGGCTTTTGTCTCGCCCCGCGCCTCGCAGGGGCGCGCAGCCCCGCCGGGTGCGGGGAGGTTGCGGGGGCGCCCCACGCGTGTCCTTCCCCGGCGCCCCGGGCCAGCCCCCTGCAGGCGGGCGAGCAGAGATCTGCGGGCCCTGGAGCGGCTGCGGGGATCCGTGGGGTGGGGAGGAGGGGTTTCCCGGGGCCGGAGGATCAGCCGGGACCGCGGAGCTGAAGGACGGATGACACGAGATTGCAGCCCCCCCGCCCTGGGAGATTTCCCTGGAGCCGGGGCCGCGCTCCAGCCGCTGCCGCCGGGAGCCACAACTTCTGGGAACAGGCGTCTGCCGCGGTGGAGGGTGCCGCCAGTCGTACCTGCATCGTCCGGGGCTGGTTTTTTAGGCAGAGGAAACTGAACAGCCCATAGGATGAGAGCTGAGCAAACCTAGTATATAGGGACCCGGAATCCATGTAAACAGTCGCCTGCAGTGCGTGAGGAGGGAGACAGTTCCTTTTGAAGTTATTTATAGACCTGCTTTATTCTGCCAGGGAGGGGAATCGCTGCCATTAAGGGGGGGGTGTGTGGGTGAAGTGGCCATACTATAGTCTCGAGGTCACCCCCCCATCAGTGGAAATTAAACTTCTGCGTCATGCTGAAAAGATAAAATAGTTGATTGGAGAGGTGGTTTTGGTTTATCTTTCAAATGTGTTTTTGTCACATCCAAAGTATAAAGTAGGTGAGTGCTACACCCTACCTCCTTTCAGCTTTGCTAAACATGACTCTCAAAAATCAGCACTCCTTCTATGTTCATCATTAAGGGAAGTAACTTGAGATTGATACAGTGCACATACACGGGAGCTACAGGAGGGGTGTGTGTACACACATATGCAGAGCTCATGTCTCTCCATTTTATGGTATTTTTGTACTATCTTAGAATGTAACTAATTACATATTTTCTAAAGAGAAGATAAAGTATCAAACAGCTAATCTCCCAAATTTAAAAGGTATCTTTTTGTTCTACAGAAATATATTGCTATATATGATGTGCAGAAATTCTGTTCAGTTAGAAATCATGAACATACTCCATATTGAGGGAAGCCACTTAATAAACTCAGATTATATATGCATATATCCTTTTAGAATATTAATTGATGCACTTTTAGAAGTATTTTTAATAAAATAAAGGTTTCATTTTACTTGCAGGTAAATGAGTTATGCTACAGACTTGGTTCAGTGTCCAGAAGAGTTGAAAAAATTATATTTTCAATAAGAAGAATAAAGCTGTTTTTCAGAAAAACCTACTGATCTCCTTAAACTTGATCTCTGCCTCCCCACCCCCCCCCCGAGCCTATGCAGTAGGCTCAGGACTTTGAAAGCAGTAATCACAAATTGAGGGATAGAGACACATAACTTGCACTGGCATGAGGGCAGTGCTATTTGAAATGACCTAGCAGTAATAGAGGAACAGAAATAAGTGGGAAAAGTACAGTGCAATTTCTAGGCAAAAAAAAAAAAAAAAAAAAAAAAAGAGGCAGAGCTGCAGCTAGCTGTTATCCCATCATAATAACATACAAAAGAAGACTGATCAGAAACCAGGATGACACATGGGTGCATATGGCCACAGATAGAAGGGATAGTGCAAGGAACTGAGTTGAAATTATTAAGTTAGAGGGACTGGTCAACATGATTAACTGAAATCAAAGATGGGCACAAATTCTGTTTACCTCCCCTTGAAGTCAATGGGATTGCATGCTCTGCAGCCCAGAATGTCTCCCGTGGGGCCATGCCTTCATGCTGTGCCAACCACAGCATGGACAGAGGATATCCACGGAGAGAGGAAGAGGAGAAATCCTCTATCTTGCCTGATGCCAAGCAAGAGCGGAGCCTCTCCAGTTTCCAGTCCAGGCCCAGGGCTCTCAATTCCAGAGCTGTCCTTAGCTGCAGGTAGGGCATTTCCATCCCCCACCTAGACTGCAAGAGATTTTTTTTCTTGCTTCTAACCTTTATAGAAGAATCCACACTGATTCTTACTGTACATACAATCCTGCAAAGCAGAATTTGCTCATGTCCCTTCCTGTTGCTGTAATTTGTTTTCTAGCTTCTCTCCATCGTGACTGTTCCCTGAGCGCAGATTGGAGTTATAACTGTGAGACATAAGCAAACAGTGCCTCTGACGACACCAGTGAGGCAGAATTCAGGTGGTTCAGGCAAACTGTCTTGTGTAGACTTGGGGGCATAGGTTTTGGGGGTGTAGGGTTCTGTCTGAAAGCTCTCAAAGTGGCAAAAGTCCAAAGACAGCTTTTTTATTAAGGCTCTGACCAAAATGTGTGGAGGAGGGTCTTTGTGTGTCATCTCCAGCAGGCCCTACAGAGGATGTGCTGGACAATGGCCTGGGTGGGGTCTCAGTGGCAGGACATCAAAACGCCGTGACCGACTAACAGGAGCTAGGAAGGCTCTCATAATGTCAGCAGGGATCTGTGCTTCTGCTCTCACCTCGCTTCATCTGCAGCCTCTCTGAAGCTGTGTTGACTATGAACAGAATTTATATACACAATAGAAATATAGGATATTAGGTATAGAAATTAGGCCTCAGGTTTGCACTGAAAAAAATAGTTTATCCATTCATGAGGAAGAGTAGGTGCAAGAGTGTGGGCAGGATTATGCTTAGGACTATTGTCTCTGAGGGCCTTCTCTGAACAGATTCAATTACTGGCGTCAAATTTTATTGAGTCAAATCTTCATTTTTTAACTGTTTCATTATTAAATTCTTGTGTTCTGTTGTTAGGAGTTCATTGTATTTATTGCTCAGCAAACGGAGCTGCCCATCTTTAACTGCTCAGCCATGGCTTAGCAGTCTAGGATCTGAAGTCTTCTCCCACGCTCCTTGGCAATTCAGAACTCCAGTGAACTTCAGCAGGGCCTTCTCCATATAGACTGCAATACAGATACAGAGTCTCAGCTATATGATAATTTCCATTGTTGGAGAGTGAGATGAGAAAGTAAGGCCATTATAGGATGTTGAAGTAAAAGCCAATTGCAATACATTACATTAAATATTAATACTTGTATACAGGATGTATGCTATCCTCCATGCAATATGAATTGTTTTAGTAACCTCTGATGTTTCTGGTGCTGTATTCAGAGGTCTCTGCTTTAGCCTAAGGCTTTGGTGTTTTGGGCCATGAGATTGATGTACGTTACAAAAACTTTGAAGTTTTAATCAGTGACCTAATAAGGACTTCTTCAAATGAGAGCAGTTATCACACATGTAAGCTGTCCAGGAAAGACTCAAGACATCTATCAGCTACCAACCTTACGTTTTCAAAAATGAACTGAATGGTAGGAAGGAGAAAAGGTATACTCTGTTGTGTTGGCTTTAATGGCTTTCAGTGTTATGAGATGCAGTACTTGTGGTCCCAATGTTAGGCAAGATTGTAGTGTTAAACAAAACATTATTATTTTTAAAGCTTTATTCATTTTCATAGGTTTTTTTCAGTCTGTAAATGATGTTTCTGTGCCTCACTCAATTACATCTCAAACTAGTGGAATTTTGGGCCTTTGGTAAAAACACTATAGTTTTAGGGTCCCTGTTCAGAAAGTTACTTTAGCAGATGTGCCTTTTAACCTGCAGTCTGTAAGAATGTAGAGAATAAGACTCATTGCTATTAGTCAAGAGATTGAAGGTAGACTGTATTCACTGTCTTGCTGAGTTGAGAGTTTAATTACCAGCATATTTTATGGAAAACATTTTCCAGTGGTTTTAGTATCTGTGGTCTCACATGTTTACATTGCATTTGCTGTAAAGATAATGTTTGTTGTTAGCTTTCCTTCTCTTAATGAAGTGGCTTCACACTGATCTTCTTGCCTGGCCTGTCTGCTGTAGCTGTTCCTGCTTGAGCAGGAAGGATGGATGATATGATCTCAACAGGTCCCTTCCAACCTCAACCATTCTGTGACTCTGTGATTAGTTACTGTGCACTGGTGGCCTGTAACATTTTTAAAGGGCAGAAATATCAGTCAGTCCAGTCATGATAAAATGGGGATGGAAGGCAGCTTTGGTGTCCAACTCTGCAAGACATTTAGGCCTGGGAAATCTAAGCAGAGATTTCTTTTGGGGAATCAAATCACATACATAGCAGTTGAGTAGATCCTCAGGTCCCTCTCCTTGACTCCCTCTCTGACTAATTTAGGCAATATCTCACTTGGCTTCTTGACTTTTATGTATTTTGATCTATGGAGACAAACTTCCACTGGACTACACATAGCACTGGCTATCTGATTTCCAGGTTGAAGATGCAGTTCAGTGTTTGCTTTACTTTAGACCCAACTACCCTTGGTAAATTACTGGAAATGAGGCTATTGATGAGCAGCCCTGTCCTTGGCAGATCAAAAATTCTTGTTTTCTTTACCTCACAGAGATGTTGTATCAATGATTATGAAGTGCTTAGTCAGTTTACTGATAGGGCTTCCACAAAAAATTCTCAGTCTGTGATTAAAAAGGGTTTTTGAGGAATAGAGCTGAAGGTCTTTCTGACAGCTTCTTTTCTGCTCTGCTTTTCCCTGCACTACTTTAACGCAGGTGACTCAAGCTCCATCTCCCCCCTTTTCTGACACGGTGCTGCCCCTCTGGCTTCCTCACTGTTCTCCAAAGCCTCTCACACACCTGCTGCTGGAGTCACCTCTGCCGCTTCCATCTTTGAAGTGTACAGCTGGGGGAACTTCTCTGGATCCAAAAAGGGCAGAAGAGGGGGAGACTCCCTATCCTAAATACAGCGCCGTTAAATGGGGATTGCTCTACACACTTGTCTGCATCACATGATGCTTAAAAAAGTGTGAAGCGGCTCATAAATACCAATGAAATGTTCTGGATTCTCCCCAAAGATGAATGTGTCCCAAATACATAACTAGAAAGCTGTGAACTGATGTCATCTCAGTATATCTTTACACCTTCTTCCAGTTACAGCGTTTGTGGGCCTGTGCTGGATGAGGCTGAACATTTTCAGCATCTCATCCTGATCTCAACACTTTTGTCCTTGGTGTCTGTTCACATTGTGTCACTTGGAAACACTGTGCTGCCTAGCACCCAGCTCAAAGATGAGGACAGGGCAAGGGTGAGTGAGCTGGAGGGACTCCACTGGGATGCTCTCTGCAGTGCTGTCTCCTCTAGAGCCCAGCCAACACTACCTCTGTCTCTAAGGCATACACTGCTAATGGGAGAGTTTTTACCCAGTTCCCTTTCACAGCTGGCCTGGTTAGGAGAAGACAGCAGAGCAGTATGGAAAACTGTTACACACAGAAAGGAGCATGTGGAAGGCAATCAAACTTCAGTGATCAAGCTGTTATGTAGGGGCTTGCACAGCAGCTGGATCCAGAACAGCCCTAAGTGGCTCTCATCACTCTGCACTTTCCTCATAAGCATAGGTCTGCAACAAAAAGAGTGAAGATGCTCTGAGCAGTTCATTTTGGGAGGTATGCTTACAAGGAATGCCATAACAACATCAAGCAGCAGCTTGCAAAGCTTTCATTCAGCTATTACAGGCTGGGGACTGACTGGTTGGGGAGCAGGTCTGTGGGAAAGGATTTGAGGATCCTAGAGGACAGTGAGCTGAACGTGGGCCAGCAGCGTGTCCTGACATTGAAAAGGACTGTTATTAGCAGAAGCATAGCCGGTAGGTTGAGAGAAGTGATTATGACTTTCAAATTGGCACTTGTTAGACCCCATCTGGGAAACAGCATCCAGTTTTGGGCTCCCCTAATACAAGAAATACATGGATAAACTTGACTGAGTTCAGCAGAGGACCACCAAACTGGTCAAGAGCTGAAGCGCTTGCCCTGTGAGGAGAGACTGAGGGAGCTGGGCTCATTCAGCCTGGAAAAGAGATGGCTGTGGGGGATCCAGCAGCAGCCTGCCCATACCTACAAGGAGGTTACTGAGAAAGCAGAGCCAGGCTCTTTACAGTGGTACATGGTGGGAGGACATGAGACAACCAGCATAAATTGAAACTAGAGAGATTCAGACTGGATTTAAGGAAGAACTGTTTCCCCACGAGGACAGGCAGTGCCGCAGGTTGCCCAGAGAGGTTGTGCAGTCTCCTTCCAAAGGGGATTTCGAGCCCCAGCTGGATAGAGTCCTAGGGAACCCAGTCTGATCTCAGAGCTGACCCTGCTTTGAGCAGGAAGTTGGACTAGAGAAGAAAGGAGGTAGACAGCAAGGGACCTTGAACAATGCAAGGTCTCTGAGGGTGCCCACTGAGCCCAGTTAAATTCCAGTAGCAGCCTGCTGTGAGTTAATACATAACAGCATGCTGCCTGGAAAGAGTGACCATTAGCAGAGCCACAGCCTCATTGCCTTGAAGCCCCAACCTTCTTGCTTGAATTTCATTTTCTTTTGCTTGTCATTAAGCCTGCATTGACCTGGGGCTACTGAGGGTGTGCTCTTCTTTCAACAAGACAACCTTGCATCTCCCTTTGTCATTCTGGCCCTCTGCCTCTCAGTTGTGCAACTGTTTATACTGTCACACCAGGGTAGAAAACTGACCTCAGTTAAAAATAACTGAGGAGGGGGTGTATGCTATCTGTAACCCAGATTGGTTACATGATGTGGTTCACAATACCTTCCCTAAACTGTTTTACCTGTACTGCCAAAAAATTCAGCACAAGGATAGGAATGAATGCCAAGGAAAGAGGGGGACGGGATGAACTGCTTAAACAGGTACTGATGTTAAAAGAGATGCTCATCAAATTATGGCAGGATTGCTTCCTCTAAGAGGAAATGAATCCTGTGCATTAGCCTACAGAAAACATAAGCAGCTGAAATAATTTTAGGGGAAATTAGGGCTGTTGTTGGAGCTTTGGCAGCATGCAAAGAAAAATGTAGATGAAACTTTTTTTTTTTCCCCAGGGACCTGTATGACCAGTTGCTCTCAGTAATTGTGTTGTATCCTTATGAGCCAGTGCAGATAAACGTGATTTTAGTCTTCCTACAATAGCCAACCCTTAAACAATGATAGTTAGCTTTAAATGCTGCAGGCTTACATACTCCTAAAATAAATCTAAATAGAGTTCAATTTTCTCCCAATAGTTAAATTATTTTCTTACTTTCACTCTTTCATCTAAGAAATCTAAGAAATTCCTCTCTAATCTGAGGGATTCTGACCAAATCAGTCATCTGGCCTGAACTCCTCAGAGATAACTGGAAGTTACAACTGGATTTTATGTCATGGAAAAGTTAATTTTCCATAGATTTTCTAGAAAATATTGGATTAGTACCAAATCTAAAATGACTGTCTGAGGTGTTAATGGGTGAGCCAGGCATTATCATTGTGAAGTACTTCCTGTCTAAATCTTGAGAATGTAAAATTAGGGCTCACTGAAGAGATTTTAATCTAAAAGTCCACATCTGTTTGGAATTAGGCCTTTTGCAGTGGATTAGAAAAAAAATGCTACCATCTTGTCGCCTTCCTTTAGGTGAAATATTTTTCCTTTCCTTCTGTATTGCATTGTGGATTTTCTTTCTAAGGGGTGTGCGTGCAGTCTGTATGCATAACAGCAGTCAGTTGAACACCTGGCCTGGCTTTACTGAAAGTGCAAATAGGGGCAAAACAGTGGTGGAGAAAATAAGATTTGGCATAAAACAGTGATTTGTGAACATTCATCACGGTAAAATGAGGAGCATTCTCAAAGTCAGATGGATAGAGTAAATTTGCACCTGGACAACTTTTATATATCTTATGCAATTGGCAATTGGAGGAAAATATGTGCAAGATCATGCGTTTTTCTGACTGTATTGATGATTTATAGAAAAAGAACTTTCTTCCTGAACAACCTATTGAGTTTTTCAAATGAGCATGAATATGTTTGTTCTTCAGCACCTTGTTTTCTCTCTTGGTTTTGCATTGGTGTTTTGTTCAGCATATGGACAATGGGAATAAAATCTGATTCACCGCTTGCTCATGCATCCCTAATGGCTCTGCTGCGTTATAGGGCTTTGCTGCTGCACAGTTGCCTTTCCTATGGATTTCCCTTCCATATTTGTCTGATACCTGAGGGGGTAATGTTTAATTCAATAAAATTCTGTACCATACATTTTTTCTTTGGAATTATTTTAATTTATAATGGCAGAGACTGAAAAGCATGCATTCATTTCTGCTGAACTGTCTTACATTTGTGGCGTCACTTTCATTGCCCTCTTCATTCCTCATTTCCTTGTGAACTCAACAACACTCTATATTATGGGGGAGGAGGGAGGGTATTTTCCTAATTTAGAGGAATTGACATGGCATGTAGAGACATGAATGTGCCCTTTGTCCCTTTACCCACTTGCATCACTAGCAGCAGATGATTATGAGGAGAAACGAGCAATTCTCCATACTGTACTGTGAAAGCAGTCCATGAGTACAGACCAGCTCAGATGGAAGTAGTTAGGACTAGTTAGAAGGTGAAAAATGCACCTTCAGCAAGGGCAAGTGCCTAAAGCTGAAGTAAGCAGGTAGAAATTAAGCTAGATTGCAGGTTAGTGTTTTGATGGAGACTCTACTTCTCTGCAGGGTGTAGTATTAAAAATAATTTTGGGATTATATTTGTGTTTCTGAATTTCTGTCACTATCCAAGTTGAATTAACTTAACAGTTAAAAGAAAAAGCAGGCCACTGTCCTAAATCTATGGTTTTGGGACAGACCTATGAAAACTATTAACACTAAAAAGCTTTCACTAAGGCTGAAACTGGTCCACACACCCATTTTCAGCATCTCTCTTGTGGTTCCTCCCTCTCTGCAGCCCATAATTTTCTGCTTCTCGTTCTTGTACAGCATTCGTCTCCTGTCCATGATGGTTTATGTACTTTTTAATCTACTTTTTTTCAGTCTTTGCCCTACATCTTAATTAGTGTTGATTTGCTGCTCTGTAAGACATGGAGCTGACTTTTTTTATATTAAAGACCCTTTTTATCATTGTGTGACTGTAAGAAATCTGGATATTTGTGGCAGACTAGACCTTCCATACTGTGCAATGACATATTGCAATGACATGAGGGAATCCTAGAAATACTTACAAATGTTGTTTTAACATGGACTGAAAATGAAACAGCAGCAGGTTTGTCAGCTCTGCTTTGTAGCAGCTTCACCATTAAAATCATCCTTTGAAAGATCACTTTTAAGGCAGCTTTAAAATTTGTTTGGCTGAAGTAGTACACAGGAAGAAGATACCTTTTCATAAGGTGTTGCAAAAATCAACCCTTTTTTTTATATTATTGTATTGTATCTGGAGTTGTTTATTTATTTAAGCCCAGACAGGAAGATTGATGCCCAGTGAGGTTAAATAATACACTCAGTCCTTGTGATCAGTGCTGGGAGTGAGGCCCATTATCCACACAGTCATGCCATACCCTCTCCATCGCCCCCGCTCCCCTGAATCACACCTAATTTGCCTCTGTGCTGTACAGCTGTGTTCAATCCATCTACACAGCAAGTAGTTTTCCAGTGCTAGCAGTAATATATACAACACTGTGTTTAACCAAGAAGCATAAAAGATGTCATCAGTTACCGGAGTTAGTCACCTTTCACTTCAGTCAATCACTTCTGGGGACATTTCAACTAAATTATATAAACTTCATCTCTCTCTTGTGTTTTTTTTTTTTGTCTGTGTTTGTTTATTTTTAATTTTGTGATCTCTCAGAGCTCACAGGTGACACACAGTTAGCAGGGGCAATGCTATGCATTCAGTATGCACTCTGGGAAGGTTATCAGCACCAAACAGTCTTTCCTTGATTTCCCTAGTCACTCTGGATGGATCTAAATGTCAGTGAACTGAGAAGGAACTGTGAACTGCTCTTTGTCATCACTGACTAATGGCTACATCCATGGAGGGAAGCTGGAAGTTGTTAACAGTTGCAGTTTTAACTTTTGTTTTGGTTACCTAGAGGAGGAAAATCAGTTCCTAGTGGTTGGAAAGCTCAGATACAAAGATGGAAAAAGATCAGCAAGCCTGTAAGTATAAAGATAGGAATTTGGGTCAAGCAAAGGGAACAGGTGGCTTGGTGAAGTAATTCATTTATAAAAGCTTGGCAATTGGCCAAACATGAGCACAGCATGATTTAGATTTAGGCTTGCTCAGGACTGGAGTCTTGTCTACTCACATCCACAAGGCAAGATGCAGGATGCCAAGCTGCACTGAATCCTGGCCCTGTACTTCCAGCAAGACAGAGCTCTCAACCTTCTGGCATTCGAGTTTCCAGAGAGCTAGAGCATTTGGTAGGGGGATATGTGGTGGGTTCACAATTGGGTTGAACTGTCTGTGTAGGCATAGCCTCTGGTTCCTAATTTGATGGCTAATCCAGGATACTTAACAACTATGGTCTGACTTGAATCTATGATTCCTCTTATTAAAAATGTGCTCTCAATAGCTTGTAGTTTGTATAATTCATAGTATTAATAAAGACAAGTTGGAGGTTTTTTAGGTGGAAAAAGTTTTTCTCATACCCTGAATACCTCACCGAGTTTTTACAAAGCATTAAAAGTTTGCACTGTTCTGGATAGTTCCAGGTGTCTGCACAGCAATGGCAAACATGCAGAGCTTGTCCGAGTTTAGTGGAGGGACACATTTGCATTCAGTCCTTTCTTCCTTTGATAACTGCATGTGATTCTCACCTACAAACAGTTAGGAATGGTTTTATTTAAGCATCTCGTGAAGAATGCTGTCTCTAAAAATATATTCAGGATTGAGCCTCAGGGTCATTTATAGCAGGTATGACTTGAAGACCAATGCTGAAGTCCTGGCTACGTGGGTAAGTCAAAGATAAAATGGGGCAATAATTTAATTGTTGAGCCTGTGCCCACCACCTGCTGGAAAACATCAAGATGCAAGTATTTATTATAAACTGAGAATTCAGATTTCTTCCCACCAAAGAAGGGAGAACTGGCATAACTACAATTACTAGGTCTCAAACATGATTCCTGCAGCTTAATGAATTGTCGTAAGTTTGCTGAGCTTCAGTAACTGATCCTGTGCATGCACTTGACTAGCCCCAAATGTGTAAGGGCAAAGTAATGAAAAAAACCCAACAAACACAAAGCCCAGCAGAAACCTGAAGGAAAGAGTTTTCAGCTGACGTGTATCTTCCATCTGCAGTAAGCTAAAAATGTGCACTAGATCAATTACTAATCCATAAAATCTCAGTCATAAATCTGGGCCCTTTGTGACAAATTTTTAAGTAAAATGTAAGGATGTGGTAACAAGGACTCCTCTGTGAAATAAAATGTATGATATATAATAACTATAAGAGAAACAGTAGTTAGATGGAATATAATTGTCTGTGTATACCAATATGGGAGATGGAGGAACATGATGTCTGCTAGGACTGCATTACTTTGGGCATTAGGTAATTCCATTTCTTGGGCATTAGGTAAGTTTTTATTTTTACTGCCAGTTAAGGTCTGATGGTTGGCATCTGATAATAATTAAACTTTCACTTAAGATGCTGTAAGCTCAGCTGTGTAAAAATAGTAGCAAATCTGGAACAACACAGTTGAGTGATAACATTTTTTTCCAAATGTGCTGAATTTGAAGTTACAATGATGCTATATATTCTTAGATGCTTACTATTCCTAAAACCAAAGCCATATGAAAGTGATAGAACTGAATTATCTAATTTGGATACCTGGAAATTTGGAGCCTAAAGTCTGTATTTTAGTTATCATGGAAAACATTGGGTTTGCCTTATTAAGCAGGCTGAGCAACCTTGTATTAAAACCTACATGACTTCTTTTTGCTCACATGCTTTGAAATTACAGATCACACTTGTCTGGGTGACTATATGTAGATTTTGGGATACACATTTAGGCTGCTGGTTTTAAACATTTTTGCTGTGATCTATTTTAACACTGCTTCATGATTTGTGATTTCAAATATTTTCTGTCTTCTTGCTTGTGGAGAGGTATTTGTTCTAGAACGGAAAATGCAGTGACATCTTGAGTATAGTTTTAGCTCTTGGTGTTTGAAAAGTACTTTACTCACGGTTCCTTGGGCTGAGGTTAGAGACATTCAGAGTCATGCATGTGTTTTATGGCTGTTGAATTTGCTTTTGTAGCAGATTAGACTGATGAGAAGACACTTAAATCTAAAATGAGCATATAAACCTTGTTTGGGTATAAATAACCCTTTCCCTGGGTATAACAGGAAGAGTTGCAGTTAAAGACCATGCTGTGTATATTTCTTATTCTGTGAAGATCTCTTATTTGCAAGATTCTTCTTGAAATGTGGCTCCTGGTTTCTTTACCGGTGAGAACTTGAGTTAGGCATGCACCAGTGGGAGCTAGGGAAAAAAGTGCACATATATTATACTCCTATTACTACCTGCTGTAAGTCAGATACAATTTGAAAGCAAACTTTGGGCCTTCAGAGAAGGACTTACCAAGAATAAGTCCTTAGACAATATAAAAATTATTTAAATGAACAAGAGTATGTCACCTGCTTGTAAATTATTTCCAACCCAGAAGTGGGTTTGGAAAAGGGGATCCTGAATCCTGCCCCAAAACCCTGTGGCAGAGACTCTTCTGCCAGGTTCCTCAGCTCAGCTGTTCCTACTTAGGAAAGCTCTGTGGTTAAGACTGAGAGGCCTCTATTTCAAGTCTTTTACCACTTATTTTTTCAGCAGAAAGTAATCTACCACTTGAAAAGGAGTCCAAAATCTGATAAGCAGCATTTTTAGGAGCTTGCAGTCCAAGGCTTTGTGCTATCTATGAAGAAAGGAATCGCAGCTTTGCAAGTGACAGTGTTATGAATAGTCAACCACTTACGGGAGCACTGGCACTGGATGGATTCGGGGGAAAAGCCAGAGGGAGTGAGTCAGCATGACCTTGGCTGCTGTCAGAGGGATGGGTACTGCATCCAGCCTCAACGGTCACTGACAGTGGTTGGGGTCTTTAGGGGGAAGAGCCTCTGGTGAAATAAAATTCATGAGAGTAACCACCGCTGGTATGTGTCTGACAGATGTCACATGTATATAGTAGTAATGAAAGCATCAGCACAAAGCAGTTTGTAGTTATTAAAAAATAATTTTGTTAGTAAACAGGTCTGGTTCTTTGTTACCCTGTAAAAGAACAGACAGGACTTCCTTAAGGTGGGAACATTCTGAAAAATCAAAATACTGCTTGTTTCATGAGCTGCTGTTTGCCCACTAGGTCTCAGCAAGGTGGGATAAATTGTTATTTATTGCATGACAGTAGTACCAGGGGATTCTGCAATGCCTGGCACAATGAGTTTCATGCATATAAATACAAGGTTGGGGATTTTACAGTGGAAATAGACAACCTTGTCAGGGATTTGCTATTAAGGAATAATAAGAGAAATTTACAGATGAGTAATGAAGGCCCAGAAGCTGTGGAGGGATAGGCTGCCAGAATTTAATAGGAAATCTCTGGCTAAATCACAAATAAACCACAATTTTTTCTCAGATCTAGTCCAATCATTTATCTTCCAAAGATCCTTCCATTTTAAAAAGCTGGTGAACCAGAAAGCCAAAGCAATCGACTGCCCTGTACTCACAGGCCAGTGTGTGCTGGCAGTACCTCCCACTGGTGCCAGTGTGACCAGTAAGGACATTTAGGGGTTGGTGTTGCTGGTAGTTTTGCTACTTTAACACAATCAAAAGTTAAGGAAAAATGAGGATGAAAAACTTATGGAAACCTCTTCGATTTCTTAATTCATTATTCGGCAGCATTTCAGTGGTGAAGCTCTTGTCATTAGAGATCATCAATAGCTCTTCTGCTGCCCCCTGTGGAACTGTCCCCTTCACCTTACCATCTTTATGTGGTCCCTCTCCCATGTACTCTGGTGATCCCAGAGCACATGGAAAGTACGTGGGATCCCAGAGTACATTGCCATCTCTCACCCCCAGCTGCCCTTTCTGCTCTGTCCTCTCTGCCTCTGGAAGCGGACTGCTCCTGGCTGCCATCCCAGTATTTTAACAGTCTTCCTACCCCTTCCCACTTAGCCCTTTCTGAACCCTGACTCTTCTCTGCCTGTGACTGAGATTTTCATGTCAGCATTTACTAATCCTTACAGCTGGTTGAAACGCTTCATTTTATTTTGCTCTTTCCCCACATCTAGTTGTTCATTGCGGGGGAAGACCAAATTCCAGCCGCCTCTCTCTGCGAAGAATGCATCTTGCCTCTCCTCGCCCGCTGTCTCTGGGTAGCCTCACTCCACAAAGTACCCCTTGTTCCTCTTGCTGCATGGGGAAAAGTTAAATGACATGCTTTACTGTATTGAGCTCCAGCACGTGGGATGCCTTTTGTAATGAGAATATGTGGGAAATCTTCATTTAAATCTGTGAGGTGTGACTTTTGCAGTTCTTTGGAAGCTCAGGCTGGCTAAAATCTCACAGGGTGTGTTGAGCACTAAATCAGGCTTCTTGCAGAGCTGGCAATGGTTAATGTGGAGCTTGGACTGGGAGTTTGTAGAAAGTGAGCTCTGTGGGGCAAGGCCTGCCCTTGCCCTCCTGTTTGTATTAAATGTAACACAATAAGCCTCTATTCTTGGCTGGGACAATTAGGTTCTATGACAATATGAGTAATTAATAATAATAATCGGGCCTCTTCTGTGGATGGGCTGTTAGAAATAATTTCCTTCTGCCAGTTGCTTCTCGAGAATGTGGTTTTGAACTCTGAGATCCTGAAAGAGATAATCGAAACACAAGCAGCTGTCACAAACCTTTAACTTTGTTTGTGTAGGCAGCGGTGGAAATTCCCAAAACTAAATTGTTGGATGGCTCACTGGTTTGTGCATCTTTTGTTGCAGCATTGAGCTCTTATGCAATGGACCCTTGTTTGATTAAAGACCCTTCTCACTAAGAGTGGGTTTCAACTGTCACTATTTTTAACAAGGGGAAAAGAAGCAACATCACACAAAGCAAACCACTGATCCCCCATTGCTCTGCACCCGATTCACTTATGGAGGACACAGAATGAGCTGTGCTGTGCACTGCCAATGCACTGCCGTCAGGATGATCCAGCTGTTGCAGCTGCAAGAGGTAGGCTCTTGTTTCCAGATGTCATTTATGAGATGGTGGTGACTGAATCCAGCCTTCATCCATGTGGCAGCTTGGGCCTAAAGGCAGGATAAAGCATTTGCTCGCTTTGGCACATCACAGTCCTCCAGCAGCTTTCTTCATCCCCTTTGCAGGAGGGGCAGCATCTGGCCCACTGGCTGCCATTTAGATGAGCCTAGTCAGTGGTGGTAGTACAGTGTAAGGAACAATGTAACATGGGTCCTCCTGTCCACAGGGTTCACTGAAGTCTGAAAACTCCTTCTGTCCATCTTCTACCCCATATGTAAGAGAAGATGAACTGTAGAGGCCTTCAGAGACCTCTTTCACAACCTTCTTTGTAGCCTTTGTTAGAACTCTGCCAAAAAAGGCATTAATGACTCTGAAATTTAAAGATAGGCATCCAAAAGATACTTTATTCCTCCAAATTTCCTACTACTAATAAAAACCTTAATCCTTCAATGAATGTAAACCTGACTTTTTCAGAAAGATGACAGCTGGTGAAATGATGGTGAAGACGAGTATGACTGAGAATGTCCCATTGTTATTCAGGATTTTATAGTACTAGGCTTTCAGTAAGCAATGCAAGAATGTAAGTGTCCTCAGTAGATTGTTGCTAATGAGGAGAATAGTAATTTCTGAATTTTTTTTTTTCAATCCCTGTTCTTTTTCTACTCTGGTAACCACAGTAATTACACTATAGTTTTGTGGTTTTAAGATATCCATGACCAAAACCTCTTCTGGTGACCAGTTTGTTATTATAAAGATTGTGTTGTAGCTTGCAGCCAAAGGCACTAGTACTAATACAGAGTGTGATTTTTATCTGTTCTCATAAGGTATGCAGACCCAGGTACAGCAAGTGTTTTTTCAAATTTTTTTTTTTAGATAAAAATATTGGGCTCCATGACAACACTGTGAATTATGATCTAAATTCTCTGCTGCTGCACCTCTGCTGAAATCAACAGAATTATGCTAGCAAAGAATTTGGTCCTTCGTAGTGTTAAGTCACACAACTCTAATAGCGACTGTCGTAGTGACATTCCCAGAACTATAAAGTGTTTTGATGGGAGCTTGGTAGCAGACTGGAAGCACTGGTGACTCAGTGGGCAATGCTCTGCTTTCTGAGTCAGAAATGAACTGGTACCCCAGTAGTGCAGTTTGTAGTTTGGTTTTTTGTGTTGTTCTTATGAGATGTAAGCCCATCTGTTTTCTTAAAATTATTACATACTACTTTTTCCAAAGGAAAATTAGTATTCTTGTTGCTATTTTGTAAATTTAGTATCAAGATAGCTACCTCTGGCTGGCTGTTTTTACAGAGCTGGTAGGAGAGATTAATCACCTTTGCAATCTTTACCCTTCAGTCAAATTTGGTCATAATTAGCCAACAGATTCCAAGTTATTAGAAAACATGAGACTTTAAGAGCCCATAGCAAACAGGCTAAGACTTGCTGCTTGTTGTTCACCCTGGATAGTTAGGTCTAAATTTGTGTTACCAAACTGGTCACCTTCCATGCTGAAATGCATCCTAATGAGGTTTAAAGCCAAATTCCTTTCTCATTTTCAGGTTTGTGACCTGTTGCAGAAAGGAGATTTTCTTCTATGATAGATGTAAGAAGGCTTTTGCCTCAGTGCAGTGTGGCATGAAAAGGGCAGCAGTACAAGTGTCAGCTTTTACAAACCAGGCAGCTTCTTACACCAGAACAGATAAGAACAGAATCTGGTCCCCATGGCTAATCTAGAAGTTGTGCCTTTTTGCAAATGTTAGCTGAAACATTTAGCTAATATATTTTAAAACTCCCTTCAAGTGAACAAACGGTCTGCCAGCCAAAATCCTAACTCTGACATAAAGAGGAATTGTAGGCGCATCAGTCCCCAAGTTAATCACCTCTTAGTATGTCACAGAACATCTTTCAGAATCTGTTCAACATAACTTGAACTAAGGGACCACCAGAAACATTTTATAGCTAGTCTTCTTCTCTAATACTTATATTGAGAGTTATTAGGAAAATACTAAAGAATAATTTAAAGTTCTGCAAGCTGGGGTGGGGAGCTAAGGAACTTCTATTTTATGTAGTTCATGAAAGATTATTTTACAGGTTATGTCTGAAACCCACTGACTGTAGAAGCAAAGAGGGACAAAATGTGCACTTCAGAGATCCACTTTACCCCCTAAAGTCTCAAATAGATAAGGTTCCTTTAAGATTCTTATAGAAGCAAGGCCTTTTAAAGCAACATTAAGTTAGCAAAGAAGTGTATGGTCTTGCTCAGAGTTCTATGTGGCCATACTTGAACAGGGGTTGGAACAGATGACATCCAGAGTTCACTTCCCCCTCAACCATGCTGTGAGTCTGAGCAAAGGAGTTCTTAAAACTGGCTTCGAAACTCCAGCTGCACATGTGAAATCCATGGAAGATCTTTGCTTCTCCATTGGAATTCCCTCATCACTTTCATAGAGATGAAATAAAGGAAAGTAAAGCAAGAGATCAGATTTATAAAAGGAGCATCTCACCAGAGAAGGCTGCACACTGGGTTGTCCCCAGCAGAATTAGCTTTAAAAACCTGTGGAAGACCTCCTGAACTAGCTGTAACTGGGATATAAGTGTTAGATGAGCACAGTACATTCGTTTGGTTTTGTTTGTATGATCTAGTTGCTGAAGATTTGTTTAACCATATCCTTGATGAAGTGTGCTGGGCTTGTTATTTTTCCGCTTAACTTTATCCAGTAATAAGTGTAATCTAAATATGAAACTTGTATGTATGCAGGATCCCACAGGAGCAGATAACATTAAGAGGGTAGATAGATATTCATGGAACAGCAGGACTCCTAAAATGTGCATCTGCTCCACCAAGCTGCACAGGATTGTATCTGCCATGTCTGTAAATAAAGATCTTCTGCAGGGTCTGTGAACCACAACTACCAGGAGCAAAGGGAGAGAAAATGGAGAATGTTGCTTCTCTTTCCCTCAAAATCAAACAGCAACAAATAAAAAGCAACTCCCCTGTCCTCTCTGTCTCTGTGTACAGTGAGTTATATAAGTATATAAACATCAGCAAGAACTGGAATGAGATGGCATCTCAAATGAATGCAAAAATCTTAGTGTTTGCAGCAATCACTTGTATTTGTGATCACAATAATTTTGGCTGTTATGTAGAAGTTAAACTTGCATCTGTAACTGGCTGAAATGAAACAGTTTCTAAATTAAGCTTAGAACAATTTAAAATAAATTGCAGTATTTCCTTTCAATTCCAATGGAAGCCTTTTTTATTTCCCAGGCTGTCTCAATTTTGTTTGTATTTCTATGTCATTCAGAGTAGGCAGGTTTTTTTACCTTCTTTGTAACAGAGGTACGAAGTAGTTTGAGAAAGCATGGGGGAAAAAAAGTTTGCAGCAATTGTTCATTTAAAATTAAAATAGGATTTATATCTTCTGCAACAGGTTTTCTTTTTGTTGTTGTTTTGGCTATAATTTCCTGATTTTGGCCATAATCATATAAAATATTTCTAAACTATTTCTCCTGTCTGGAAATATTTTTAGTGACTTGTGAATGAAAGTGAACTGCATTGCAAGATTTTATTTTTTAAGATAGTCTTCATAAGATGTGCAGGTAATTGTGCTCTGTAATGTATGCAACAGAGGACGAGAGAGCAGCAGAAAAATAGTTGTAATTTACAGTTGGTAAATTACAACTGTCAGCACCAAAAAAGCTATGTTGTTTTGTATCTGCTAAAGTCCTTGTCCAAAATAATCCAATCAGTTATTGCAGGCTTTATAATATTGACATTTTAGTAAGGCATTTTTTAGGTAAATATTGCATTTCTGCATAGTGCTATATAACTGTAGTAACTACCCTGGCTTAAAGAATAGTCTTGTTCATAATTTATGAATGACATGGACATTCCCACAAGTTCTGACTGTTGAAGTCTTTTATTATAGGTATATGCACACAATCATGAAGCAGCTCATTTTAAATTCATATGGATTCAGTATTGCATAAAGTGACAGTTTTTAGTGCCAAACACGCAATGAGATGATCAGGGCAATATGCCTACATGCGTACATGAAGTCTGGTTGGTGGCTACTGCTGCATTGCTGAATGCCTCACTGGAGGTAAAGTCATTCATGTGCTGTTAGGGCCGGGTCCCCCATCTTCTGGATGAAGCAATATCTAAAGAACCATTGAATTTGACAGCACTTTTTCTAGAGGGAGCACGTCAGGATAAGAGGTGGGTTCAATGCATTTGAAGAAAACCAGGCTGACCCAGTTTTTCTGCACAATTGGGGTTTACAGAAATGAATTTACAGCAGTCCAGAGAGACCAAGTATTCTCACTCTCCCTGAAATCCCACCACAAGAGCACAGGGATAATTAAGCCTGCATTCATATACATTATCCTGATGTTGTTTTACCAGAATAAGGGATTACTGCCTTTACCGATTGATCTTCCCTCCCTCATTCCTCACTGCCTGCTACTGATTGCCTGATCACTCCTTAATGCAGTTCTGGAAAAAGCATGTGAAAAGGGAAGTCAACAGTCCTTAATCATGGAGTTTTAGTAATACTGTGTGGAAAAGAGAAATGTAGGGGATTCCATTTTTATGGGCTTGGCATAGCAACAGGATTGGGTGAGAGATAAAGTAGGCTGTAAAGGAGAAGAGAAAGGAAGTAGGTTTCAAAGGGGTAGGGATGTCCTGTGGTCATTACAGAGAAGCCATGTGCATCCTCATTAAAAGGCTACAGATTGATCCTAAGCAATATTCAAGGAGCTATTTCCCTGCTTTAGTTTTTACACCAGAGTTGGTAACTCCTGCTTTGACCTGTATATTTCCAGTGCTATGCAAAGTAAAGAGCAGCTGGTTTTGACAGCTTTAGGCAGTCAGTCTGATGCAGCTCTGCGTCCCTGAAGTCTGGGCCAGCTCAGTACAGGCCAGCTGACAGCACAGGAGCTCTGAATAGGGGTGTGCTTCGGCTCAGGGGCTGGTATGTTTATTCTGGAGGTTTTTGATGCTTCAAGGAGGTTAAAACAAATAAATAAACAGTCCTGCCATGTTTGTAGTAAAGAAATGAGACAGACTAACTACCAGCTGCCTCCTCTGCTGGACTTTAACCTCCCCATGCTGAAGTGATGTTACAATGTCAGGGAGCAACACTCCAAGGCCTTGGCTCCTATTACAGGTGAAAATGGATTTACACTAATGCAGTGAGTTGAAAATTTTTCTGTCTCTTACAGGGAAGGTTGTTAGGGCTGCCTGCTTTTTAGTGCTGGTCTCCTGGGGCTTTTAAGAAGGTGGTGCTGCTTTATTAGTACTGGAACTATGACGACCCATTTCCCTGTAAGAAAAGAAGTGGGGCTACCCAAAGAGAGTGGTGGGCCAGGATTTTGTTTGCAGCTGGGTAAGTGCCAGAGCAGTAGGGGTTAAGTGGGTGGGATGCCTGGGGAGTCATTTTAGGGCTGTGGCTTCTGTTTACCTTGGGAGAAAATTTTGCATTTTTATCTGTATGCATTGATCTGGCTTTCTATCACTTCCCATGTGGTCAGAAATCCTCCAGGTGCAGGCTGCAGGACTGTGAGAGCTGCCTAATCACGAAGGGCACTTCTCTTTGCTATGTGTCTTTGTCTTAGCTATATAAAATGTGCTGCTTCTCCTGATGCATCCTGAAAGGCATCAGAATCTTCTCAGCCATGTTTGGGTAAATAAGGTCTTAAATAATGCTCTTCCTTCAGTTCTGCAATTTTAGTAGCTCAGCTGTGGAAATATAACTGAGGTGGTAACTGAGCTCCTGGAATACTTTTTTCTGAGGGCGTGTGGGAAGTGGTGAACTCTGTGTGACTTTAGATCTATTGGTAGATAGTTGGGAGTGACATTTAGAGAAGGCTTATTTTTTCTTTTAAACTAGTAGCTCTACCATAAGATTTTAAGCACAGAATCCTAAAACGTCACTTTTTCTATCCTCTTTTCTGAGGGGCAGAGAGGTGGCAGTGGAAGAGAAGACTAGTTAATTCAGCACAAAACTGTGCCTTTATTTTGGTTGCATTCTTGGCTGATCCCACGGGCTAACCAAGTGTCAGACACGTGGTAGAGCTGAGAGAGACTTCCCTGCTTGTTAGCTGATAATTTAGTAATGTTTCTGTGTCAGACAGTGCATTAATTTGAACATTCATAGCCCACTGCACAAGAGTGAATGTACGAAACTAAGTATTTTGATGGGTCAGTGTTTCCTTTTAACTTTCCCTTCTGTATTTGCCTGCCTTAATCTGATAGATGAGGCTTCTGTATTCTGTATTCCATCAGGTGTCGGATGAGTTGGTCAAAGAGACTTGAGCTAATGTTTAGTGTTATGGGTTTAGGGTTATGTATCTCTCCTTGGCCAAACAAGGAGCTGGATGCAGCTTTTAGTTCATCATGGACGGTCTTCAAAGAGATTCCCACTGATAGTTCAGGATAAAAAGTCTGTTATAGCTACAAAGTAGTCTTGTTTCTAGGCTTTAACATTTTATATTATCTGTAGCATGATTACATTTGTTTCTGCCTACTTGTATATATTAAATATGTAAGGCTTGCCTTAAGGACATCATAGGCTGTTCATGATGGTATATTTAGAGTTATTGCTCAGCTGCAAATCTCTGTACTAGTGGCTCTGATTAAATGGAAAATATGCTGAAAAAACTGTTTTCTGCAGTCATATCAACACCTATTTTTATTAAAAATTTGTTGATAAAACAGGGTATTATTCATAGAAATGATACTACCAGGTTATGGCTTTGTCTCTTTTTTTTCATTAATTAAACCTGTGCTTTAGACTAGTCTGTAGTGAAGCTTGAAACTTTAGTCCTGTCCTTACTACTTGCCTGCATGCATCAAACTGCTAATAGAAACCTAAAATGCAATTGTTCTTCCAAATTATTGTTTAGATTAAAATGTCAGTGGGCACTATGAAGACCACTAATACTGGAGGTATGAATTAAATGTGAATTCATGCTGTTTTCATTTCTATTATAGCAGGTTTTGCTAAACACCAGTTAGAAGGTAATTTTTCTAATCTCAGGCTTGTTAGTATTTCAGCATTGTTTACTGCATTGTCTGAATTTTTTTCTGCCACTCAAAAGACAAGAGGAGAGTTCTTGGAAATTACAAAATGCATTTGTAGCTTGAAAGGACTCAAAGAAAAAGAATGTAGAAAATTTTTTTTTGTGATTGTGGTTTGTTTTTTTCTTATTATTTTTCTTTGGGTTTTGCCTCCCCCCCCCCCCCCCCCCCCTTCAATTGTAGCTGTATCCCAAAGCTCAGGGGCTAGAATTAAAGGAGCCGCTCCCTGCATGGGTGCAGAAATGTGTCCTCAAAACCAGATGTGCTGTGACTGTTAACAGACCTGGGCTTAACAGAAAACAATAATTTTGAGGTTTTAAACCTTGCTTCACTTGTCTCTCTTTGGTCTGAGGAAGTTATCTAGCACGTCCTTTCAAACTTCTGATGCCCTATATCTATCTCTAATGATCACATAAGACATGCTTCTTAGTTTTAGATCTCAGATAATTGCTGAGGCATGTGTGTTATCTGCCCTTTTTTCCTGCTATGTCACTTTAGTCGCTTAATTTCTTGTTCTTTAGTGGCTCTGTCCTCTTTTTCCAATTACTAGGCTTTTCTCTCTCAAGTGCTTGGAGAAAATTTCTGGAAAACTGCATCATGTACAGCTGTCTAGACTTTCCAAAATACTCTTTGGCTTGTATTCAGAGAATACTTTAGTGGCAAATAAATTTATGGGATTATTTTAGAAGAGAAAACATTTATCCACTAGATTTTTTTACATATGTAAAGGTATATTTAAAATTTTGCATTTAGCTTCATGAGTTCTTACAGAAATTAACACTTTAAGGCAAGAAACAGCAAAAGGGGGGAAATCACATGTCTTCTCTTGTTGGATCTTTTTTTTTTGGAGGGGGATAGTTAAAAATAAAAAAGTGTCATCCAGTAGATAAGCTGGAAATCTGTTCTGCGGTGATAGTCCATCAGAAAAAGAGCTGTCATCTTGCAGTGTTACTATAGATTACTTCTGTGAATTTTCTTGGTAAGGAGGCACTTCAGTTCAACTGCACTCTGCTACATGTGTTAAATATTTAAATCTCTCATTGAAAAAGAAAATAAATTTTCATGACGGTGAAGTATTATTTTTTCCTTAATGGGTAATACCTTGTAAAATGAATTCACCACATGCATTTGGGAGAGATATTCTGTACACGTCTGTGTAACATGTCTGTGTAATCTCATCATCTTCCCTTTCTTTTCATACAGCATTTCTTTGGAGTAATGCTGGTGCTGCTTGATGAACACTATGTCTAACACATCAGCAGTCAGTTCTGACAAATACTGTCTGGTCATTTCCCTTTGCTCCCCAATGCCCCCACGTATCTCTCTGCTAGTTCTTGCTCTGGACTCTGAACTCCCTGGAGCAGGGCTCTCCCTTTGCGCTCCGAGGAATACGCAGCCCAGTTGGATCCCAAGCATTGACTAAAAGACTAGTAGGTGCGACCATCATACAATAATTCATAATAGGGACAGAAGTCCTAGAGTCGCTGAAGTCAAAGGCAAACCTCCTCTTGACTTAAGCCAGGTTGATATTTCATTCCCAGCATCTGAGTAACCAATTTGTTCTTTTGTCTTTAATAGTATCACATACTGTCATGAGATCCGGATTCATATTGCTGATCTTCTGCCACCCAAATGTTAAGCATGTAGCCTTTGGGGCTCCCTCCTAATAGAGGGAGAAGGACAGACAGACAGTCAGACTTCAAGAGGTCACTTCTAGAAGTGACTCCACTGAGAGGAGCTACTGGCGTGTTTAGGTTGGACAACAAACTTTTACATGACTTGATGTTAGGGAAGATAAATCCCATCCAAAGTGCTTACAGCTGTACCACTCAGAGTTGCCCTTGGCTTGGATGAACAAATTCATAGAGTTTAAGGGTAAAAAGTGCTTATGGTTTGCATAGTCTGACCTTGTGAGTAACAGATGGAATATAACTCTCCTATTAGCTCTGTGCTGAACCCCATGGTTTGCATTTGTCTTGTGGGCACCTTCTGCAGAGGCATCCAGTCTGGATGTAAAGACACCTAAAGGCAGACTCTACCATTTCCTTGGCAATTAATTTTAGTGGTTAACTTCCTCTGTGATTAAAAAATCTTTACCTAATCTCAGATTTCAATGTGTTTGGTTTTAAATTCCAGATGGAAGTTCTTTTTAGGCTTTTCTCTGCTTGAAGAAAAAACCCTAAGAACATACAAATTTCTGCTCGAGGCGAATTTTTTTTTTTTTTTAGATGTCATAGTCAAGTCACTCAGCTGTTGCCTTTCATCTGCTAAACAGAGTGAGCTCCTTACCCTCAATGCTGAGTTTTCTTATAACCTTGAGACAGTATTGTAATTCTTGGCATCATCTCTAAATTTTCGGTGTCCTTTAAAAGTAACAAGTTATTGGAACTCTCAGTTAATCCTGCGTCCATATAACTAATACCTTACTTGGGGAGAAAAATTGTATTATTGCTCCCTAATTCCTTTCTATACATCTGAGGATTGCATTTGCTCTTTTCTGACATAGAATCATATTGAGATATGTGCTGAATTGCTCATCCTCTACTATGTCTCAGTTCTCTTTAGAGCTTTTCTAGCTGCCAACATTATTCATAAAAATACTGAACAGTGCCAGACCTGTACTTTGTGATTTAGAAACAGTCTCTGCAGTCTCTACTCTTCAATAGAAAATGGTGGTGGAAGTTTAATGAAAAAGCATATTTGACCCTGTGTTTTATCTCTTGTATACCATATCATCTGCCTGCGGTTATGCAATTTTATCTGGATAATACTGTAAAATTAAGAAAATATGAAGATTTTGACAGCTAATTTCTAGGATTTTTAAATTGCTCTTCAAAAGGATGAATTATGAAAAAATTAACTGCTTCATATCTTTGAGATATAATGGGATGAGTCTGGTACTAAAACCTTTCAAACAGCAGCATGAAAAATACTGATTCATATCTCCATTCTTGTCACATAGCTGCATATAATGATTTTCTTTTTTTTTTTTTCAGAGTTTTGCAAAAATGCTGTGTGTTCTAGAGAATTCCAAGGTTGCAAAGTTTCTTTTATAAAGGTACACGATAAATTAAAAAAAAAAAAAAAACCACAACAAAACAAACCAGCAGTATATTTATCTTCACAATCATATTGCTGAAAGTACAGTACTCTAAGCTGCTTAACTAAGCTAAGAGGAAAACAGCTTTTTGGGTACTAAGGTACTTCTTAACCAAATCTGCTTTAAGATGGGGGTGGTGGTGTGTGTCTGTGTAAGTCTGTGTGTTCATGTAATGTATTTGGATGTCAATCCAAAACATTAAGCAGGAGTTAACTAGGACTGTTGGGAAAGAAGAATTCAATTTTATGATATTGTAGCTTAAATCAGAACAAATCTGAGCTTTCTGAGTAATTAAGTTTGTTTTGGAGGAGGGAAAAAAAAAAAAGAAAGAAGAGGTGTCAAATGAGCTAATACTGTAATGGTTACATCACTCCCACGTGATCTGAAAGGTTTGGAGTCAAATAGTTATCCAGGCAAAGTTCCAGCCTGGACAAAGGTCTCCAAGTGCTTTGTGAGTGTCTTGACTGGTATTCAGGGTGGGCCTTCTGCTCTCCTCTTTGGGTGGGAATCATTGTTTTCTGAGGAGGAGAGGAGATGAGGTGAAGATCAAAAATGGTTCTGACAGCTCTTTCAATGAGCAAGTTTGTGAACAACTTAAGTCCATCAGTGGCCCTAAGGTGCAAAATAATGTGATATTGAAACCACATCTATTTCAAATCAAGTCTGCCGAAGTTGAAAATTATGGTAAATGAGTGTGCAATTTCTTAAGCAGCCATTTTCTGTTGTTCTGAGAAGAAATGAATAGGAGCAAGACTTGCATTATATTTGCCCTGAACTTCAGCATGAAGCCTCAGCATTTGGCTCTTAGTATCTTAGGGAGGTGCAGCGCAGCCTTTGCTCTTTTTTAAGGACCTCAATCTGACCAACCTGGGGTACTTAAGATTAACAAGGTAACTAAGGTGATCAACAGGATGCTACCAGATTTTGAGTGGAGGGCACTTGTGAATGTTACTGCTAGCTAATTAACTGCCATTATACCTTTACTGAGTCTGTTCTGGAGTAAAATCTCAGGGCCATTTCTACAGTTAGATATCACTTGGTGAAACCAAAAAATGTGGTAGTGAACAGGTGGTGGAAATACACACTTTTGCTAGTGAAGACGATGGCTTGGGAGTGGCACTTCACATGGCAGCAGATGCTTCTGAAGCTCCTCTTGCCAGTTGGTGGGGGTCCAACATGGCACTGGCTTCCAGCAGTGTAATGTCATTTGAGTGGTACAAGTTGGCAGCTGAGTGATGTGATCAGCACTTGCTTCCCTACAGCTAAATGTGTTTCATAGACCACTGTGGAGAGGGTGAGGTAGCTGCTCAGCCCACTGCATTAGCTGAGTGCTTGTGAGCTCAGTATGGCCAACCACGCAGTTTTTCTGAGGCTGAACACATTACTGCTCTAATGTTGGATCATCACCTCATGAAGGAGGTGCCATTACTGTTCTGCACTTTGCCTGAGGATTACGAGCAGGATGTCAGCACCATGACAGGGCTATTTCATCACTCTCTGTGTAAAGATTATCTAATGGAGTTAGAGGTTGCATGAGTAGGAGGTCACCAGCCTCCTCTGTAGGTTAGCCCATCTCCTTATTTCACACCTACCATTTTCTGCTTGGGAAGGTATGTGTTATCATCGCTGTCCTTTATTTGTGTTGCTATGGCCCATGTGATTCTTGGCATTGGAGTAGCACCTCACTGATCTAAACGTTGTGCAGGCACAGAACCAGGAGATTACTTTTGTCCCTGAAATCTTGTAGCTCTTCACGGTATGAACTGATGGTGAAAACTGTTGAGGTAACTAGCCATTTGGGGTTTTTTGTATGAAAACATTTAAATGTTGTTGAAATACTTTTTGCAATATCGGAGAAACTGGGGGCTGAGAAATCTCTCATTTAAAAGGTAAAACTGCTATTTATTTAGAAACAAATTCAAACATACATTTGACTTTAGTAAGAGAATAAATATAGTTGTACAGGCAAGCACACAGATGTTAGGTTTGGGATTTTGTTCAAAGAGCTTTTTCATTTATTCAAACCGATATTTTAGTTACAATTTTACTATTTACCCCTCACCACCATCATTTAGTTCTAGATATATCAATTGCTCCCAAGAAGTGAATGTAGGGCTCTAGGAGAATCATATTTCCTTACAAGCCATCAGAAAGAAGCTTCTTTTTATCACAGGAACTTCATCAATGTGTCTTTTTTGTTTGAAGACAGTTTACATGGAGAGGGGTGTGGTGAACTTGTGATACCTACTGTGACATATATAGAAAGGAAAAGTTTTTAAAATAGAAAGTGCTGTGCAGTCTGATGCAGGAGGAGGAAAGATAGGAAAAATCTCAGAAATTTAGAATACAGTTGTTCTAGGGTAAAACGCCTGTGGCCATCACTAGCCAAGGCATAAGTGTACTTATGGAAGTGAACAACAAACTTGCTCAGGCTTCAGGGAATTTCTATTTGCATATAGTGGAGGCATAAGAACACTGTGCTGTTTTCTGTCAAGAGATTGCACAGAAGGAGAGAAAGAATAGTGCAGCCAAGGTCTACTGTTTGGCTCAAGTGGAATTTGCCTGTAAGCTTGGGATGGAACAAATAATTGGGAAGTGCTAAGAGTTCTTTGGGAAGATCTTTTTCTAAGTGACTATTTGCACTGGAACAATTGCCTCCCTGCCTCAGTTGCAAGGGAATGTGCTAAAATGTAATGGTCTGTGGTGTCCTACCAATCTAGTGGGATCTCTAATCCACTGAAAGCAAGTGCTGTTGGTGAGTGTGGGTGTTGCTGCCACTGTGCATCGCTCAGTGAATGGTAAGACGCACAATCATTCTCCCAGAAGCTCAGCCTGCCTTTACTGAGCACATATGGCTAGGCTCTGGAGTGGCTAACCTTGTTGTTAGAACAGTGTATTCAATTCCAGTATCGCCTTTTTCTGATGTTTTGTTTTTTTCGAATGAGAATCATTGAAGATGTTACCAACCAGGTTTATATGTGGGTGCAGTTTAGCCTGGGAGTCTAAAAAGATAACTGTCTAATTTGTTAATATACAATGTGGAAATCCTAGTATGTCTTGACCTCCGTAGCTAATGAGCTTTGCAATCAGACCATAGCAGGTTAAATCACACAGATATGATGCCTTGTAGGTATTTTGTGTGGTGGCTGTGTTTTTGTAATCTGGCATTCAAATCTGACACTGAATTAAACATGCAATGTTAACTACAGTGCCTCTTAGTACATCTTGTTAAGGGTTATTTCTGCTAAAACAAGATAAAATATTGCAGTTGTTTTTCTTCAGAAAGGACGTAAACATTTTAATTGGAAATTAATTAGTTGTTTGTTTCTGGTGTCGTGCGCTGTTGATCAGTTAGAAATTTAAGTGTCGCTGTTTCTCTGCATTTCAGTTTGTTAGTTCCTGAAGGTTAAGGGTAGGTGACCCAGAGTACACCTTTCCACACCAGTAATGCTGTATGTCTTCCCCAGAATACTCCACCATTTTCAAAATGCCTTTTACAGATGTGTGCATTTTGTTATATTGTAGAAAATGTTAATGTTGAATGGAAAAATATTCTTTTCCTATGCGTGTGCATTTTTGTGAAGCAGTTTGATGTATAACAATGCTTCAAAGGGTTTCACTGGCAACACAAACAGGAGACATATTGATACATGTATAATTTTCATTGCAAAAAACAGGAGGTGAATTAATTATGTAAATTGAGATTATCGCAAGTGGAAGTAGCATACTTCCTCCTTCAGTTTGGTTCAGCTGCAGCAAAAGTGGTTTTCATCTTAGCTGGTTCAAAACTTCAGAATATTCTGATTCAGTTTTGATTTGCAGAGATGTAGTGGCTCCCCAATACTAACAATAAGCTTTCTTTAGTGCTTTTAAAATGATATGGTTTGGTCAATGATTAATAACATTGCACAGTATATTAGTGGTAACACCAGACAGTTGTGATTTTATTTTTTTGGGAGGGGCAGTTTCAATGTTTTTGTTTGGAATTCCTTTTTTACTCAAGTGATACTTTTGTTGCTAACAAATTTTGCTGAATATAGATATTTTTCTTGCAAAACTGTTTCATAAAAATCACTGAGTGTAAATGTAGCAGTAGTCTGGGTCTGATCTGCATATATGTTCACTACATTTCACCTATATCATGGAATGACTGACTACACAGGTAAGATGCATATCATCCCAGACTCCTGCAGAACAACTGATTTTATTTTTTTTTAACCAAAAAACCCCAACCAAACAACAACAAAAAATCCCTCCATACAAACCCAAAACAACTATTCTCAGTAGTTGAGTAAACTTAGGACATCTACTCTTCGTGGTCCAGAAGACCATCAGAGAGTAGAGAACAAAGGTTACCCAGAAAAAAATTAACTCTGAAGGCATTTAGGGATGCCAAGGTGGAGGAAGCTTGTATGAGCTTTTTGTAAAGGTTTTCCTCTCTTGAGCACAAACTGTTTCTCCCATGATCAGGAGTAAATCACATATTGGTACCTTGAAGACATAATGCTGCTGAATGCCATTGCTCCTACTGAAAGGCCCAGCTCTGCAAGGTGCAGTGCCCCTTCTGAATTTGGCTTGTTTTGACTACAGTGACAACTTGTCTATGGTATGGTCCCTGTGATGCTCCTGGAAAATGTCATTATCAATTGGGTAGCCCATATTTTTCCTTAGAAATGTTAGCTGTAAAGGCATGTTCTTATTTTCGATGGTACTGGCAGTCTCCTCTCTGGTGCAGCTTAAGCTCAGAACAACAAAAACTGACAGAAAACTTGCATTCTGAACAGGCTGGAGACTCAGTGGGTAAGATCATGGCTGTCAGTCCATCTTCTCTACCTTGTTCTGGTGGCCAGCTCTCTGGGTTACTACCTCTTAAGCTGCACTAAGTTATGTTAAGGTCTGACTTGAATGGAAGATGAAGCCAAAAAAATTGGTTTTAATGTGCCTTCTCTCTAGAGTCCTGTTCCCAATAACAATTAATAGGTAGAGCAGACAGGGCCCAGCAGGACTTGAGGAATGAGAAGCAAACAGCACAGGCTGTGCAGAGATGTTTAGTTGACCAAGAACCAAGGGGAAGTAGGCACCTGAAATTAGAGCTGTGGACATTTTTGTGATAGAGAAATGCTCTTCTCCAGGTCTTACTTTCTGAATAAAAGAAGTGCTTGGTTATGCTTTGCAAGCATAGTTAGTGTTAAGAATGTCATTAATATTTTAGTTATTGCCTCAGAAATGTCAGTCCTGCAGCCAGGATTGTAATAGATTGTTTATGGTTTGGGAAGAGCAGTTGACTGAATTTTTATACCTGAATTTCTAGATCGTTAGTGCAGCTCAAGGCGAAGGATATCTGAAGTATACCGCTTCTACAAGCAGTAATTAATTCCTTGTCAGTGGTTTTATTTTTTCCATACAATGTGCAGCCATTGATTTTCTGCATTTACTGTCCCATCAGTTTAACGATTGAAGTCAGGGAGAGACAAGTGACAACGAAAAATATTATTACTTCATAAAGCAAGTCTAACTATTTTTTTTTTCCGGTATGGAAATGTATTTTGCTTATTAAATGATTCAATATGCTATTAAGTACAGGTTTCTATCATCATGGCTGATGTTACTAATACTTGTTAAGCAAAACTATGTGAGCTTACACTTGCTACCCTGCTGTGACAAAATTGCCAAAATGTCCACATAGAACTGCAAGCTGTTGTGGTAAGTTCTGTTGGGACTATTTATCTGCTTAAAGGTAAGCTTTTATTTAAATCAGCAATGAATATACTTTAAGCAGAATATAAACAGCTATGGAAATAAAGTATTAAAGCAACTGCATGGGAAAGTGTATACTACAAATTATTAAAAATACACTGCAGAGCAAACGTAGACTTTCCTACTGTGCAGTGATGGATCGCCAAAGGGATCAGGTGGTGGTGGTGGCAGGATCTGTATTAGCAGGTTTATACATAACTCCAGACTTTCCTTCTTCAGGCTTCAGTCAAAGCCAACCTTTTTAGCCCATGAAGACTGTGTGCTGTTGTCATCATCATTTAGGTGGGAGTCTCTGTCAATACTAGAAAAGACTCTGCTTGGTGAGGCTGGGCATTGACTCTGTTTTGAATGGTAGTGTGAATTGAGTCAAGTGGAAGATAACAGGACCAAATGATGAATGCTTTAACTAGTTTCTAGTTTTTTCCTTCATCAGGACAGGTCATAAAGATGTTAATTTTCTTCTTTGGTGATATTGTATCACTCCTATGCTGGAAGTCCTTATGCATCTGTGCAGAGGAAATGGCTTGTAATGTGTACGTCTCCAGTCAGACACTGGCTTAATGGGGTATAATGAGAGTCTGAGTGCTGCAGATTTGTTGTGGAAAAGGCAGAATCTGTAACAGCTGTTCTTTGAAATATAACTTCTCCTTTCACCAAGATAAGAAAGAGATAAGGAGATAAGTATGTGGAACTATAACCCCCGCCAGTCAAATCCCTTCTCTTATTGTAGTTTATTCTACTTTTGAAAGTGTGGATGCTTTATTTCTCCAGCTGAGGTGAACAGGACGATTTCTCTTTGATCAAGCTGTGCAGTTTTAGTTAACCAGTGGGGTGATAATTGCTCTGCCTGCAGAAATCCCTGTCCTGAAGGTGAACATGACACCCTCAGCAGCCCTACTCCTGGCTGAGGGCAGAGGGATTTGATCTCCCTTTCGATGAATGGTTTGCTGTTCTTCTAGCACAGGAGCTAGTTCTGCCAGCTTCGTGTTTGCCTGGGGAGATCGTAATAGCTTTGTTGGTTATCTTTGTGCGTTGGGGAGGAGGTGGTTCCTCTCCCTGGAAGCGATGGTGCACACCTCATGGTGCTTGCCCCAAATCCACACCTGGGTATGGTGCCATATTTGCCAGACTCTGAGGTTCTGTGTTGCTCTTCTGCTGGTGACATCTCTCTGTTCAGAGCTTCCACTTCCTCCATGCTCCTCTACAAGGTTGCTGCTCCCACCAGCGGGTCGTTTAACCTGTTTGAAAGGCTGGGATTTCAGGGAGGGGCTGCAGACAGATCTGTTATCACAGATACGTCTCAGGAAGGTATTTTCTCTGAGCTGGGTTAAGACATAGCTCTCTGACCAACCAAAGCAATGCTGGTAGCAGTAAAGAGATGGGCTGGAGGGGCACAGCAAAGGCGCCTCTTCACTTTTCCATTTGCTCCCCAGGACTGTTGCTCACTCCCACTCCAGCAGGAGGAACCCTCTCTGCCTGGGTGAGCTCCACGCTTGCTCGATCTCCTCTGTGAAAGTGTACCCATCTCCAGCTGTGGCTGTGCAAATGATACTGGAGGTATAAATCAGAAGGACAGCCTGAATTCATGAGCAATGGGAACAAATCTGCTTACAGCTCTCTTAATGAAGCTGCAGACTGTTGTGCTGATGCCTGAGCTAGTGGGTTTGTGTATCCGCATGAGGCTACAGAAATGGAGGAAAGTAAAGGGATCATGGCAGCCTCCCCTGTCTGTAGGTTTTCTATTTTTGTATTTCCTGGATCATTACCTAGCCCTGCCTGGATCTCTTTGCTCATCATCCATACAGCTGATTTCCTGAAAAAGGTTCCTGTTTGATTCCAGCTACTTCCAGCTCTCTTGTCTGAATGTTTCTGGAGAGGAGCCCTACCCTCAGCAAGCATTGAAGGACTGACCAAAGTGCTGGTGGCTTCTTGCTGACGCTGGAGCCCTGAGCGGTGACTCATTGCTTCCTGTACCTTCAGCAAGGTTTTGCTATTTTTTCTGCTGGACAAAAGGCCGGCTCCATAATGGTGTAAACCAGATACAAGTCTTTAGTGTGGGGTGGCACAGTTACTCTAGTCCTGTTATGTCAGTTGAGAGTGGTCACAGGATTACATGCAGAAATAAGGCAGCTTCTGTCTCATAGCAACAGCTTGTTCTGTGAAGTGTGGCCTGTTTCTTTTACAGACTGGCTTTATGGAAAGGAGGAGAATTCAGTGATAACCTCCTTTGTTTCTAGCATTAATAAAAAGTATGCCTGTATCCACTTATTTGAACTATTTAGGAACAATCTGGTGAGTGAACTGTTTAAAGGAGGATGATTAATGTTTGCAAACTCCATTGTCCAGCTGAAATTTGTTTACCACACTAAAATGTCAATATTCTTATCTGCTATTATCTTGAAGTGTTAGTATTTCATCTTCAGACAATGCAGCATTGCTAGAATACCAATGAGGCAGATGCAGTGAGGAGGCAGGGGACTTATGAAGCTCATAACAATTCCTTATGTAAATCTGTGGGCAAGATTGACTTCATACCTGTTATTTTGGGCAATAACAAGTGAGGTTTTGGTGTATGTTTCTCAAAATACGTGATTTTCTCTTCACTATTTCAAGTGTCTTTATCAACATAAGCAGGAATAAAAAACACTATGGAACTTGAAAATAGTTCTTATGTAGTAGATACTAGGATGTTATTTATGATCTACAGGTGGGAAAAGAATCTGTTTAAAATTATGGCTAGTACTTAAAGTGCTTAGGGTCAAAAGTGGTGTGTGGGCTTTTTTATTTATTATTTTTAAATTCGGTCTTTACCTTGGTTTTAGTGACAAAATGCTACTCTGCTTCTTAAGCATAAGCCATGAAGGTCAGGAAAACAAATTGGCCAAATACTTGTTTGTAGCAACAGAGTGGGTACTTGTAGATACCTTAAGGGCTTACTTATTTAAGGGTCAGCCAGTTTGACCTGTCAACACTTTAAAACTCTGACCAGAAATAGTTAAACTATTGAATGTTTGGTCACAGAGGATGACAGTAAAATCCCAGTATGCATCAAAGAAGTCGCTGCAGTTGTAACAAACTTGTCTGCCTTTGTGGAGGCAGAGGGAGGCAGGACTGGGTCTCCATTGGGATCTGCTGACTGCTGGACCCTGTGACGGGAGATGAGAGCTGGGCACAGAGCAAAGACCATGTGCTACTTCATAGCCCAGGTCTCTGTGCTGGTATGTGTGGCAAGAAAGTCACTTGAAGAGGCAGAGGTTTTTGCTTTCTGGTTTTGTACCTTGGCGTAGAAAACTGTGAAGGAGTGTTTGTGCAGGGTGGGTGGCGGGTGCTTGCTGCTCATTACCAAATAACGGAGGCCAAGAGACAAATGTGCCAAGCCCTAATGAGACAGACACATAGGGAGACAGAAGGATTAGTGAGAAACTGATTTGAAAGAGTATTTCTGGAGATGGGTGAGTTTGGAAGGATTGAATGGGAAGGGGAGGGTAGAGAGGAAGCATCTGAATTAGTTGGGGTTTTCTGTTGCTTTCTGTTCAGTAGCTTTGGCTGTTCCAAAGTGCTCTATAATTTTCCAAGATCATCCATTATAATAAGGAATTCTTCACTGTGTGGTATTTTAGGTGACTTTTAAACAATAACAGAAATTAACAGGAGATATTAATGGCTCATAATCACTGCTAATTTATATTCCCTACAAAAGCCTCTCACACTAGATATTTTGAATCCTAGTCACCCTCTAACATGTCTTATTGCATATCTGATTTAGAGGATAGATAATAATTATTTGTGCCCGAAGTTATTATTACATGCATATCTCCCAGCCTGATTTGGAGGTGAGAATCAAAGTTGTTTGGAAGTAACACCTAGTTGCTGCAGGAACTTTGTAATAAGGATTTTTGAAAAAGAAATCCAAATCTTAATATCTGAAGGCTGAGCTGAAAATTTGAGCCCAGTCTTATCTAACAGTGTAATTTAAAATCTTCTGAGTTGTTTACAAGAATTATTTGCTCTGGTGCAAAAGGCTGTGCAAGGAAGGCCTTTAAGTGCTTGGTCCTCTGCCTCCAAGTCCTGTACTAGGGCTGCAGCGTGAACCTCTGCCAGATGGTAATAGCAAATGCCTGTAAATGAAGGTAACAGAGAAAACACCAACCCTCAAAATCCTGCAGACAGTGTGGCTCCTGAATTGTGTGGAAAAGCCCAGGTATTTCTATTGCACGATCTCATCCTGGATGGGGGTTCCCCTGTGTGCGCAGGGCATGAGATGAGCCTGGTGCTGGGGAGGAGATACTGGAGTGCTGAACTGTGGTTTGAATTGCACAAGCCGCTCCTACAGCCCTCTTCTGTTCAGTCTGCTCCTTAGCAATTGCTCCGAGGTGGCGAAATATGCTCTGCAGCCACTGCTGAACCACCTCCAGCCAGACTCAGCAGTTTTAAAGCCCCCGAGGGTCTCTTGTAGTGCTTGCTAGCTGTAGAGGGGTTTGCTGATTGCTTACCTCTCTAGTGCCCTTGTACTCTTGATGTCTCTAGGAAATTTTCTACTCTGCTCATTCTAAACTCGTAAATAGAACAATGACAGGGTAAGTCACTGATTTAAGAGTGTTGTGATCAAAAGAAGGAACCAGGAGATAAGGGAGTGAGTTACTCCAACTTTGTATAAACAGTGCATGTCTGGTTAACGCTAAAAAGATTGATAGGAGGGGAACATCCTACCCCAGGAGGCGCCACAAGATGGATGATTGTCTGAGAAGAAAACTGGCAGAAAATGGGGAAAAGATAACGGCAGCAGGGGGAGGCTGCAAGCACTGACTCATTTTAAGATCAAGAAGACGTGCCCACCCCCCCTTGAGTTTGCACACAAGAATGAAAAGACACTGTAACTTTAAATAGAGATGAGGCATGTTGTTATCCAATGAAGGACAAAGTGGTAAGAAACTAACCAATGGTCACTACAGTAAAGGTGTGTTCATATAGTCTCAAGTGTATAAACACACTGAAGTTCTTTTGTGCGGTGTGCTAGCTTTGTGGAATTGCCACCTAGCACTCCACTCTGTGCAGACATGGAATAAATAAGTACCTCTGCTCTGTGTGTATATTGGGGTATTGCACACCAGGTAAGTGACCCTTCTTGAGGGACAACACTCAGGCCACAAACTTCACTGAAAGGACAGAGAGAAGGCATGATATAGCGCAGTTAGTGAGTTAATTTTAGAAAACCCATTTTTCAGAATGCTAGCTGTCAGCAAAACGTTTACCTTTTGGAAAAATTTATTTGCAATCTCCCTGAATTGCCATGTCAAAGTATTTCCAGGGTTTCCACTCTGATTTTGTTCTACCAGTAGTTAAACATCAGCTCCTTCAAGACAGCAGTTTGCTCATAGGTGCTTCCATGGTCACCAGACAACACTCAGTGTGTTTGAAATCAGGTGTTGCTATGTGCGGTAACGAGAATTATGGGCATAAGTGCTCAGAAAACAGCAACTTTGGTCTAAATATGAAGATTCAAGGATCCTTCTTGACGATCTTTCTTGGATGGAATGTTGTTACTTTATTCTCCCTGTCTGCCTATATCTATCTTTTGATAACTTATAATGAAACATGGGACACTTTGTAGTTTTGTATTTCTAAATAGCATCTAGAACATAGTGAGAGTTTCTTTGTGTTATAGTGATCCAGCTAGCAGCAATTAATAAAAATTCCTGAGCATTCCCCCTGCTCCCCCCTCCAAATGCCCTGAGATACTGAGCCTTTCAAAAACTAGCATTTATGTCTCCTCCTTCCATTATTGTTCATATAATATGCCTTTGCAACTAGTGACTGATTGTTGTTGTTGTTGTGGCTATAAAACAAACTATTGAAACTATTGAAACATAACGGTTGGACTAGATGATCTTCAAGGTCCTTTCCAACCTAGATGATTCTGTGATTTATTCGGATAGGCTGTTCTGTATGATCTGCACTTTGTTCTTCTCAGGTAAGAGGTTGCTATGCTGAACTGAAATATGTAATACCTACCCATCAAAAAAAAGAGGCTTGGGGATGGTGGCACACTGGGATTTAGTTTGCTGTCTAAATCTGAATATCTGCAATATTTGGGAGTTTGGATTTTAAGGTTTAATATACCCTGGTATTTTAAACTAAAAGACAGAAAACGTTAAAGGGAACTAAGAGGGAAGCTAATTATAAGTTAAATCTGAAGCATACTGGTGTGACTAATCCATCCAAGATGTGCATGTTTGCATTGTTGCAGTGACTTTTAGGGCACTCTAAGGGCAATGAATATTTGAAAACAATAAATAAAGCTTTATATTGTGATTTGGCACACCTAATATACCTTTAGCTGTGCACTGACTATTCCAAATGAGCTACCTTCTGTGTTATAAGCCAAACAAAGCTTTCCATTGTAAAATTTTCTCTACCTCATCTTCCCTGTTGTCTTGCAGATGTTTTTTGAATTAGACTAGTATTGGGTAATTTGTGTCAACAGTGAAATAGCACAGCCAAACTACTTAAGGGCTGATGGTTTTCATTCAATGCAACTGTGTGTGGCAAACCCAAATGCTTGTTTGGTGGATGTATGTTAATTTGCAGCAAGTGATGTGGTCTATTTGTGCATGTATTCCATTATTTATTTAAGAATTGTAATAAACTGAATGAAAATTTATAAAATTCCTCTACTTTTCAGGAAATGTTGCAAAGAAATTGCTACTATGAAACTAAAATTAATAAGCAGTCTTTAAAAAAAAATTCCCATAAAAAGTAATGCATATGCTTCTGGGATTAGCCAGGTATGTGCTCTCTATATCCTAACCACAGCAGTATTATTGGATTTGGAAGCTACAGAAAAGAGTTTTTAACTTTCAGTAGGTTTTCAAAGAAGGCTGTCACAGTTATAGTCACATTAGTAAGGCTGGGAAGGAAATGTGATAGCTCTTTAATTAGAGCAAATGAAAAAGTGGTGAAAAGCAAACAAGCTTTTAAAGACCCAAGCCTTTACTCAAGTCTGAAGCCAAAGCATTAAGTTCAAGTAAGCTACTGACTGGGAACAGTTGTCTTGTGTGTAATTTAACTACCATCTCTTAGCATCCAGTCATGCTGCAGTAGGAGTACTGGGGGATGTGCTCCTTGCAAACAAGGAAGATATTTGTAGCATCTGGCAATATTTCTTACTGGTCTGATAAAACAAGGAGCTGTGCTGTACTCTGTATTGTAGAGTGCCTTCACGTGGCATTGAATTTGTTGACAATGTTGGCTGAACACCCACATAACTTTATCTTTTTAAGAATATGTAAACTTATTAAAGTGCATTCATTTCATAAGAAAATTGTGACAATATACTTAGGAAGTTTTCAGTAAAGTTTATTTTTACGTCTGTTTACACGTTTTATCATGTTTGTCAATTAAATGGATAATCTACATTATGGTTAGACATGTGGTTAAGTGGGGAACCCCAGGACTGGTCCGAATAGAGACTTTTTAAAATGAAATTTTAGGATCCAGCAGAAAACATTCTTGCTTACAAGTATGTGATAAATCATGGGCAGAGAGCAAGTTGTACTCCATTTTCTGGCTTTTGTAGAGATGATAAGAAGAGAGATCTTTAAATTCCAACGGTTTACATCTCTGCCATAAATAAGTGTAACTTACGAAATTGAAAATTTGCCAGTAAGACCGTTCCTAGGCTTTTCAAGCTGTGTCACAGCAATCTACAAAAAAGTAGACTTCAGAAAAAGTGCGTTTAGGTCAACATTGGAAACACCTTACCAAAGACAATTTAATTCATTTGATTTAAAAAAAAAATATGTAAACAAAAAAAATTTCCGGTACCGTGCCTGCAACTTCATGTGTGGAAAAGTGTAGGTGCAACTCTAGTATGGTTGTTTCACATGTGCAGACCACTGCTGTAAGTAAGTTTAGTAAGCTGAGCAGAAGCCCCTGGTAAAATGTGGTTCAGTCCTTTTATAGCCTTTGTGTTTAACACATCATGATAAATGTATTTGTGGCTGTTTGTACGGGAGTGATAAATGGCTTATTGGATCAGAGGTCTGGGATAAATCGATAAGGAAACTTCTCCTTCAGTACACATGTATCTGCCGATACCTGGAGGGATATTAGTGAATATCAGAGATGAAGGAAAGAACTCTAACAACTGGCAAACTGCTGTTAAGCAGACAAGTCTTGGAGGAATAAAAAAAATTAATTCTAAGTAATTTAGATGTAAAGTAGATCAGTAATCACTTCTTGTAACATCTATCAAAGAGTAAGACCTCTTGCATATTTCTGAAAGCAGAAGTTGGGTGTAGCTAGTGGAAACTGGAAAGGTTATCATCCAAGCAATTACCTGTGTCAGCACCTTTTTCTGCACTCAGTGATATGAATAATTTAGTTCTTTGTTAATGTCAGTAAGAACTGTTTTCAAAGCTTCCTTTACATTAACATTCTAGTCTTTATATATGGGCTTCCCCCCTGCACCCCAAAATGATGTATACAGAGCTGAAATCCTTCCTTAATGACAGCACCATTGTAGTGGAGTTGGGGAGAAAGGCATGCAGTGGTGGTGAAATGAAGTCCAGCTCCCATGCTTATTCTCTGAAGTGCTGATGCTAGTTGAGGGACTGTGGCTTCTCTTACAGCAGTTTGACTTTTTGTGTACAGTGCTACTCTGTATAGCTTGTGGAAGATGTGTTGCTGTATATTTTTAGTGTGGTTTTATGTTGTTCACAGTGATGGAATGCTCTATAATTTTTGTGAAAGATCCAGCCCAGAGAGTCGTTGGAGATTTAGGAGTATCAGCTGCCAGGCTTTCCAGATTCACTGAAACATTAAGAAATCTTCCCTGAGTATACTTACTGGGTAAAACACTGTCACTAAAGTCACATGTCTTGGTGCAGGAACGGGAGAGGAGGAAGGGGGGAAAAAGGAGCTTTGTATTAAGGGATATGAATCTTGTTCAAATTTTGAATCAGTGAATATTGCTCAAGGGAACAAACATGGTGGCAATCAATCTTTCCACGGTCCCAAGCCAGCCAAGCTATGTATCTACATTGTAGTATTCCAGCTGCAGTAACGTGATGTCTGCCTCTAGCAGCATTGTTTTATTAAGCAGACCTAGGCAACCTGTGGAGATGGTGTCAGTTCAGCTGACTTCAGTATTCTCCTTCCCACTGTATGAAGTTCAGGTTATTCTGCATCTCAGAGACATAACCCAACTAGAAAGCCAGTTGAATCCAGGTATGTTGCATGGTCAAAGGCCAGTAAATTCTCACTCCCCGGCATTGTCAATGAAACATGAAAAAATGTAGCTAAAAGGATCATGTATATGCAGACTAAATTAGCAATGGTCCCCTCTAAATAAAATGCAGGCAGAAGGCCACCAAGAGAGAAATAGGTTCTCAATTTCCTGCTCTGAGTTTCCAAAACATGGTTTATCTTTGCCTCTGAGAACAGCCAGGGCTCTCAGAGCCCAAGCTCTTCTGAGTTGAGGGTGGCTGAACTGAAGTGGGGAAATGAAGGGGCTCACTGACACCGCTCTTATAGGGCAGGTTTACTTTTAACTGAGCAATGCTGATGTTGCTGAGGGAAGGGGAAATGAGGCAGAGAAGCTCACTGAGGAGTGTGTCGGGACCTAAGGATAGCAGCCCCATCTCTAAAGTAGCAGCCCCAGTCTAATACCAGGAGGGCAGTGACGTGGTGGTGAGGAAATTGAGTGTAATAATGAGTCCTTCCCCTTGTAACATGTCCCATTGCACTGAAGATCTCCTCCCAAGCCTTTTGAAATAGGAGGAAATATTAAATTATTATGAGGAATATATTAAAACCAGGTTCTGCTATATAAGGAAGGACTACTTGGTGACTTGTTTGCTGGGCGTTGGGCTGATGGTGGGCATCACAAGGTGTTTGGACAGGTTCCTAGGAAGGAAAGGAGAGGACCCAGTGGTCAACATATCTTGCCTGTATCCTTGGCACAGTGAATCCAGAGGTTCTGGGAACAAAACTTAAGCAGTAACTCCTCTGCCGTGCTCTCTGTAAGTCCTCTTTTGTCTCTTAGCAGTAATTAGGTAGGAAATAGAAGGAAAGAGTGGAACCAAATGGAGTGTTACTTAAACATGCACAGAGGAAAATAAAACCAAAACATGGTATATGTATTTCTGCACTAATACCAGAAACCTAAGTAGAAAAATGCAGAAATAAATGCTTTCCTTTGAGAGGATATTGACATAATATGCATCTTAAATGTGGTAGGAGGCTGGCAAAGGCTGGGATAATGTGGTGTCAAAGTACAGAGAAAGTCGGAACAGACTGAGCTGACAGAGAAACTGTGTTGTATGCTAAAGCTTAAAGTCAAGTCAGATCATCAGCCTGCCATAAGTGACATAAAATCCCAGTGAGTTTAGGCAAAGAAAATTAAAATATGGCAGTAGGACTGTATTATTGCCACCAGTGTGCTTATGCCAACAGTGCTATGGAGGAAGATGGGAGAGACTGTACCTCATTGTACCTCATCCCATGCACCTTTAATGTCTGTCTGGAGTGAGTACCTGTCATATTGGGATGGAAAACTGAAACTGAGCTTTAGACACTGTCAGTGGCAGCTTCATGGGCTAACTAGTGAAGGGGATTCATAAGGGAACAGGCAGCATCTGGTTCCTGAGCATGCAGTTTCAAAATGTCACATTAGAAAAGCTGCCCTGTGATGGTAGCTACAGCATGTGTAAATTCAGCATCTCTGCAGAGAGCTGGCAGCATGAAGCATAACTGGTAGTGTTGTCCCTCAAGTGGGGTCGTTTACAGGTGGAGTCATTTGCAATACCCCAATATACACACAGAGCAGAGGTATTTATTTATTCCATGTCTGCACAGAGTGGAGTGCTAGGTGGCAATTCCACAAAGCTAGCACACCGCACAAAAGAACTTCAGTGTGTTTTTACACTTCAGACTATACGAATACACCTTTACTGTAGTGACCATTGGTTAGTTTCTTATCACTTTGTCCTTCATTGGATAACAACATGCCTCATCTCTAAAGTTACAGTGTCTTTTCATTCTTGTGTGCAAACTCAAGGGGGGGTGGGCACGTCTTCTTGATCTTAAAATGAGTCAGTGCTCACAGCCTACCTGCACCCTCCACAAACCCCCGCCCCCGCCCCCGCTCCCCACAGCTGTTATATTTTCCCCATTTACTGTCAATTTTCTTCTCAGACAATCATTCATCTTGTGGCGTAGGATGTTCCCCTCCTATCAATCTTTTTAGCGTTAACCAGACATGCATTGTTTATACAAAACTGGACTAACTCACTCCTTTATCTCCTGGTTCCTTCTTTTGATCACAACACTCTTAAATCAGTGACTTACCCTGTCATTGTTCTATTTACAAGTTTAGAATGAGCAGAGTAGAAAATATCTTAGAGACATCAGTAGGCTACAGATTCAAAGCACATGAAAGAAATCCTTTTCGGTGCAATGTAGTTCGGCTGTGGAGCTTGTCACGTGGCACTCTGTGTTGTTTCACAGAATGACAGAACAGGTTTCAGAAATATCTGTTGAAGGCTGCTAAATAGAAAGATAGTATTTCTGGCTCAGGAAGTCCCAGATGTGCAAGCTAGTGTGCATTCTGAGGCTGTCTTGGTGCATGCTTTGCCTCCTTATGAGCAGCTTCCCTGGGGCTCTGCTATTGCTGGCTGTTGGAGAGCATAGGTGGGTTTTGCCTGGCTTGTACAACCTTTCATACCTCACTGAAAATGGAAAACAAGTTTGTGTATGGACAAATACCTGTAAATTACACTAATATTCTGTAGACTTAGGTTTTTTTTAAAGAACATTTACAAATCCTCTCTTCATCCCTTATATTTTTAGGGCTGCTTTTAGAGCTGCTGCCTTGAAAGAAGTAGTCAAGAGCTCTAGGTAAAGCAGGTGGGACTCTAGATCACACCTGTTGACCTAGAGCAAGCTTACCAAAGAGTAGACAGGATCATTGGTGAGCGAAAACTGAATTAAATGCTGTTTTGTTTGGGTTTTGTTTGGAGATGTGTAATGAGATGGCTTTTTTGGGTCCCTGATCTGCCAGTCAGCACAGTTGTGTGCATCCTAGTGCTGATGGGAGTGTGAAAGCGGGAATGGGTGGTCAGCAAGAGGAGGAAGACCAGGGAAGGCTGTTCATGGAAGCAGACTTGGAAGTGCTGGACTTGGACTGTCAAGCTGTGCACCTTGGCCTGCTCATGGAAGGCACGCACACCTAATCTTTGGGCAAAAGATGCACTTATTCAAACAAAATTGCTTTGCTTTTTGGAAATTGGTATAAAATCACAGGTAGAATTTATGAAATTCTACCTGTGATCCTCTGAAATTCTCTGTGATCCTGTTAACAAATAGATTAGCTTGCATTAGCAAATAATATCTTTAATTTAAAAAGTTGTTAACCATAACCAAATTATTATTAATGACAAGAGGTTTTACAATAGGATTTTTTAACAACGTAGTTTGTAGGTTAGGCTGCAGTACTTTGTTGTGTCTGTATTATTATAGGGCTCAGAAGCCTCAGGAAGGCTTCTTTAGAAATCTTTCATGTTCTTTCATTGAGAATGTGACCCAGCAACCGCTTAAAGAGCTGGACTCTTTAAACAGATTTCTATTTTAGGTATTTTCAGGGCAGAACAGAAAAATAAGGCTGGCACCAGGAAATATAGGAAGAGACAGGCCATTCACATCATACAAAATAGGTCAGCATTTCCCCACCACCTGGGGTAGGCTTTCGACTCCCCAGAATTTGTATCAACTGCAGATGGGGGGTGTGTAAACTGCATCGCCCTCTTGCCCGAGGGAATGAAGTGACTGAGAAACAGGGTAGCACATTGTGGAAGTTCACGGGTTAGCTTAAAGAAAAGTTGCACGATTTGCTGAACCAGTGTTTAAAGAAAGTCAGTGCTGAGTTAATACACGTTTAGTAGTGTGAGAAGAAGCTTTAAATAATGCAAATATTGCCAGAAGCTAATTACGAATGGTGATCTATGAAGTCGTGTTTTTCATAGCAAAGTGTTTTTCAGTACAGCCTTGAAAAGCATATTGTCTTTCCTCAAATATGTGATAAAAGTCTGTTCCTGTTGTTGGATCATCCTCTTTTTTTTTTCTGACCAGTATCAATGCCTTTGATCTCTCCTGCTCTCTTCATATGGTACATGGGAGTTGGTGTCTACAGTCCCTAATGATTTAGGGTACCAGAAACTGGCCTGTACAGGGTATGTATGTGCAAAATGGATAATCACCATAATACCTTTTTTAAAGGAAAATAATTCGAAATGATATGTAATTTTCAAAAACCAAAACTTTTTAAAGTATTGTAAAAAATGCTGATGATTTTTTACTTAAAGGTGATATCTAATAATGAAGACCTACAGAAAAAAATTATTAATTGTCCAGGTTTAAAGCAATTCATAACACTAATATTCTTAGTAGCTAATCTAATTAGCTTTTTGTAGCAGTTTTTCACTAATTCTCCTAGTCTAACTTTGTGTATATTTAATTGAGCTAGCATGGCTAATTCAATTTCTTTTATCAACTTTACCCATGGCAAAGGTCTGTGAAGCTATTTACATTGTTGAGCTGGAATGTGAGGGAGACCCTTCCCTCTCCGTAAACCGATCGGTTCCTTTAGTGCTGCAAGGTGCCCTGAAACCCATTACTTGTGCCACAAAGTACCTCTTGATTGAATTACGCTGCTTACATTTTTGTCTGTGCAAGCTCTTTTGTTCCTTTTCAGCTGTCCTATGAAACTACTAGAAATGTTTTCACATTTTGCTTTTTGTTTCCCCTTCAATTTCTGATTTTTTTTTAATCTTGTGGTTGCGTGTAAAAGGGGGAAAAAATATCTAAGGACTGTGTCCCACTTCCTGCTAAGCTCCTTCACATGCTGGATGGAAATCATCAGTACTGTGCATGATCACAGTTTGGTAAAGCTCATAGCTTAAACTCTTACCATGATATAATAATTTGAGGGGTTACTTCTGTCTGGAGCAGGACCCTACATGCCTGTTAAGAGCCAACACAGCTGGGAGCAAACTGTTCACAGAGCACCTGGGCATTAGCACTGAAATCCTTGCCCCCAGGACTGTATTCTCTGGGCTTTAGAGAAGTAAGTTTCCTGCCTGCTTGCTTAGCTTCTGTAGCATCATTACTGTTCATGGAGAGGATGAGAGGGACTTGTTTATTTTTCTATGTAATGTAAGCTTGAAAGGTGCCAGAAAGGTTGGAAACAATGAAAGCTCTGAGGAATTAAAGAGCAAGAGTGAAGACTGATACTGCACTACATGATTTTTTTTTTAAATTATATTTAAACTTCCTTTACTGTGGAAGCACTGTGACTCAGCTTCATAAATCATGAAAGGTAGAAACTGTTTAGAGAATCTTCTCGAATAAAGGTTCTTGTTTTATGATGAGTGAATTCATTTCCCTATAGGTGTTCTGGCTCTGTGATGACCCAGACAAAGTTTTGTACAAAATATTTCAATTATTGTTCTTTTCCGATGCTCGCTTCAGTGAAAAAGGAACGGACTCTTTGGCACACTCGAGTTGTGATACAAAACAGGAACACATCTGACTGACCTAACTAAAATAAATAATTAGAGTGCATCTAAGGATTCCCTAGTAGTATCTCCCACACAGACATGAAAAAACCCAAACCAAAGCACTAAACCATTTTAAGATAACCACAGACTTTAAGTACTTGGAAGCAGAGACGGTATTTTGCAAATTTTAGTGTGTGTTTTAGATGTGGGGCTTTTTCTGAGAAAAATAATTGCAGATAAAGTGATGAGTAAAACGGTTCAGTAAAATAAATGGGTTTTATTTCTAAACATCACAAAAATCTGTGGTTGTCATACATAGGATTGCAGGTGTTATGCTTGGAACATAAACTTTTTTTATATGAATCTTCCCTATAGCATCTTCAGTTCAGTGATAATGTAACTATTTGGGTAGCATTTAAACAGCAAAGTAGATATTTTTTTTATCGATTTCCTAAAGTAAAGAGTATCAATATTACTACTTTTACAGTGGAAATTCCCAGGATCAACGAAGATCTGATGTCCACAAGGCTTTCTTTGCAAGAGAGCATTTTCCTTCTTTAAAAAAAAATTAAAATCCAACAAAGCCTCCAAAAAAACTTCCTTGTGATAACACGAAGTCCATGTCCTATACATGAATGCATGTTAAAGCTTGACTGCACTTGACTATTAATCTTAAAAATTATTTTTCTGCATGAATATTTCTGAAGAAAATAGGACAGCTTATGAATGGCATAGTTTTTTTAATGTACGTATAATGTCTACAACAACTACATTTGCACAGTTAACTTCCCTCAGAGGTGAAATGTATCTAACCTTCATTTTGACCATCTGGCAGAGGTCCCTTTACTGACAAATAATGATTACTTTTTTTCTTCTCAGGCTTTTACCTGTTTGCAGCTTGATAAAACACAAACTAAACAAAGCAATCCTTATTTGTAGTGGGGCATTGTCTAAAAATAGAGCGTTCTGAGCCAGAGAACAAGGCAGGTTACTATTTGAGAAAAGATACAGATTTGGCAGGAGGATTTGTCTGAAGGAAAGTTGTATGGTTTCTATATAAAGTTCCCAGCTTTGTGAATCTGACAGATGGGGGTGTCATTTTTCAGGATTATGACTGATCTTGTATATTCCAACTACAGTTATAACATTTTTTTGAGAGGCATTTCATAATTTATTCACTGACAGGAGTTTTCGCAGCTGTCTGCAGGATGAAGATTTTCTCAGCACTTCAAAAGTGGGGCAGCTACTTCTTTAAGTGGGATCCGGCTCAGAGGCCAGCTCTGGATTTGAAAAAAAAGGGGTAGATGGACCAAAAGTGCATTGTTACAGCTTTTCTCATTGTGTTAGCTTTCTAAACCTGCTAAGGTCCCTGCTATTAGCAGAGGAAGCAGTGAGAGGGGTAGCGCGTATCAAACGTTGAGGAGGAAGAGGGGAATAGCCTCAGATACACCATACTGAGGTGTATGAGATTATTCACCATGTTTTCTGCTTAATGAGTTCATCTGCCTGCAGTTATGATATAAAAGGCAAAGATGATGAATAAGCATGAATGTTGCAATTTCGAAAACCTGGACAAAAGACAGTTGTTTAGACACCTGGTAGGGTTGCAGTGCCTCCATCCGTCCTGTCCCATGTCGTCATCATCGTCCATCTGTCGTGTCCGTCCCCACCCCCCCACCCACCCCGGAAAAGAAAGATGCTTGTTACTTCTCTTTCCCTTATCAGAAACATGATCCTATTAATCATTATGATAGGAGAAGGTGTGAAATGGCAGATGAGAGGTGGCTGTGATTTGAGGGAGGGAACGAATGGGACCAGAGTGTGTCCCTGTCCTACAGGGGATGGGGGAGAAGAAAAGAGCAAGATGATGTTTAGGGTTTGGTGGAGGAGTCCAGTAGCAGAATCTTTCGCCACTTGAATTCCCCTGATCACCCAAATCAGTTCTGAGTTTCCTGTGTCTGCAGCTTGGTAACAGAAATGATATAGCTCTTCTGAAATCAGTGGGAACTGGTGAATGTTCAGCATATGAGTTAAAATGGGCACGATCTTGACAGATAGAGTGGGCATACTGTTAGCCATTGGGGGAGGGAGGGGGAATTGTGTTTGACTCGCATAGTGAGAAGAGATGGAAAAAAGAACAAAACCTCTGACCACACAAGCCTTTGAAATGAGCACTGAGCGATGAAATGTTGATTTAGTGCTGCAGCACCTTGTTCTGTAACTCCCACGGCTCTGCCAGCCTTGCCTGCTTGCTTAGGACATGACTGCTATGTTGAGGTGTCTTCTCCTTAGATGATGTAAGACACAATGACTGGAAGTAGACATGACCTGTTTTCTGCCCAGTGCTAATAACGTTAGTGACTGCCTTTGAATGCAGAATTTTAAGCACCTTTTCTTGCTTGAAAAAACAAAACAAAAACCCCTTTGTAATGATATTGGCTATTGTACTGCATGACCCTGAGTGTAGTTTACTGTATAACAAAGAGGTATTTTGCTTCCAGATGACAGCATGGAGGAACATTAGCAGAATCAATATCACATTAAAGATTCAGGCTCCATTAGGTTGATATGACAGATTATTTTCTCTGAGTGCTGACATCATTCTTGGTTATGTCCATTCCTGGATCTTCACGAGGTAGCAATAGAGCTGACTCAGCCCTACTGAGAATTTCAGTCTCTCAGGAGATCCTCCCTTGTGCCTCCTCCTGTGGTGCCGTCCCTCCCGGCGCGGTTGCCTGGTTATCTTTCCGGAGGCTGCACAGTGCTGCAGCTGTCGGGATGTCCTAGCACTGCGGTCTGTCCTGGGCTTGGTGCTGGCTGCGATGCTCAAGGCAGTCCTTGCAGGCCTTGTCAGGTGGCAGAGTTATCCAAAAGCTGAAGGTAGGTTGGAAGTGGTCTGTAGAAAGCCACCAAAGGAAGGGTGATGTTGGGGAGGACAACAGGAGAGTGGATTTCTTCATTGTCGTTTCTGTAATGATTTGCATGATAAGGTGTGGTGCAATAGCAGGGTACTGGAGTGAGACCAAAGACCCTCAGCTTTGCTCCTTAGTTATGTCTCTGGCTCACGCTGTGGCCTTGAGCAATTTGCTGTCAACTTTCCCTGTTAGTAAATCAGGAAATAATACTTATTTATCTTTTTATAGTACTTTGAGATGCCCAATGGAAAGGTGGTGAGTATTATTACTCATAGACTTGGTTTTTTCCCATTTCACTTATTAATTTTTATACATTAAAATTAAATATTTACATCTCTTACTCTGGGAAGATTAATTTCTCACTTAAATATGATGTTTCATACTTGCCAAATTATCGTTTTAATGACTATTATGTCAGTGTGCTGTTGGAGAGGCTACATCAAAGGGAAATGACAAAATAGTTTGAATTTCAAAGGCACAATGTTTCTGCATTGTGTGCAGTGGCTTGTAGGAAGGGACTTCCCTGATTGAGTATTCAGCTGTGTTTCCAGGAAACTTGGTCTCCTTTAACACAGTTCCTTCAAAGCACAGGAGTAAAAATTTGTGAAGTTGTTCAAGCAGTTAAAGAGTTTTCATAGTTATGTCGGCGGGTCTTGTACAGCTTTGCCACGTAGGGATACGAGTTGACTAAAAGAAGCTGCATAAACTCTTCATCTACAAATAAGAGCAGTGATTTAAGTTATTAACTATAGATTTAGATTGTCTATGCTCTTAGTATTTAATTTTGAGTATGTCATTAGAAAACTTCACTTTAAAATGTGATTTCAGAATGTCTAATCAGCTATGCCTTCTTCAATTCGATTCTCCATCAATGCAGAATTACATCTTCCCCTCGCTAATGAAGTAAATAAATCGATACAAATGACTTGCAGTCATAAAGTCTACTGAGTTATAAGCTTATTCAACACCATGAAGTCCACAAATGCATCACTTTAGTGCCTCAGTTCTGGTTTATGAAGCAGCAAGTTGGCAGGGGAGGTAATAAGACTGGTGGGAAAGTTTCCAACTTTGCCACAAAGGCAAAATTTCCTTTCTGGAATGGTCCATTTGGGATTCTTTCCTGCTATTCCATTTGGAACGTGCTCTATGGGCTTCCCAGCCGCTCCTGTCCTCCTCCGTCGGGAAGCATGTGAGCTGAGTCTCCCAGGTCCTATGGTTGTGCCCATGGGGACTTCCCAGCACCCTGTGCTTCGGGCCTCTGCTCCCACTGCTCATGTCGTGAGGCGCTGGCGCTGCTGAGAAGTGCAATCAGTGCCGTTGTTTCTCTCCTCTTCTTTTGGACTTTCCCATCACTTTCTACTTCTGGTACCCTCAGTGTTTTACCTTTTGAAAAAGGATTGTTTCTTTACAGAGAGATGAATGTAACTGTCAGGAGGAAGCAGGTGACCAGTCACCATTCTATACTATAAAATATATATGAAGTATATGTATATATGTAAATTTTATAAGTTATATAATCTATAATTTTATAAATATTGTATATTATATATGTGTAAAACATGAGTAAGGGGTGTGTATGTGTATGTATATGTGTATATATATACACCCATATATATGCACCATATATATGTATATAAATAAATAAAAAGTTTAAATCCTGTATAGAAAAAATTTAAAAACTGCTCAGATGAAGGCATGTTCTGAATCTGATACAACTTGTCATTTTATTCCTACTGATGTGTTTATTTATCGTTAGAGCCTGAAGGCTATATGCAAGACTATAGCACTGTATAAAATACGTAGTAATCTCTTCAAGACAGGAAGCAGATAAACAAGGTGAACTGAAGGTAGAGGACAAGCAGGCATGGAAGAGATACCTGGACTCTGCTGGCCTTTGTTTTTATCTACACATTTGTGTAGGTAAATTTTACCTGCACATTTGTATAGGTAAAAGCATTAGCTTCCCAAAATCAGGATATAACATAATTATATGTTGTTATAACAGGTGATATTATGAGGTAATGCTTGGTGATCTTCAGTTGATTGATTTTTTTTTTTTTTTTTTTTTTTTTGGTGTGTGTGTGTATCTTTTTTTAGGTTTATCAAAATTGTTTACTAAAATTTTTCTGTTGTAGTGAAAACTTTTTTTAAAATTCAAATTGCCTGTCAGTAAAGGAAAAACTAATGTAGTGCTTTTGGAGAGCAGTATGTTATTTTTATTGATACTTCTGGCTTTAAAGATTAAATCACTGGGAATTATGCAGTGCTCTGGAGGAATTTATAGCTAGCAATAAACAAGCAGAGACTTAAAACCTCCCAAGCAGTTGCACACCTGCATAAGGAAGTGGTGCAGTGCTAGAGGTGGAGCCCAGCAGCGTGGCTGTGGCAGTGCACACTTGATCTGCTAATTGGTCATGGTCTGATGGATTTCAATTTATGTCTAGATCAGATCAGCGGCAGAGCTGGGAAAGAAACTGAATTTTCAGAATCATTCACTCAGGAAGCTTCAGCTTGATGAATACTAGAAATAGTTTGTCTCTAGGTGTTGTGATTCAAAAAAACCATTTGATAGACTCGTCTGAAGGCAATTTCTTATTGCGTTTAGCATGATGTGTGCCTAGCAGAGCTTGTTCTGTGACTGCTGAACTACAGTGGCCCTGCTCAGTCTGTCTGTCAATGAGCTGTTGACTCCTCTAAGTTAAATTACAGATTTTGTTTCCTAAAATGGATGTTCCCTGACTTCCTAAGACATGGCTCTATTTTTGAAGGAGTTGGTAAGAGACGCTTGTGTCTGACTGCCCTTTGAGTTTCTTCCACAGTGCAACCCAGGTCACAGTATAGACAGTTATTTCCATGGCCTTTTGTACCCTGCCACAAAAAACAACCCAAAAAAACAAATTGGAAAGAAATGCTGATTTACTGAACCCTGATCAGGAAGAAGGCAGCAAACAACTGATGCAAAGGCAATTGCTGACTACCTCCCACCAGCAGACCGATGACGAGCAATGGCTACCTTGGGCTCCTGTTTTATCATGGAGCCTGATGTTATGTGGTGTGGGGTACCCCTTTGGCCAGTTGGGGTCAACTGTCCCCACTGTGCCCCCTCCCAGCCTCTTGCCCACCCCACTTGCTGTGGAGGGTCAGAGTGGGAAACACAGGAGGCCTTGGCACTGTGCAAGCACTGCTCAGCAGTCGCTAAAACACTGGTGAGTTATCAGCGTTGGCTTAGCCACAGACCCAAAACCCAGCACCATACAGCTCCTGTGAAGAAAATTAACACCATCCCAGCTGCACCCAGTATACCAGGATATGATTAATTTGAAGATACAAATTGCATCAACATCTGTAAGCTAATATTTAATTGAGGGCAATTTTAACATTATTGAACTTCATTTAACTTCTTGTAACTGTGGAAAGTAGGAAGAAAATAAATACTTTGTTTATTTTCTATTGCTCTCTGAAATAGAGAATTGGGGAAGATGAAATGTAAGGAATAGAAAGAAGAAATGGTTCCTTTTAGTAAAGGCAAGCATTATACTTTTCCTTTGCCAAGCATGTAACTTTCATAGCTGGAATATTTTTCCATTCTTGCTGTCTTAGATACAGACAAACTGTTCATTGCGAGAAATGAAATGTCCATATGCAGCATATCTAACAGACAAATTTGGTTCAGATGGCTTTGTAAATTAATTTTATGTGGAAAGGTTCAGATGAAGGGACCCTGTAACACCTTCTTTAACACCAAATTAATTCACCAGGATGTGAGTTTGCCACATGTAAGCAGATATAAAATGAAACTCTTTCTTGGGGTACACTCCAGTGATGATAATACCTAATATAATGGGTTTCAGTGACAGCTTTAGTGGGACTCTGTTCCACTCTTCAGTTCTCTGATGACTCTGGATATTACAGCTCTCTGCATGCTTTAACCAAGAAGTTACACTGCTGTGGTCTTGGTCTGCTTCATTGGTTAGACATTGAATAAGATTAAATTGGTGTTTATTGGTGCAGAGGATATAGTGCTGTGTTCAGCAGCTGGATAAACATCTATTTGGAGAATCAAAGGTAATATTTTCTGAAAGATACCAATATTTTTTTTTTTCTCCTTTTGTTGTACTTTCTTCTATTTCAATAGAAAAGGGAATTTGCACAAGGCTTAAAAAAATTTAAGAATAGTTCAGAATTCATAAGGTGAGAGCAGAGGGTAAAGTTATTGGCTTTTGCAGATTTAACCTTGCTTTCAACTGGTCCTCTTATAGATGTTCTTAAATGCAGCAAGCACTATGTCAAAAGAAACATATTACACTATCTGATCCTTCTGTTATTTATGCACTCTTTTTGTTTCTGTTTAGACATGTCTTCTCAGGCTACACTAAGGTAAACATAATTTTGTTTGAGGAGAAGGAAAAAAATTGTTCGTATTTTATTTAAGCTCTTCAAGAGAAGGCTCTTACCCGAGGAAGCAAGAGGAGGTAGTTGAAAGGGAGCAGGAGGTGTATTTAACCCCTCTCGCAGGGATTTACAGCCTTGTCTAATGAGGGGTGCAGAGCAGTCTGAGACTCTGTGGATGTGAGAACCTGTTCTCCATAGCTCAGCATCTATTTCAAATTTTAGTAGTGTTTTCTAAATGGTTATAAGAAAGAGGAAACATTTTCATTACCATGGCCTTGAAGGGAAAAAGTGAATCTTGTAATTGAAAGAGAAGCAAACAGATTATCATCAAAATCCTAGTACTGGGCTGAAGCAGACTTGAGAGAGCACAAAGCTGATTTTCATCTCTCCTGCCTTTTTTAATCAAAATTATTTTTGCTTGAGTTCTGTCACAGACACTTCTACAAAGAGAAGGACAAAGTGTCAGGACTGAGACTACTGTGGGGAGCAATAGCTGAAACAGCAGAAGCACTTGAGATGTCCTTGTGACAGGAGAGAAGTCCTGAGGATTGGTAAACTTGCAGGGCGGGGTTCAAACCCAGGCACAAGCTAAATGCAGATTTTCAAACAGTGCAAACAAGAAATATTGACAGCACCAGGAAGGGTAAAGGCGAGGAAAGCCCTAGCATATGACTAGAAGGACCCAAGGGATGCTTGTGTCCTCATACCCAGGGATGCTTGAAGCAGCAGACTTAACATTACCCAGGGCTGCCAGCGCAGATCTAATGTCTTGAAAACATACCATGCCTGGATTATCTTGTCAGAAGCCATCACTGCAGAGCCTCAGGAACTAAAATTAAATTGGCATTTTGTCTTTAGTGATATTACAGGGTTGCATTCGGTATGAATGTGAAGATGTCTGCTATTTTGGGTGTAGAGAATGGTGCAGAGGACTGTTGCTCAAGAACTAAAAATAAAACAGTCCCTAAATAATAAAATGGCTGAATTTTAGGCTGGGCTTCAAGATGGTTTTCCATGATAGCGTTAGTACCTAATTAACCTTGTTAGCTGAGGGATCAGCAAAGAGCCAGGTGGAAGCCTGCCCATGTCATTGAACAGTCCTTGGCAAGGCATTTTGACTTTCCTTAGTCTGATTTTTATATGCTGTTGAGAGAAGGAGTGCCAGTACAGTAAGAATTTGGGAGAAGGAAGAGGTGAATTTAAAAAAAAAATTAAAAAAAGCCCTCTAAGTGCCAAGTCTATCATCTGCTTTATTAGTATGTCATTTGCTGTGTTTACTGAAAACTCCAGTCATGCTGGGAGTTATCCATCTGATATGATGCATGTGCTGTGACCGTTTCTCCTAATAAAAACAGATTTACTGGCTCTGTTTACAATATGGAACGTTGTGCAACTTACGCTAAAGCCTGTACTTTGAAAGAATGTCACAGTTAAGGTATACACTGGAAACATCAGTTCTGAGAAGAACTTAAGGATGAAAAGAAAATATAAATTTTGTCCTCTGAGTAAGAGGGAAACCAAGTCATCAGAGCTGCAGCTGGTATAAGTTCATGCATTTCTGTCAGATAAATTAACTGAGAGAGATAAAATATAAGAGGACAACAGTAAGAGAAAGGGCTCCATCTTCAACAGACTAGAAACACATTAATACTGCAGTGGAAAGGATCAGTTTAAGAAAGCAACAGGCTAGGAGTAACTTCAGGTATATTCCATTGCCATGAGCCCATGAAACATCTAGCAGAAGAGGGGATAATGAAATACCTAGCTCCTAGTCCCTAAACTAACAAATAGAAGAACAACTTGGGAAGGATTTTTGTGTAAGGAACTCCTGGCATTATGTTTTATTTCTTCTACATTACTCCAAGTTTAAGTATTCAAGGACAGTCTTTCAATTTCAAGACAGATTGGGCTACAACCTACTTAAGGCAGAAGTTTATTCAAGACAATATATGTGAGATTAGCCTGTCAGCACTATAATTATAGAAGCGAATCCTCTATCGATCAGCTGCTCCATCAGCCGCTGCAGATCTGTCCCCTGGATGGAAACTGCAGGGCTTCTTCCTTGCATGCTCAGTTTTGTGCTATTCAGGCTAACCCAAGGATCTTTGCTTGTGCTATGTAACCCTTACTGCACTGCTTCCCTCTTGTTCAATACCTGTGGGTTTGTTGGACGTGTTTCAGTTTGTTAAATATATGACTGGGTAATAACTGTATTAATCTCACTGTCAAAAACTAGGTAACAGAAAAGCTCATTATTCAGTGTCTTATCTCCTGTCCTTCCAGACAGAAGCACTATCTATCAGTTCCTCATTTCACATATGTGTGCTTTATCAAGGTTTATGGCTGCATCTGGTAACAGGGCTTTGGATGCTGTAATCAAAACCTTTTTCTTTGTGACAATGAATTGCGTTTTCATCTTTTTTTTTTTTTGCCTAGTGTTCAGATCTGTCACAGGAAAAACTGTCAGGCATGAGACACTTGTTTGTTTGTTTGTTTGTTTTTTGTGTTGGTTGTTTTTTTTTTTTTTTTTCAGGGAAGCAGCAAAGTTGAATGCAGAAGGATGCTGCTAGCCTCCATATATGCACCATCCAGCCCAGGTTGTGTTGCTCATAGGATTTACAGCATGTTTCCATGCCATGCTTGTTTCTGCAAGCTTTAAGGACCAATTTAGATACTGGTACTAGGTCAGTAGCAAGAAATCTCCCTTGAGAGCGGTAAATAAGTCTCTGATTAGTGTCGGATGGTGGAGACATTTATTCCCATAGGTGCACCAATGAGTTCTGTAATAAAGCTAGTGCTGTGGGCTGTGTCAGAGATGCAGTTGTTTTAGCCACTGATTTCTGTCAACATTTTTGCCTGCTCAAAACCCTTTATTTTGTTTTGAGTTTCTTTACTTGTCCTGGATCATCATTGAATCATTTAGGTTGGAAAAGACCCTTAAGATCATCATCGAGTCAAACTGTTAACCTAACACTACCAAGTCCACCACTAAACTATGTCCCTAAGAGCCACGTCTATGTGTCTTTTAAATACCTCCAGGGATGGTGGCTCAGCCACTTCCCTTGGCAGCCTGTTCCAGTGCTTGATAACCCTTTCAGTGAAGAAATTTTTCTTAATATCCAATCTAAACATCCCCTGGCACAATCAGTGTGATTGCTAGGCAAAGTAGTCTTTGAGATGTGTTCAGTCAGGTTAGCTGGGGCTTCTCACACCTGAAGAAACTCTCAGGTGATGACAGCCACTGTTCTTGGTTTTGTCAGCTGAAACACCTTATGCAAAGGACCATCACCTGTACAGTGCTGCATCTGGACAGTCTTGTAGGGCATGACTCCAACCAGATGCAGGTTATGAAGCCACTTCAGTTACACTGAACATTTAAATAGTCTTTGCCAATTCTTGGAATCAGGGCAGTAAAACAGACTTCTGACTGAATTTTCTCGGTTTTGGCAAGCTGAACAGTAGCACAAGCAGAAGGTCTGGTATTTGTGCAGCTAGTGTGCGGATTGGGACCAAGGCAGCCTCAGAGTATCCTGACAGTGTTCCTGTTTCTATTGCAAGGTAAGAAGCCTTCATGACTTCAGACAGCCACAAAATATTTGATGGTTCGAGAACCACAGGAGATCTGCTGAATGTGTCCTGTCAGGAATTCATGCCTCTTCAAGTGGCTCAGTGTAAACTTCATCATGTCTCTTAACCCAAAGGTAGTGATACTTAAGTATGTTATGAATACTTAGGCAATGTTAGAAATAACTTTTCAGGCTTTAAGGTTAGCGGGATGGTTATGTGTTCAACTGAAAGATGCAGAAATTACATAGTCTCTTCAGCTGGATGGATGTTTTGCTTTGGGCAGGATTCTGGAGATTATTTCTCAGGTTTTTTTTTTTGTTTTGGTTTGGTTTTTTCCCTCCTTCTGGGGTATTTTATTGCTTTGTAACTGTAGAAAAAAGATTCTGACAGAGGACAGTATAAGTGACAAGCATGAGTGTTGCTCGCTGAATGTTCTTGGTAGTTTGTTACATTTTTTGCAATTATAGGATCCAATAGGTTAGAAGTTGTCCTGAAATCTTTTGGTTAGGGAAAGTTATGAAATGCAATAAAAGTTTGTGCTCACATATCGCCACTATGTTTTTGATAAATGTTTGTTATATTGTTTACTTTCACTCCAGAAATTCCAGTTTTCTCTTCCAAAGTGTTTGCTGCTGTTGTTAATGGTTGTAATTGAACTCTGTCATTATGAAGTAACTGTGATGAAAAGGAATCTGTGTTCCTTGTGATCAACAGGAGCCATGCTGAGCATATTTCATGCATGGTATTTTCACAAACAGAATGTAGTTGCTGGTTGTTTTTTTTTAATAATTTCATGTTACTAGCATCTTACTTGAAAGATTAACTTTGTATAAGTTTCTTTTGCTTGTTAAACTGACTGTTAATACATATGTGGATCGCTTCAAGTACAGAAGACTTTAGTTTCATAAATGTATAACACATCTGAGTTAATTAGCCTTCCTCACATTGAAGTTAATTTCTGCTCATCCCCCCCTGCACTCCCCCCCCTCCCCTAAAAAAACACAACAACCACTCCACCAACCAACCAACCAACCAACCAACTTCAATTCTGTTTACTAGCAAAAGGTAAGATCTCAGTTGCTCACATGTTATCTCAAGAAAGTCATCCTACAGTTTTTAGTCATGGTAAGTCTTGAGGGCCAGCCCAGTGCCTTTGCTGGAGCTGACTGACTGTAACCTTAGGTCAGAATTTAAAAATTAGGCTAAGAATAATTTTAGTATAGACTTTAATTCTCTTCCAGAAGCCATAGCAGCAATACTACATGAATATTAGTTATGTTAATAATAACTGAATAAAACATTTGAAACAGAGATTTCTGTGAATTGGAATGGTGAAGCTTGCAAGAATATTTGAAATATAATAGGATGCTTTTGGAGAGCATGTTACTTCTAAATGGGTGGAATACATACATAGGCAGCAACTGTAACTCTCCTGTTACTTGTTCTAGGCTCCTGAATTAAAGATACAAAGTAATCAGCACGTGCCTCCTTGGAAATACTAAGGGACAATGATTCATTAAGTGGTTTCTGAAAAGAAAGCTTTTCAAATTAGGCCACTGTCAAACACATTAAATCTCTCCTGAAGGAATTTGCAAGAGTTTGCTTTCATTTGTATATTCTGTTGCATTTTTAATAATGGAGGGAGAAGGGGAAACATAGACATGTGCCCAAAGTATGCAAGTTTGAGTGAGACATCGTGCCAGCTGACCAAAGGCTTTCTCTGATCCCGCTGAATGTGTATTAGTAAAATCAGTGCAAATATGTCTCATGGAATTCTACCTCTTAGCCTCGAGTTCTGTAATTTAGCTGACTCTAACACCAGAGAAACTGCAGTGGAATAAATCAATTTGGAAAAAAGCTCTCATCACAGGTAGGTGTTAAATAACTTAGAGGTGCAGTAGAGAGAATCCTTGGACTGTGATCTCCAGGCAGTGGCTGTCCTTTATCCTCTTCTCAGCACTTTTAATACCCTTATTGATTCATAGATCTATTACATTTTCCACATTGCTCACTTTGAATCTGCTATAGTTTGGTCTGTATGAGAGGTAAATGGATGATTGTATCAAAACAAGGAGCTTGATACTATTCTGTATCTTATTACAGGAGAATTGAAATTGCATTTCAGGATATATACAGAAAACAGGAAGTTTCACTGAGATAAACAAGCTTGGATTACGTTAGAAATATAAAATATTCATCAGCCATATTGATGTGGCTTTTATTCTAGGCATTTATTCTGGATCCACTCTGTAAAGACATAATACACATATTAAGTGCTTTCCTTTTTAAAAATAATACGTTGGAATTGGTTTTGTCAAATACAATGCTTTAAAATAATTTTTTGCTTTATTAATCTACCTTATGAAAATATTTTTATTTGGTTTGTTGTTATCACTGGAAGAAGCCAAAGGGGAACTCTTAAGCTGTTCTCTCAACTATTGAGGGCAAAGTATAGAGGTTAAAGTAACCTTCTGTGTGTCTAAAGAGGCAAGCTGTTATAGACTTCAGTTAATAACAGCTCTCTTCAGGAAAAAAAGATGGCCCATTAGTTTATTTTCCTGGATTAACAGTTAAAGATAAAAGGATGATGACAGCCTGGAATGATGTATCTTAGACCGAAGCAATGCCCAGTTATGAGTTATGCTGTGGAGGAAGGCATGGGGACCCACTACGTTCCGCCAGCCCCAGTTCCTGATTCAGCGTGCTTTTGCTGGCCGGGCTGTAACCAGCCTGGCCTGACACGTCTGAATGCGACATGTCAGGTAAGAGGGATGCTCTGTTGTGGGTGTCAGTCTGTTTCACTCTTGTTTCCATCTTGCTTATCTGCTCTTAGGTAGTTTGTGTAAGAGGACTGTGTGAGGACAGCTATTTGGGACTGCTCAGAAATCTGAGGACCCCAAAATAGTACTTGGCTTTGGCTATGATGGCATAGTGGGATAGATTGAGTAGAAACTTGAGTTCATGTTTTGCTCAGGATTATATGTTTCCTAAATTTGTTGCTGAAGCAAAACATGTTGGTTTGTTTTTAATTTTTATGTTTATATGACTTTAGCTTTTTCTTTCAATTGAGCTGGACTAAGTTACGCTTTTGATACTACTGCAGATGGCAAATAAAACTCAATTAGCCAAAAAAGATACAGTAATCTTGTGAAATCATCTAGCATTTCAGTGATGCTATTAAGCTTGATTCTAACGAGCCCTGCAGTAGCAGAACCACAAAAACCAGCTGAGGTTACCCGGCAAGTATAAACTTCTCAATATGTTGCAGTGTGATGCCAACGATTCAGCACATCTTTAGAGGGGTCTGTTACTGGTAGAAAAGTGTGGAAGAAGTCGGCTTTGGCAATGGATACGTGGCTGGCTGAGATAAATTCTAGTGTTCATGAGAAATAAATCTGTGGAGCAGGGATAGATTTTGTGATTCAGATTCCTATTTCAACAGGCAGGGCTGCCCACTCAGAAAGGTATTTACTTTCCATGCTTTACAAAGAGCACAGAGTTCTTTTAAAAAGCAGGTGTGTATTAATCCTGTACTAAATTGAACACTAAGCCTCACTGGGGGAAACAGACCAAGAACCTATTTCTTCTGTGAAATATTCATCATGGTATATTACTGTCTCTAAAAGATACTTGGAAGATTAGCTGTTTTGAAATAGGTTAAACAATTATCTGATCCTTACAAAATACTATTGAGGGGAGACTAAATATAATAAAAGCACCCAGAATTGTATTATATCACCTTTTATTTAATGACTTAAAAAAGGTCATTTATAGATGATAACAGTATTACGTATATTGCATATTTAGAGTTTATGAAAGTTTCCCTGAAAATTGAATAAGTGAGAAATTTTCAGTTTTAGGATTGTGAAATAAACCCAGGACAATATATTGGTCGGTATATCTGACTGGTCATTTTTTCAGGTAATAGTGAATCAGCCTGTGAATATCCTAGACCTTAGTCAGCCTGCAATAATTACCTGAGTAGCTGCAAGAAGACAATAAGGAGTTCTGGCCTAATCCAATGAAACATATTATTTGTTATGAGTGCCATGGAAACCTGGAGGCCTATTTACATGCTAAGGTTATCACGTGCTTAAGTGCTTTCCTGGATTGAGCCCTCGTTTGCATCTTTATTGAAAATCCACTTACAAAACAGCTAGATCAATTTTGTTGCCATTTTGGCTCCTAAAACAGGGTTTGCAGTGCTGCTGTTTTTCCTCTACTAATGCTGAGTCTCTTTTGCACTGCTTTTATTCTTCATGACTTGAAGTGAACCTGCTTCCTTTTTTTTTCCCACCTCTTTTAGGGTGAAACGCCTTCCTTACATTTAAAAGATTATGATATTGATGACAGTGTCAGTACATGGAGCTTGGTAACTGTGTTTTGGATGTTTACATTCATCTTGCATGCTGAATAAAGAGTAAATCACCAGCACTTCATATGACCGTTAATTTTGTATATTTTATAAGTTAGGAGAGCAAATCTGCATTGTAAAACATCTGTTGAGATGTCTCAAGCTTCCATTTGAGTTTGGTAGGGCTGAAAGTTATAAAATCCAGTTTAGACCTGAGTATGAGATGCTTCAGTGTAGTTGATATGATCCAGGTCTAGATTAAGATAAAAATCATATTTTACAGAAGCATTAGCTACATTTGGAAAAAAAAAAAAGGGGGGGGGGAAGGGAAAAGGAAGAATTATTACATTTAATTATTACATTTTCTAACATGCAAAATGGTGTTCTGAAGAAGCAAGATTAATGAGTACATACTTATTCTTACATCTTGAGCTGCTAGGGACTTGAGCATCCATTTCACTATGGAAATTCAAAGCATAAGTAGAGTTCCTAGTCAAGATTTCTGAAAATGTGTATGACCTCACCTGTGATTAATGATAGGCTTAAGCCAGTGGGATGAATCCAGCTCCCCCTAAAGACTTTGATCAATGTGTTTATTTAAGTGAATACAGTAATTGCTACATCTGACTTGCTTTTGAAATGAGGTCTCTGTATCCACAAAAAATTTTATCTGCGTGTCATGTCTATACAGTGTGTGGGAGTAGTGGTTTCTGTAGTAGAAAAGGAACGTCTTTAATGGAAAGTTATCTGATGGGAGGGTGGGTTTTTTTTGTGGTTGTTTGGTGGTGTTTGGGGTTTTTTTGGGGGTGGGATGCTCCCCCCACTGGTAGACCATACCTCTGGGAAAGAATTAATGATACCTTTAATTGTGTCACCTGATCTTAGCAATTATTCATAGTCAAACTTTATTTCATGACCTAAAGGAAAACGTAGCAAGATAAAATTCTGTAGAGCCCAGTAACTTTTAAAAATTTGCGTAATTAAGTTTCATGTAATCCAGCTGTAAATGAGAGCTTGTGAGTGGTTTTCAGTGCATGCTCTGGTGATGCCTAGCAGCTCTGAAATGACTGATTCTCAGGAATCTCCAAACCCTGTGGGTAAACCTCCTATTCCAAGACAGCAATATATAGGGGATGGTAAAAAGTAGTTTTGAGTAATAAATGAAGATATTTAAAACAAGAGCAGATGTTCTCTTTCCTTGTGTTCTATAAAGTTCATATGAGTGTGAAATCCCTTTTTTGGCAGGGATATTTTCTCTCATAGGAACAATAATTGCCTGGCTTAATTCTCACCTTCTGTCTTGCCTTTCTGCAACTAGTTAGATAAGATTTCTTTGAAACACCATTAGAAATTCTCTTTTCTTTCCTTGCTGCTACATTCAGCTCCTCTGTCCCACCATTTATTTCCAATGGGCAGATGCATTCCCTTTTCTAAGATGAGGTATCTCACAGTCTGTATATCCCTTACCCCGACCCTGTAAGAATGTGGGCTATAGGTAGCAAAAACTGTACAATTTTATCATTCACTTTAAAACTACTTTACCCAAGAATCTGGAAACATCTGTGAGTATGAAGGGGAATAATACACCAAGCAAAGCTGGAAGTAGGTTATATCCCTATTTTTTTTAGCAGCATGAATGAAGAAGGGTTCAGGTGTAGCCATATTCAGCGACTGATTGTTGTACCTTGACAGAACTGACTTTGTCAGGGCAAGCTTTGCTCAGTAGCATCCAAATGACCGAAGCAAAAGCTTTCATAAGATCCCCAGAGACTGAACAAAAGTCTGGATTTTGTTCTTATTGCTTTCCTTGAGGTTGTCCACTGGTAAAAATCGAATGATTTGTACATCAGCCATTCTAAATCCACATCAGCTCTCTGGGACGCTTTTCTGTGATACGTGTTCATGTAATGATTTAAGATAGTGAATGCGACAGCATGGGGAAAACGGCTGTCTTCATAAGCAGTCTCATTTTATGGCATGTGTTAAGTGCCCTCAACTTTTAAGTACATGGATGATGGACATGCTTTTGAGCATCCTTGGAGGTGGCTTCCTTTCCACCATGGTTGTCCATGGGGAACTGTAGGTACATCTGCACAACAAAGTGGCTCATAGAGAGATCCACATTGACTGAAAGATTCTCATGGATCCTGGAAGCAGCGTAATACACTGATGTGGCACTCCACCAGGCAGCTAATTCATAGTGAGCTCTGAGTTGTGACTGGCCCAAGCTGTGCACTGTGCCAGCATGCTTGCCCTCATTCTAGTGCGTGAACTAGCTCATTCACAGGTAACTGGGTGCATCTATATGCACTGGATGGTGCTTTATTTCTCACTTTGTTGTGTGCTATCAGAGTGATGTTCTCATGGACCCCATCCTTCTGGTGGAGGCTGCTACAAGTTACAAGTATGTTCTGTCTCTCTGAGCTATAGGAAAGGCTTTTGTGGCAGTCACAATGGATGTCTTCTGGGATAATCTAAAAAATAAAACCCCAAAACAAACAAAAAACCCAAACCAAAACAGAAAAAACAAGCCTTCTTTGCCCAGACTTCTTAGCAGAGAGCTATATTTTGAGCATTTTCATGTCATGTGCCAGATTTTCATCTGTGGGTGGCACTTCATGCTCATTCTTTTCTTGGAGCCTGAAGGATGTTCTTGGTGGCTGTAGCTTTTCCCAGTGCAATAGGTTAATTTGTTCCTTGGTCTATGGATCTCCTGTAGCCACCTGAGCAGGTATCTGACTAAGCTGCTTTTGCTTCAGTGACTTGTTCTTCCTAGAAACACTTCTTTTCTTGCTTGAGATCTGAAAAGCTGAGCTAGTACCGTCTCATCTATGTGCTCCTTAGCTCATCCACGGTCAAGGCATCAGCGGGGAAGCTGGGGGCTGGCAGGTAGCACAGGCTGACCTTCCTCCCCCCAGCGGTGGTAAGGCTGTACTCTATCTTCCTTTAGCAGGGCTAACTGCACAAAGACATGTGGTTACTTTTAGTCTGTTTGATTCAGGACAATTGGTCTGATTTTTTTTAAGCCATGCAGAGCTCCTTTTTATTGAACTACTTGATTCATTGAGGTATCAGGTTGTCTTTGTCACCTTATTTCTGTAACATTTATCAGTAAGTAAAATAATTTTCTTTCTGTCTTGTCTTCTTTCCTGCAATTTAGCAGGAAGGGCATTCAGTCAGATTTGGTTCTGATGACAGCCACAATTCATAGCTGCTTCTTTTTTTTCCTTTTCCTCTTGTTTCCCTGGAGCTGGTCTGTGTTACTGAACAGAAGGCTGATAATTCCCTGCTGAATTTCCAGGACTGCTGAATGAATAGAGTGTGTAGGGGAGTGAGTGGGAGGGGAAACACTTCTTCTCTGTGGTGGCTTTTTTTTTTTTTTAAATGAAAAATGTATTTTCTAAAATAATGAAGCAAATCAACAGTGAGCAGCACCAACTATAAAATTAGCCTGAGTATGGTGGCTCTGTAGATAAGCCATATGATTTTTTTTCAAAAAAAGTTAAAAGCAATCCATCCTTAATATATGCATAGAAAATAATCTTTAGGGTTTTGTTAGGCTAATTTGTATCACAGGCTGTCAACTTGGACAAAATCCAAGCAGGGAAGGAAGTTTTTATAAGCAGTCCTTCCCCCGTCTCCCTCCTCCAGCTCAATAGAGTGCAAGATCTAACTGCCTAAATGTGTTTGCATGCTCTCATTGCAGTAAATATCCCTGTTCTTTATAACCACTACATATACTTACATATCCACACACATTAGTATTTAGAAATATTGAAAAGTATTCCTTACCATTGTCATAAAACAACTACTTATGCTGTTACAACTTGGTTTTCCTAAAATGGTGCTGATGTATACAAGGAACAAAAAATAATCCCTGAACTCTGCAGAAATTGATGCTGTCAATTTGATGCTATGAAAATACAGGCTGTGCAGGCATGAAACCTCCATGGAATAATAGAACAGACTTTCTGAAGTAATACATAGAAAAGGATAGGTGATGGAAAACAGCCTGTTTAGTCAGGAAAGATGAATTCAGTCCCAGACCTTTATAGAAGATACTGTGAATAAAACCAGAGGGTACCTGCAAAAGGAAATTATGTGTTTTCTGGCTGATAGAGTAAGTGGAGTAATTAGGTGTGAAAGTACACTTACCACAAAGCAGCTTGAAAATGTAATTGATGGGTCTCTAATTGTCTCCTAGAAAATAAAGAAGGGACAGAAAATGGAAGGCAAAATAGCTGAAAAATTTGGGGGGGGGTGGGGAGGGGCAGAGATTTTTTTTTTTTTTTTATTAGTGTTAAAAAGGCAGATTGCAGGCTTACTTGTCCACTGTGCTGACACTGTGGGCATGTGTTCTGTGTGATTATTTTTCAGCTGACCCAGATGTCAGATGAAGTTTTAATGTAGGGAAATGATCATCTTTGTGGGAGCTTTTCATTTTACATAGTGTGCTGTGAGATTCCAGATGTAGGTTTCAGCTACATATAAAGTCCATGACATGCAGGGAGTTAGTGGCATTTTGTAACTGAAAGCAGCAAATTAGCCTGCAACTGTTAGAAATGCACTTGGAATTACTGAGTGGTTTTCTGTTTATTTTTCCTCTCATATGTTTTCAGAAATGTGTTTTTTCAGTTCCTTTCAATAGGCTAAAATGAAAGTCAAAACCTAACCAGCCTTGAAACTGCATTTCGTTTTGGCTGTCTGTCAATATCTCAGGTGTTCATAAGAGCTTCATCTTTCTGCAGAGGTGAGGATGCCTTTGTGGATGAATAAATGTGACTTTAAATGTTTAAGCTTCACTCCTTATTCCACTTCAGAAATTATGAGAAATCTATGCTAAAGAGGGTTCTGGCATACTCTGCATTGGTTGAACTTATTTAAAAGACACAGTTCAAGATGTTTCTTACAGATACCGTTTTGGAACGGACAGCAGCTTTGTTCAATAAAATTGATCAAGGTGTTAAGATGCACAAATATGCTCCTCTCTCTGCCATGTCAGTAGATGAATTGCTATTGCAGTGTAACTGTGGATTGTGGGTAAGCAGTTTGCTCTTCTCGCAAAATGGATGTTAGATACACTATTAGTGAGAAAATGGAGAATGCAAATATATGGCCTTTGTAAATTCAGTGAACCTTTTCTTCCAAAGTCAAAGCTTATTTGGGGTTCTTACAGCACCATGTGTCTCATGTACTCCAAAATTAAGACCAGTCTTGCTCAGAGCAGCTGTCACAGCAGTGTGAAAGTTAAGGATCTGGAAGGATCTCTGTCTTACAATACTGAAGTTCTTAATTTCTTCTCTTCGCTCCCATCTCCCATAGCATTTCCTACTTGTTTGTCTGTTGTCCTTCCTGCTGCCTGATGTTACAACCAGTACAGCTACATGATTTCCATGGGACCATGAGATCTGGGTTCACTTCCCATGGACACACTAGTTGGGAAGAAATTTGGCCCAATGTTATTGCTCCTTAGCTATGAAGAGATAGAAACCAACAGTCAAAATGTATATACTTAGACAAGCAGTCTGTTTTAAATATAACTCATTTATCTACAATCCTAGTGAAGAAAGTGAGGGAAGGCTCTAGCTGGCAACCCTGGAACTCTAGACTGTTAATGGGTTCAGGCTTTTGGCATAAACCTTTTTGCCTTAGTTTCTGCTTCTATAAATGTACTTACATATGTGTTTGTGTATGTTTCTCTATATATACTTATATATATGTTGTAGTAGAATTATCTAGCTTTTAAACCAGTGAGCTACTTTTAGACTCTAATTTTGTGACTCCTGAAAATATGGCAAAGGTTTGTGATATAATATTCAAGTATAAAATATAATTTATTTTCTCCCCATTCTGCTTTTGTCATTCTCCTTCTGAGTGAACCACTTGAAATCCAAATAAAGCATGCTAATACTAGAGAAACTTAGTAGAAAAGAAGTCTGTATGTTACTTTGCAGAATAATGCCCAAAGGCCAGTGATGGAAGCTCCACTAACTGGTAAGTACAGAAGTGCTCTAAAAAAAGTCAATAGGAAAAAATCTGCATAGAGCATATGTAGCTCCTTGTACTTGTGTTAAACTATATTTTAGGGAAACTGACTGGGTCTTCCTTACATGATTTCTGCATTAAAGGACCTACCTGTGAATAACAGTTGTGTAAAAGCAGGTGAGACCACACTGAAAAAGCAGAAATAGCATAATTTTTTTTCTGTCCCATTCCAAGCTTATGTTTGTTTTGGATTTCTATTTTTGCACCAGTTACTGATTGTGCTTGGACATATTTTTACACGAGTTATGTAAGAATTTTTGAGAAGCCCTGTAACTTCAACACTGTCCTTCACAATAAACCCCAGCTTGAATGTCACCAGCACTGGCTTTTAGTGAACCATCATCTGCTGATCTTTCAGTGGCCATTGTAAAGTACTTTCAAATTGCACTAATGCATGTTCCTTATGACAGGTAGTGTCTTATCTTAAAATGCTTCTAATAATATACTGTTATTAACATAAGGGTTTCTTTCTGGTTCAGCAGAAATAATAGGGCAAGCAGCCAGGCCATCACTCACTGTCAGTGTTTTAACAGCTCAAAATCTAATTAGTTTATCTCAAAACTGCTCTCTATAATAGGGATTTGCCATTTTAAATTCTGTGTACAGAAATGCACTAACCTTTATGGTTTGACTAATAGTCACAGTTGACATCCAGGGCACTTAGGGTGAAAAACGTGGATATTTTCTGCAAATCAGGAGTCTATTTCAGCAGCATTAAAATTGACTGTGTAATTTTACTGTTATGATTTTACCTACTTGGACCACAATTATTTCAACAGAGAATTGTGGTAGCATTTCTGTCCTTCCTGCTATGTGATTTACCTTAAAATATTTATGTGGGTTTCCTGAAGCATTCTGACAAGTCAGTAAAAATACACAATTGCAGCATCAACTGATGATTTGTACACATACAAACTACTTACGAAGTAAAAAGTTTTTGTAATCGGAGAGAAAGAGGGAACATAAAGTTTCTGGCTTTTTTTTTTTTAAGCTAAATTTTTCTGTCATCTCACTTACAAAGAACATATAACTGTTCTTTTAAAGTGTAAACATTTGTAATTTCCTGCCATTGCCATTAATAATGCTTATAGCATGTGTCTATTTAAAAACAGAATAAAAACTTTTGTTTCGGGACTGTCCTTAACAAAAGTTCCATAGAAAATTAAAGCAAACAGTTGAAGACAGTAACACTGCCAAATCCAATTTGATAATTTAAACAACAAAATCGAAGTATGATAAAGAGTATCCCCTATTTTGAAAAATAAGAAAATCTTTACACAGCCCTGGATTGCCAAGATGAGTGTAGGGAATGGATTTTGATTCTTTCCCTTTATCAGATCCCAGACTCGTTGCTCTTCAAACTGAAAGGTTAGTATGTTTTTCACATTTAAAAATATGAAATGTCCTAGATCTAGAGAGGGCTTTCTGCTCTATTTTTGAGGAGAAATACTAACTAGAATTAATCTTTCCAGGAAGCTTCCAAAATAACAACAGTAATAAATTACTTAGGAATGCCCAGTTTGAAACTACATTACAAGGGACTTGATATTTAGAAAGCACTGACCTCCTGCCTTTTAAGATTCAAAGGCCTTTGAGGTATATAAATATAGGTACTTGATATTCTTTGAAAAGTGTTGGCTAGTGTCTTCACTTTGGTATTGAAAAACATTATGAAAATGATGTGGTGAAGTTTAAAGCCGTGATCACTCTGGTATGTACTTAGTGTATAAAATGATCTATATCTCCACCATCCTTTTGACCAAATGAATACCATATTCCTGTCAGTATGCTATTATTTATTCATATTGAAGTGATATCTATAAGTCCCAGCTATCTAGGAGGAAAAATAATCTTTATTAGTGAATGAATAATTAACTTAGTCAAGTAATGGAAAGGTGGGCTAATGCACACAGAAAAGTAATGTGCACTGAGCATGGTTACATAGGAAGTTTTCCTGAGTTTCTTGGTTTCTTTTATACTTAACTTAGACAGGAGTTACTTCTTTTAACTCTCTTCTGTGAAGCTCACTGATGATATCTGATCTCTACTCAGGAAGCATTCTTTGCTTATGACTTATGCTAGTATTTAAGCTAAAAGATAGGCTTTTGAGGATAGTGACAGTGTCAGTATAATTATGATATTAAACTACTGCTTTCAGTTAATTGGAGTCAGCTCAGTAGTTACTAGCATAGGGTTTTCAGTGTTAAATTTATGAAAAGAGAAAGGATAATGAGCTGCTTTCAGATGTGTTTTTAAAAGGCCAAGACTATTAAGAGAAGAGTAAATCTGAAGGCCAGAAGGGAGCATTATATTAACTCTTAATTTGCTATTAATTGCAGGCTATAAAATTTCATAATCATTTTTCTGTTGAGCCCAAGAGCTTATGTTTCACTAATGCATTTGTTGCATCCAAACTTTACCACCAGCCTTCAAAGGCCAGGTGAACAGACTAACCAGGCAAACTTAGCCCCAATACTGGAAATACATATCCCTTTCAATGGTAATAGGACAATACATACATACGTAGCAATACAGACCAGGATATCAGAGTACCACACATCCAGTTCTGATGAAAAGGGGAGACTAAATGGTGTTTCTGCAGTCTCGTATGGACAGTTTTGAGGCAGCTCTGCTTCTTCTGTCAAAGTGGTCAAGATGTGATTTCTTGTTTTCTTTTCTTTTTCTGGATTTTCAGGATAGTCATAATATCCTGTTGATCATGTATTCATTTTGGGTTCCCAAATTTCTTAAGATAGCTGGAAATTCATCTTACATAGCAATGATAAAAGGACACCTATAATACCTCTCTATTGACTTGTTGTTATCACCTGTCTAATTACAGCAATATTATTGACATGGTTTTAAACTTGATTATTTTCCGGTTACAACAATCTCCTCTTTGATGATGGCCTATTCAGATAACCGTCGTCTTAAAAATCTGGTTGATTGAATATTGTGCCTCTGGCCTGCCTAGACTGTTTATTACCACTGTCCTCTTGATAGGGCACTCAATTTTGAATACTATGGGCTTGCTTCAGAAAATATAGATTTTTTTTTTTCAATGATGGTTTGCAAATAATATATAATGTATATTGCCACAATATACAAATGTTCCCGTAAGCATCAAAACATTTATAGGTGAGGAAGTCAATTTTTTAGTTTGAAACAAGATTGACTTTATTCACTCACACTTTCATATCCACATTCCTACAGGCACCAAGACAGGTGTGTGTTTAAGTGCTCTGTCAAGCTTCCTTGTTCCTTTCAATGACACAGAGGACAAAGGATGCCCACCCTCAAGTTCTCAATATGTCCTTAGGTTGATGATGTGCTGAGTTCGGCTATACATTTCATATCTTTTACGAACTGTGGCTGTGAACTCTAGTCTATAAAATGTTAGGATTTCCATGCTACCCTTTGCATCGTTATTTGGGTGTCTTGAGGTGTCAGTCCCACCTTTATCAAGCCATTAGGCTCAAGTTCCCTGTCTTCCTGAACTATGTGTCTTGAGAAGTGGCATTGAAAGGAACTGGGATCTTGATGACCTGCTGTCAGCATGTGCCTTTCTATTGGCCTTCCCCTGCATCTTCAGGTGCTCCCACTCCAGACATTACCATTTGTTCTTCCTTTGCACCAACCTTATCACTTATATTACAGTTCTCCACAGGTATAGTTTATCAAGGTGGATAGTTCTATATTTAATTGACTTAGTTTTGCTGCTTGTAATGTCCAAATACTCTATATCGTAAAAACCTTTTCCTGTCAGCGCACCACATAGACCAGGTCATTTTACAAACATTCTTGCTGTTTAAAGCTAATGAGGACACGGCCTATTCAAGGAGCAGCAATTCTGCTTGGTTACATACTAAGACTTGAAACTTTTTCCCCTTGTAAGAAAGCTTTCAGTGTATGAAAACCTTTGCAGTTCAGCATTGATCACTTACTCCAAATGGAATTGAGATCTATGCTAGTTAATGGCCTGCTGACAACTCTCAAGCTTCCTGATGAAGAATTTAGGTCTCCCTCTCCATTTTGCTTTTAGGTATGTCTCAGTCCACTGTGTGAATAGGCCTTGCCTGGCATTTGTTCCAGATGAGCTGTTTGGAGACTTAAGTTCAGTGGGACTGGAGTTGATTTGTATCAAGTATAACCTATACTCCAAATGTGAGACACTTCTTAACTCTCCACAGTGGTTTTGAGTGGCTGTGTTCTCCAGTAAGTATTTCATTCTTATAGCTTCATTGGACACTGAGGGGTTGTGGCTACTGTGTAGGTTGACCCCAGAGTTGCTACCCTTGATATACTAAAACAGGGAGTTACTTGTGTTACTACTCTATCTTCAGTCTGTTTGAAAGTGTTTTGCCATGTAACACCATAATTTCTCTTTTATGCCACAAACAATGCAGGCTGTTCCCTATCTGGATCTTGCTTTTTAAATCAGAATTTCCAAGATACCTTCATCAGTTTTTATGGTCCAGTTAGCCTATTCATCTTTATTTTTAACCACCTCTGAATATTATGATCTGGTATGCTGGGTGGGTATCACTTAAAAAGTTATGTGTGTGAGCGTAATTGTAGCATGGTAGGTAGACAAAAAGCAGGTGCGCTTGGGAAAGCCTGCGGCACATTAATGAGACAGTATTCCCTTGGAACATCAAAACAAACTTACAGTGGCATTATTCTGCTAAATTTTCTGAGTGTACTGCTGAACACCATTTTGATCCTCCAGCATTCACAGTGTTTAAGCTGCAACTGAAGCTGTTTGTGGAGTTAAAAGGTTTAGGGCTCATTCTATTGGGTTTGGGACTATTCTGTGTATTTAGGATTCGGTCTACTGCCTGCTGCAGTACTGGCCAAACTAGAGGGCTGTGTGTAGCACAGGGCTGCTGCACAGGGATACACTCCACTTGCTGATCTAAACCAGCACTGATGAACTGCAGTCCCTCTTCAGCTTCTGTTTGATATCTGTACTGGCACTGTGGGACTAGGGCTGGACCAGTAATAAGTACTTTCACTTGCCTATTCCCATGCCTGTTTTTCTTCTGGGCTGGGCGCTCTTACTGCCTAGTATGGGTGAATTGTGGAAATTCAGTTCTTGCTAACCTCATTCATAGACCTCTGTTAGCTAAAGCAGCACCAAAGTATTGTCCCTTAACAACAAGCTGCCTAGTATGGCTGCTTGTGCTTCTTTGGGTCCATCTTCAGTTGAACACACAATGGTCCTTTTCCTTCCTAATTACTTATTTTTCTGCCCTGAGCAGCTGTAACACCAGACCCTTCACATGGTCTGCTTGTGAACTACATCTCCTGTCTATGTAGTCCCTTTGATTCCCTTTGGTACTCAAGCCTGTTAAATACTGTTTACTCTGGCCCTGGAATCAGTTAACATGAAGGGGTGGTTCTGGCTAGGGTTTATTTATAGTTTTCCTGCCCTCCCAAAATAACAATTACTGCTATCCTAATCTGATCACAAAGGGTTTTTTTTCCTGTAACTGCAGGCTTGGGTACTTCATTTCTTTCGTATTTTTAACTGAGCCGCTTTGCTAAATCACTGGTTTCTTATCTCAGCTGTACCTTCTCTCCATCCCAATTTGGTTCCTGGTTTTTGCACCACCCACTCTTTCTGGTATCCTTTAAGGACATGTTTAGTCATTTAATGCAGATTACAAGATATCCACTTCTTTTTATTTTGGTTTCTTCCTCATCCATGAATTTTGCTTGACTCTCTAGGCCTTCATTATAAAAGATTATCTCTTAAATAGGCTCTCTTCATCCTTATTAAAAACGCATGCAAAAGTTTATCTCAGTCTTCCTGAAAAATGTTTCAGTCTTTCAAAAATTATCTACAAGCTCACCCAAACTAGCTGCTGCTACCTGGTGTGTCAATAATCACCTTTAAGAGGTGACTTAATCCTTCATATACTGTTAGTTTGAAGCTATCTTCATTATAATGATGTTCCCTCTTGTTCTTGAGCACATATGCAACTGCAGCTCTCATTAGTTGCTTCTTTGTGAAGAGCAGTAAGAGAATGAGAGATCTGAGGGATGTATAACATTAAGGCAATCTTGATAATATAGCAAAGCCTTTAAAGCACTGCAAGAGTCATTAAGTCCATCTTATTAGCTCATTTTTAGTTATTGGATTAGCTTGCATTTCTGAATTAAGCACAACCCTGTCATCTACTATTCTGGTTGCTGGAGCAATTTGGTTTTGATCTATATTTTACCCTTGGATTGCAAATCATTCATATCTCCCTGTTTAAATGCCTAATATAATTTGGTATGGTTCTAACTTGTCTGGCATCTAATTTCATTTCAGTAATAATTTGCTCATTTTTGCTTTGCTTGTGATCCCTGGCTCTCTGTGTTTAATAATGTGCTCTGTCACAAAGTTTTTGCATTTGGTTTGTTTCTTTTCTAATGAAGTGCAGGGAGAGCATGTACTATATTCTCTAGGACACTCAAAGTCCTGCAAAACGTGAATTACACTAGATGTTTCTGCTCCAGTTTGAATTCTTCCCAACTTTTGTGGCTGTCACTGTACTTGTTTTCCCTGCTAAATTTCTGAAGCTGGTGTTTGCTTATTACCCAGTATGTGATCAGCAGTCTCCTGATTTTTTTTTCACCTCCAGCATTACTTGAATGGCAGCCTGTGCTTCACTTTATTTTTTTCTATTTTATTCTTGTGTTCTTTCTTTAAAAAAGATGGCTACTCCTTTCTCTGCTGAAGCCTACTTTTTCTGGACATCTCAACACAGTTGCTCTTCACAATCTTTGTGCTATTGCATTGCATTCCTTGGCTTTGTATTCCTCTACCTACTGTTGCAACTTCCACAACTCCTGATCTAGGGCTTCAGGTTTTTTGTTTTTAATACAGTTTTCAGACTTTTTAATCTTATTTTTCAGCTCCTATTTTGGCTCCTTTTCTCATACACCACAGTGTCCAAAGATCTCTCCAAAACATCTAATGCTCTTCAGATGCTCCTAACTTAACTCCCCATTTCATGTTTACTTTAATGCTCTAAAAAATTATTCTGCATTTCTTAACTGCTATTAAAAAATATCCTCTGTCCATGGATTGGGACCCCACTGAGAGCCCCGTGCTTCTGCCCGAGAATTTATTTTGCCCTGTTCTTGAAATGACAAGACAAAGAATGGAGATCCTTTCAATCCGTCTTTCCTGGGTATTTCCTGAGTATTACTGGTCATGTCACCACCACTTAGGTAATTCCATAGCTCTCAATCATGTAGATTACTTGGACATTTGAAACTACCTTACAGTGAAACAGTGAAAGCAAAAAAACTTCCCTTCCATTAATCACTTAAGCTGTTGTCAGTGCTGGAGACTGACAATGAGATGGTGTTTTTCTCCTCCCCACAGACTTTCAGCAGTCCTTAATTGCTTAGACTGCCCACATTCTCCATCAGTTGTTTCATCCCAGCTTTACAACTAGTCTTCAGAAGTACATAACAAGACTAACCAAATGTAAACAGCAAACTTAAATGTATTTCAAGTATTTGATCTTTCCTTTTTCTGATAATAGGACAATACTTCATAGAATCATAGAATACCAGGTTGGAAGGGACCTCAAGAATCTTCTGGTCCAACCGTTCTTGGCAAAAGCACGGTCTAGACAAGATGGCCCAGCACCCTGTCCAGCTGAATCTTAAAAGTGTCCAATGTTGGGGAATCCATCACTTCCCTGGGGGGATTATTCCAATGGCTGATTGTTATCACTGTGAAAAATTTTCCTCTTGTGTCCAGTCGGAATGTCCCCAGGAGTAACTTGTACCCGTTACCCCTTGTCTTTTCATGTGACTCCTTTTGTAAAAAGGCAGTTTCCATCTCCTTTGTAGCCACCCTTTAAATACTGGAACATGGTGATAAAGTCTCCCCTAAGCCTTCTTTCCTCAAGGCTGAGCAAACCCAGTTCATATACTTCCATGTATACTGATACAGACCAGGAACAATTCTGTGGACTGAGTTCTGAAGAAGAGCAATGAAGTGGTGTTTCTTGCAGTCTCTTATGGGCAGTCTAAATGTGCCACCGGACTGGTTGATTTGTTTTGTTTTGTTTTTCTGTTCTTACAGAGGTGCCTATTCTCATGAGCTTGTTTATCTGTAGACCACCCATCACAGTGCAGGAACTTAGTGTAGCAAAACTCAATGAGAGACCGCATTGGAAGAGGAAGGTGACATTTATTTCACAAAATTAACTTAATTGGTTGAATAATTAACTTAATTGGTTAAATAATTAATGCATTTGCACTCACTTTTTAATAATTATAACTCACTTATGCTCTCATACCCACGTGATGGGTATACCCAGATGAGTGTGGTAAATGTTCTGGCCAGGACTGCTCATGTGAAGCATAGAAGACAACTGACTCCAGCTATTAACTGCGTCCTAATAATGTCTGTTGGGTTCTTTATGATTGGTGTCAGCAAATGGGTTTTTAGTCAGGTCATTTATTTGTTTATTTATGAGGTGATATTCCTTTGTTCTTTGGGGTTCTCGGATTTCTCAGGTTCCCTTGGAAATGCATGCTACACAGCAATATTAAAACAATATGTATGTATGTATGTGTATATATAGACAGATTCTTCCTAATAACTTATTAACTTCTATTCAAATACTGCTATGACACTGGTATTTTTGTCCTTTTCAGGTTATAATACAGTGACTCTACAATTTAATGTTGAAGAAGCTGCTGCTTTTGCTTGTTATTTGTTCCACTGCTGTCACTTTTTAAAGCATTCATCCTATTTCTCATTTGCACTTGTCTAACTTAATATCTTGCCCTTTTGATTAAATAGTTCCTGTTTCGTGGTATTTTCTACCCTTGAAATAGCTTTGCTTCTTTAGGTAAATGACATCTTTTTGATAGATGAAGTAGATGAGTCACCTTGAAGTTGAAATTAATTGGACTAGTGTATAAGTAATCGCTTCTACCAAAGCAGAAATTAAAAGGCAGAAATGTGTTCACCTTTGGTTCTTTGTTTCTTCTTTCATCCCCTCTTTAACATGGCGGTAGTCACAATGCCGTTGAAAAGAGGCCACAGGAAGAAAGTCTGGGTTTCTTCCAGAGGTGTGATAGACAAAGAAGGTGGCCAGTCACAGGACCTGAGTGACCTCCTCAGTCCCTTGGAAGAGGCTTGGCCAGGTGCCTGCTGAAACAGGTAGCTGATAGGAAATGTTTTCAGCAACACAAGTTACAAGTAAGAATAATTCAGTTTTTAATAATTGTTACAACAATTTGGTTTAATCTCCTTGATAGTGCAGGACATATAAAACCTTGCTCTCTGTTGAGCACATAATCTTAGTCTGAATAGTACCAAATTTTATGATGGTATCACAAGATGAAGTCTGGCCACTTTTTTCTGTGCTTAGCCCATCAGGGCTTTCAACAAATGCCATTACTCTTTTTCTACAGAAAGTATGTCTTCTTATTCCAACCTTGCCAAAACCCCAGACCTTCCTCTGTGACATTTCACTGAAGTTAAAAACCCTGTTTTTGTTTCCAAATATACGTATTCTTTGTCACCAAGGGCTGCTGTGTGCTGTCATTCTAATATTATTTGTATTCTGCATGGTATTGCCAGGGTCAGCAATGAAACACGATTATCTTGGGATCTAATGAAATAGTTTCCTGCCTCCTGTAATTCTCGCAGTGGCTCAGACATTTAACCTTTTGACCCACTGGGACTAGCATCCTAATAAATATACTGCTATGACAGCAGAGCTGTCTCAATTGTTTGCTGTATTTCCAAGAAGTCAAATATTTTAAACACTTTTAACATTTTGCACTTTTACTTCTCCCACGTGATGGATTTTTTTTGAACACAGCTTAGTAATATGTTCAATTTGAGTCTTGCATAGTAGCTACATGAATTTTATAATAATAAATTACAGCATGCCAGGTAATATGTGGAAGAACTTTTAAAGGCAATAATTCAAATATTTTTCCAATACTACATAATTATTTCTTTTTTTTCCATTTTTCTTTACCCTTATCATGTCTCTATCATTGGCACATGTATTTAATCAGGACAGCGTAAGTAGTGGACTTCACCCTAACCATGGCTATGACCAGATACTTGATTCCTCTCATTTTTATTACCATTTCTCTGATCTCCCTGGGCACAGTTTCAGCATGTGCCTGTGTTTCTCAGCTGTGAGATGGCATGCGACATGTGGCTGGCCCAGCTAAGCTGCAACACTGCTCCTGCTAAACGGACGTTCGTAAAATTGCTTGGAGCATCTTAGCAAAAATGGTTTGACTAGCCCTGAAAAAAACCTTATGATTTGATATTTTCAAAGCAGCCTAAGGGTTTTGGACAGTCTTTTAAATCAAAAATCCATCTTCATTTCCTGGAGTGTTCTGAAATCATCAGCACTAGTGTGTGGTCAGGTGCATGTGCATGGAAATACACAACACAGTGTCTTGGTGATATTTATGTAATAAACACCAGAGCCATGGTGAGTAAAGTTGATCTTTTTTTCTTTGAACTCTGTCCTAATCAATTTCTCTCAAGAGGATAGCATTATAAATCTCTGGATTCCAGACTTTTCTAGTTTGCATTGGGGCAGAGATGTACAGTAGCATAATATTAAGAATTTACTAAAAATATTTCATTCCATTCTCCTTGCCCTGATTTTTTTTCTTCCAAGCCATATTTTATGAAATCTTGTCACAGCTCCGGGTGATATGTTAGCAGTTTATGGAGATTTGCAATTCATCCTGTAAAGGGAAACCAATGCTTTAGAAACTCTTGGAAGTGGCTTGGATTTACTGACTCAGAGTGTCTTTTGTGCAAAAGGGGCAACTCCTGCCATGTGGGGCCAGGTCCAAAACCAGTATTGTGGGGCAACATGGCACAGAGGCAGCTGACTAACCTTCTACAGAGGCAGCCTGGGTTGGCTTGGCTGGTGTTGGACTGATGTGAAGGAAATCCTGCTGTCTTTTGCAGAGCCTTTTGTCTGTGCTCTGCCATCTGAGGGCATTCGTCAGCTTGAGTGCAACATCACACTTCATGGACCTTCAAAGTCCAGCCTTTTTGTTTCTCTCGCAAGTCTGTGGAAAACCTGAAGTGCTGAGAAACATGGTGCAGAACAGGCTGGCTGGAGCTGTAGTGGTCAACTCAGGTCTGGCAGAGCTGGTTCGTTCTTGTTCACTGCTGCCCACATCCCATCCTGGCTGATAGTGCTGACTCTTGTGAGAGTGTCTTCTCTGCCCTCCTAGGGATCCTGGTTAATAGGGCACTGCACAGCTGTGTAGAGTGTGGCAGTGGTGGTGTACACACACCTGTATTTACAGGATTTTCAAAAGTGTGTTGAGATGTGCACATCCTTCAAGTTTCCTAGGGTCATTTAGGTGGGGTGGCTTTTGTTTGTTCTGCAATGTCGCCCTTTGGGTACACAGAGATTTGAGAGCAGTGAAGTTTGACTTAAAAGTCATCTGCATAGATTTTATATAGTCACCACTGTCTTTAAAAGGCTGGTTTATAGATTCCCAACAGTAAAGGTAGTTATAACTATATTTTGACACAAAGGAGTATCTGACTCACAAAAGAAATGTGTTGTTTGATGACACAATGTCTTTTTCACTTTGTGTATCTTTTTCTATTGATGTGTGTTTCCTACAAGTGCACTTGCGGATGTACTGCAGTTCAGAGGTTCAAGTTCAGGGTTTTCTGTGGATATGCAGGCTTAAAAAAAGAAAGAAAAGAAACCATCAACCGCCTCAACAGTTGCCTCAAAGTGGGAGTCAATAGGGAGTGCTCTGTCCCCTTCTAATGTTAAAATACTTCAATTAACTGACATATCATCCCAATGTGGATTTGTCTGACACTCTCCAAAGGCTCTTTGTCTGTAAAGCAATGAATGGAAAACGAGCATCCCTATAGGCAGCTTCATCATCTGTCAGATGTCGTGTTGTGATAGTATTTTTTCATCTAATGAATCATCAAATATGATTCAGAGTAAATTGCAAATGTAGATTAGAAATGCTCTTCAGGTAAAGGAAATGTTGAATAACAGATTACAAGAAGGTAACAACAAATGGAAACTGCTTCTGCTAACTTGTTTTGCACTGAGGGGTCCTGTTACTTTTGGGATCTCAGTAAGAAAAGCACAAAACCCGCATAAAGCTGGTTAAGTTATTCAATAGAAGATAGAAACTGTAAAGAGAGTGATAGCAATCTTGCATCCCTCCTGATGCTGGGACCCTGCCTGCTGTGGCATTGGATGAGCCCTGGGTGGCTCACAGCACGCTGGGTTGTTCCCATCCATGGTGAGCATCACCAGCCTTTCTGTTCATGTGGTACTCTTACAGGGTCTTGATCATAATACACGTTCATCAATCACTGATAGCAGTCATGCTTGGAGGCTGGAATTAGCTTTGAAAAGTCCCTTGGATAACATGCCCTACAACCTTATATAAATAAAATTACAGTTCTATATAATAAATAAAATTATATATACAGGTGCACATAATATTTCAAGAACAAGACAATGCTCTATACATATACTTGCAATGGAGTATACATTGTATATATACATATTGATTATCTATGCATTGATTATGTGTACACAGATTAATTTTTCTGTGGTGTAGAGTAGTCACACATTATCTGTGATATGGAGGCATACACTGGAGAAGTAGTCATGGCTACTCTCCTATGGCTGGTTGGTATCACAGGCTACCCAGAGCACACCTGCATATGTGAGAGGGAAGCAAGGGTGTGGGGCACTGACTCCTTGTACCACAGTCTTCCAGCTGCATCACTACAACATTGAAGGATGAATAAAAACTTGTGAATCATGATGTATGCTTCTTGGCAAAATATCAGCTGTGTTAGACTCATTTGCCTAGTGAAACCAGTGTAGCTCAGGTAATACGAAGAGGTCTTGTAATGAATTGTTAATGTTGGAGAGGTATACTTTTCTATTTTAAAAAGCCATCTCCAAAGTGGGCAAACTGTTAGTGGTTATGGAGCGGGTAGGTGATACTTGTTTTACAGAACCTCTAAGATGCCTGACTTCTACCTACCCACACTCATTCTGTTATAGATTTCATTCACTCACACTTTCATATGCACATGCTTTCAAGAACGAAGACGTGTATGTGTGCATAAGTAGTCACATCAGGATCATTTGTGTGACACAGGACAGGGGACACTGGGTACTCATCATGTGTCTTGAGTTCTTATTGACTGGTAATGACAAACTGGTTTTTGATTGTATGCATTAGGAGTGGATGGTGGGTTTGATATTGAGCCTCACTTTTGTTTCATTCCTCCACAAAAATCCTGAATTTCACAGTTCTCTTTTTCCTTATCTGGATATTTTATGGCTCTAGTCCTGTTCTTCATTATCTTGACACACTACCTTTAGGTCAGTTTGTTTTTCCTTTTCCTTTATATGAAATCACATGTATAGCAATCTGTAGCTAACTTTCCTTTTAATCCCTGTTCTGCTGTTAATTATGGTGAGCACACGTGCAAACATACAGATATATTTTCTTTTGTACTTCATTCGTACCAATCTTAATACTTCTGTTTTAAATCTCTTCAGAAGAGTAGGAAATCATTCACCTTAATAATTTGTGGAAGGTGTTGCATTCATTTGCATTCTGATGTTGCAACTGTACAAACGGCCGTCTGACTCATACGGGAATACATTCCTTTACAGTTTGCTAAGTATCAAGTTCAGAGACGTGTGAAAGCTTCCTTTCAGGAAAAGAAAAGGAAAGCTCCAGCATCCGGTGCTGCGACAGATTTAGCTTGCTAGCTAAGCACTCCCTCGCTGGCTGCTGACTGGGGTGTTCTCCTGTCTGTGTCGCTGATCCTCTGCTCTGAGGGAGGACGGGCATCGCTCTCACGGACGGGCATCAAGGGAGGAAAGAACAGTTATCATTCCACGAAAACTGCTGTTGTGAGAAGGAAGTCTCTAAAGGGAAGATTCTGATGATGCTGGTGAAGTAGTTTGAAAGCCTTTGTGAAAATAGGACTGCCTCTGAAAGAGCTGAGATTGACAGGCTTCGCTGATTTTCAAGTGTTAGTTGTTTAAACTGTTTGCAATTTGCTTGCAATTTCCACATGAGCAAATATAGTGAATCGGGAGCCAGAATACAGTATATCATCCAGAAATAAATACCCAGGGGTAGAAATCTGGGCTTCACTGAAGTCAGTGAAAGCTCTGGTTACTTTCTCAGTAGAACTAGATAAGTAATGGATGCCTAATTTGCATATGCTTATGCAATTATTTTACAGTCTGGAAGATAGGTCACCCTGAAACAAAGCTGCTGACAAAGCAAACGCATATTATCCTCTTAAATTTGTTATCGTTTGCAAATTGCTTACTGGGAGACAACTTCTTTAATAAATGGGAGTTTTCATCATCAGGCAGCATTATATATTTAACACTGGTTCAGAGAGCAACACTGATAACTGCGATTTTGGCTGAGGCCAAGACAGGCTCATCCTATAAATGTGTCTGCAACTCTGGATGTTGCCTGCTGATTTCTGATCTTACTGGTTCGTGTGTGGTTTTCAAATCCCATCCTCACGTTAGTCACCCTCCTCTGTGTTCATCCAGTAAAAGGAAGACAGCTGAGTCCTTAGGCGAAAGTGCTGGGAGAGCTATGCCTGGACAAATGGCTTAGATTGCAGGTTTATTGCTTATAAAGCTAAATCTTGGTTGGACTGTTGCCTTTTGCTTATGCTGGTGTGACACATGGGAGCCTGAGCGGTCTGGAACCCTGCTGCACTAAGACAAGTAGGTATACAAATGCACAGCATGGGGCATGGTCTGCCTTCTTCAATTTATTGTCAGGTTGGCTTTAGACAGACACGGTTGGTGTGAATGCAGGAGTCCTTGGAGGAGTGCCAGGCCATCTACCTTCTCACGCAGCCTCATATGTCAGACAAGTCCCTCTCCTCATTAGTAGATCTCCTGGTCATCAGCATACACCAAACTCCTTTCTTCAGTCTTTACCTTGGTTGAATAAATAAGCAGGGTTTTTTGTTGGGTATTTTTGGTTTGTTTGGTTTTTTTCTTCTTACCCTATACAAAATTAATTAAAGCTCCCTAAGGATTACAGTGGAGACAATTTATGACAATCCCATTCTTTGAGTTTCACTTTTTTTTTTTTTTTTATTAAGCAGACAAGCTGTTGTTGCTGTAACATGATTATCAGTACTACCATATGCCTTAAAAATCTCACTTGCTCTGGAGGCATGAGATTATCCAGCACTTGCAGTAAGCACCCAGCTGCAACAGCATTGTGTGAAACAGGTGTGTGTGCTGCACTGATCAATGCTAATGGAAGCATAAATTTCACCACGGTAAATCTGTGGCTGGCAGCACTCTAAACCTTTGAAAATAAATGAGAGCTCTGTAATTTTGGCCTCTTGTTCTGAAGGGCATGCTTTTATTTAGAGATTTTTCCAACTTAAATTTTTAAGAGGTTTTAGAATGCCTGAAGCAGTAGAAATCTCTGAATCATCTTTCTCCTTTTAAACCTTTAGTTAAAAATTGTTTTTCTAAAAGCTAATGTGGGCCCCCCTGCCCTGGAACTTACATACTCCAGCTCTAGGAACTGGAATGTGGAGCTCTTTCCTTGCACTCCATTATCCAAGCTATTTGTGCTAAGCCCAACTGGTTGCCACATGCTGACATTAAGTATGACATGTGTGGTCACAAGGAGAGAATCTATTCTTATTAATCACCTATGGAGTACTCAGAACTGCTGTGCTGATAATTCACAGAAAGAACTGTGGAGAACAGGAATATAAGTTAAATACAGTTAAAATCACAAGGGTCTTGCTTTTGTCTTCATTTTTAGACTGGTATTGAAGATACCTAAGAAAATGGCCAACCATGAGTCATAGCTTTCAACTGTATGGTCCATGAGAAGCGTAGTGCGTACCAGTCCTTCCAGCATATGAAGTTGATCCCTTATTCATAACATAATTTAGTTTGGAAGAGGTTCCTTAGGATGATCTTGTCCATCCCCTGCTTGAAGCTCAAAATTAGGTTTTGCTCAGGGTCTTGTCCCAGACAAGTTTTGAAGGTCTCCAAGGATGGAGATTACCCAGCCACTCTGGGCACTTATTTTCGTGCTGTGCCACTCTCAGGATGAAATTCCCTTTGTCTTGTGAGAATTTCCTTGGTTTCAGGTTGTGACCATTGTCTTCTGACCTTTCCCTGTGCACTTCTGAAGAAGGGTCTGACTCTGTCTTTTTCTATCCCCTTTCAGACAACAGAACTATGCAGGTAGGTCTCCCTTTTCTTAACCTTTTCTACTTGTGCTGAACAAAACCTCTTCCTTCAGCCTTTCCTTGTATGCCTTGTGCTCCAGATCCGCAAACATCTTAATCTTTGACCTACCTTAATCCAGGCAGTAACACATGTACTTCAGCATTAAAAGTTTCAGACTCCAAGCATCAGTGATGTCCTGCTTTTGGCTGGGGTAGAGTTAATTTTCTTCCTAGTAGCTGGTATAGTGCTGTGTTTTGGATTTAGGATGAGAATAATGTTGATAACACACTAATGTTTTAGCTGTTGCTGAGCAGTGCTTACACTAAGTCAAGGACTTTTCAGCTTCTTATGCTGCTCTGCCAGCAAGGAGGCTGGGGGTGCACAAGAAGCTAGGAGGGGACACAGACGACCTGAACAGGTCAAAGGGATATTCCATACCATATGACATCATGTTCAACATATAAACTAGAGAGGAAAGCTGGCTGGGGGCCACTGCTTGGGAACAGGCTGGGCAGTGGTCACTTGGTGGTGAGCAATTGTTTTTTATTTGAATCTCTTGTTTTTCTTGGGTTTTATTTCACTCTCTTTTTGCTATTTTCCTCTTCATTACAGTTTTTAAAAATTATTTTTATTTTATTTCAACTATTAAACTGTTCTTATCTCAACCAATGAGTTTTCTTACTTTCACCCTTACGATTCTCTCCACCATCCCACTGTGGGGGGGAGTGAGCAAGTGGTTGTGTGGGTCTTAGTTGACGACTGGGGTTAAACTAGGACAAGTAAACATTGGGATTAATCTAAAAGTTAGTTCTCTCTTAAGCAGAGGTCAGTTGTAGACATACAGAGTTTTCTTCTCTAGAAAACCTTTCAGGCACCCCAGCAATGAAACTTACATTGCCTTCCTGACTACTGCTCTTTCTGGGCTGCTTGTTTCACAGAGTTATAGACAATGAGTCTTAAACAGGGCCCACTGCTGTGCCTTTAGAGTTAGGTCTGCTCTTTTTACTCCCATGTGTTGCTTTGCATTTAATAACATGCTTTTAATTTACTATTTGATCACCCAGGGCTGCAAAAGCCTTCTGCGAGTCTTTACAGTCAGCTTTGGCTCCTACTTCCCCAAATAGCGTGCTACTGGATGACTCCGTAGTGTGATCCGTTGTGCATGCTGGGAACGGATCTCCTGAGAAGCCCATCTGAATGCAGTTAGCTGGGCAGATCTGTGCTTGGGTCATCTTACAAGCAGGATAATAAAGCACCAGTCATGGCCAGTTTGGTATTTTCCAAATGGAGCTGTTATGCTCAGCCTGCTGGGGAGAAGGGAAAGGCATCAAAAGAGATGCTTCTTTCTGAGACAAGTAACTGCCCTGTCTGCTCCCATTTCATTTACAAAAGCTATAGAAACCAGTCTCTTGAGAGGCTCATGAAAAAGTTCAGAGGATTGCAAATTGTTAGAAAAAATAGCATTTATGAGTATTGGGATGTTAGTGTTTACCTCTGCACGTGCTGATTATAGTCAGTTCTCTTCTTCCGCTGCATTAGGGGACCCCATCTAGCTGGTGACTCATTGAGATAGACAAGTGATAAGGACATATTTTGAAAAAGTTTGAGAAACATGAAGAAGGGTAGAGCAAGTGTTTATGCTTGTCTCTGTCAGTTCAAGGATAAGATTCTGCTGCTTTGATTATCTGAGACTTTCCTATGGGTCCAAAAAATATCTTAAAGGAGATAAGTTTTTTCTTCTCCATGAAAATGTGGAGAGCTGAAATATCCATTTTAGCTTCTAATTTCTTTTGTTTGTATGACAAAGAGAAGTATTATGAGCATAATGACTTCTGCCTGGAGGGTGACATTTTACAGTGCTTTGAAGACAAGATTGTACCTGTATTACTTGTTTTCTTATTCAAGAAGAGGAGTTTCCCGTTCTTAGAGAAGAAAATACTTCATTCTGCTGCTTGGTAAAAATACTACCACTTACTATACACTCAGAATGTGTAGTTTTAGATCCCTGCTTTTTTTTAATTGAAAGAAAATAGTACAAAATTTTAAAAGAGGAGTATCTACTGAAAATAGATGTTCTATTGCTTCCAGGATATATGTAAACACAGTTAAGTGTTTTGCAGTAGAAGAATACCATTTCCTTCTGAATTAGAGATGAAACCTCAGAATCCTTCCTCAAGTGAGGCCTAGATAGTTTAAAGCTTTGTGGTCATTCAGTAAGCTGGTAACCTGCAGATGTGTAAGTAGTTCTGTTCTTCAGGGGTTGTGTGGGAAAATAACAATTAGTTATTTTTTAAAATTGCATGAACGTCACCAAAACAGCATAAAAGAACTTATTGACACCAATGTGATGTAGATAAGCAGACACTCCTTTATTAATGGCCGGGTGTGTAGGGGAGTCGTCTCACCAACAGTGCACACCTAACTCATGTAGCATGCTGACCACATAGGGCACAGCAATACACAACAAACAAGTTCTCACAGATAAACATGACAGCTCCCGCAACTCACCCTCCCACTCCTACCTCCTTCTGGCCATGTGTGCCCGAGTCCTGAATTGAGTCAGGGGGGCCGCCCCCGCCACCACCATGGACCACTGACCTGAAAGAAAGACCCTCCAATGTCCCTGCAAGGACCCCAGCTCACACTGCACTTCCAACATGCCTTGAGGCCCTTTCACAATGCATCCTCCACAACACCTGGTCTACAGGCCAACAAATCATCCCAATGGAACAGTCTGACAATGGTACCTCGTCATGCATCTTATTCTTTGAATAGAAATCTAGTTAATAATTATTAGTAGCCTATGTGGCGTTAGCCTGGGACTTTACAAAGGACTTTGTAGCAGCATAACTGGTTGTATGGTTACTCTAAACTAAATACAATATTTTCATGACTGCTTAAAACATTACACTACTATCTTTTTATAAAACCAATACTCCTGTAAAATTCCATTTAATTGATTAGGCCTAATCATTCCTTATGAAAATCACAAAAAAATCATTAAAATCAGCTCAAATTAATAACAAATCAGTAACATGAATGTACTTGAAATTTAGCACAAAGGTAATATTATGACAATAAAATTACAGTTTTCCACTCATCATTTTTTGTATCTATGTTGAGGCATACTCCTTGTATCTGCAGCAGACATGGATACAGGATTTCTCCATTGCTTTTCTTACTCTAATGTGCAAAGAGCTTATCTTCTGAGGAACAGCTTTCTCCTTCCTTGCTCCATCCAACTTCACTGGTTGGTGTGTACCTGTGTCTAGGATGTGGTTGTGTCCCTACTCCTTGTTTCCTCCCTTCTTTTCCAGAAGAGGTGTTCTGGGCATGCAGCCTCTATTTCCTTATATGCTGCGCTGGGATAGTACTGATTTGTTGTGATGAGTCTTTCGTCTCCCCCTTGTGCCTTTGCAGCTGGAAATAATCATTCCCTATACAGTACTATCATTGCAACTTCTCTCCGGCAGAAAACTACTGCAAAAGTAGTAGCAGCAATGTAGAGTGTAGTTGGTATTCTTGCATGGGTTGTTTTTATTATTCACTAACAACATGACTTTGCTTAGACCACTCCTAAAATGTGCTAGAAATGTGCTCTCACTGTGGAATGTGAGTTTACATATGGGGAGCTAATGTGAAATAACTAAGAGTTGTCGGCCTGCTGGGACATTCTAAAGAGTTGAATTTTGGCACACATTCTTTGCAGCTTTATTCAAGCAAGGGCAGGAGAAGGAATTGCAATTATCTCAGCCATTTCACAGTTAGAAAAACAGAAAAAAGAAAAGCAGTCAGAAAAGAAAAAAAACATTAACCATGGGATTTTGCTGTTTACTGCAAAGGTAATAGAGCCTACATGGAAGGCATATTCCATCTCAGATTTCAGACACAATTTTTTGAAAGAAAGAATATCTTTGACAGTTTTCTGTGTTTGTTCTGGTAATGCTTTTATTGGTTTTAATTGGAATTTTGTAATAGCTGGAAGTTGGCATGATAATAGTGAGAACTCATATAAGCACCAATACAGACATTAGTGCAAATTTTTAAGCCACTTAATGTTTCATTAATAATGTGTGAATTATTTTGTTTACAGAAATAATTTAATCATTGGCCATATTAATTTTGAACAGAGCTGCTTTAAAATTACCAGCACAAACCTAATTAGCTGTGTTGTAGGTAAGTGGTGCTCTTTGTTACAAGCTTCCTCTTTCTTGTGTTTTCCATGCCTGGAGGGAATGCTCAGGACAGAGAATTTAAATCCTCATCTAGAGTGCTGTTAAAGGCAATTAAATGGAAATTCTTATTCACTCCCCTCTTTAGTGGCTTGCTGATAAAAAATGGAGGTTAGTATTGAATGTTCATTTTCATGGTAGAGCTTTCTTCTTCTTGTCTATAAATATTTCCTAACCGTCACATTTAGGAATATTTTTGTTCCTTTTTTATAAAAAAGCAGCATGGTTGTCTAAGGCCTCACACCGTAGCATATTGATTGAAATCAGCACAATATGTACTGGGACTGCAGAAGCACTGCTGTGTCTGTAGCTGAATTGAATGTAAATGCTCATTTCCCCCAGTACTTCCTGAAGGCTTTGTTGATTAGCATCTGATAGATGGATTTCAACAGGCCTGTAGACACTGTAGGGATATACTGAGAACAGACAGAAGACATCCACATTATGCACACTTTTATCCAAGCTTCCTTGGGGAAAAGACGACGAATTGTTGACATTTGTCCTACTGCTCTGCATCTGTAAACAGTCTCAATATTACTTATGTTTACCATGCTTCAGTATTTCTGGCATAGATAAAAACCTCCAGCACATTGGTTTGCAAGTCTTTTTTTGTAAGTTAAATCTCTCATGCAGACATTAACTTACATGACTTTGCCACTGCACCAGCATTTGCATTATTATTGAATTGAATTAAGTAAGCTAGTATTTGGAAATAAAGTTAAATGCTTTTTGCCTTTAGGAGGTAATAAAATAACTTCTTCAAGTAACATTTATGGATTTATCATAGTTACCTATACTGTGCTCAAAAGTATAGTATATTGCATTCCAGATTGTGAATGGGTGTCTCATAACAGTGCTTTCCACTGCACAGCAGACACTGTCCTCTGTTGAGGAACAATTTCCTTAAGGTCGTATCAAGTGTCTGTAGCAAAGCATGAATTGAAAACAACTGTCCTTTAAAGTTTAACTTCCACCTTTTTCTGAAGGCAGACCGATCTCATGAGAACAAAAAAGGAAACCCCAGTTTGTCAGCTTGCTTCAGACTGAGTACAAAACATTTAGTGTTTTTTCTCCAAGACAGGGCATATAAAGTAAAAGGCATGAAAAAACCCCAAACAAACACACAAAAATCCTATTCATATTGTGTGGCATAGAGCATAAAACTGATCATCTTGCATCTGGAAATTATGAAATGACCAATGCTTAGACAGTTGCTTGGGTACAACTGAATTTTGATCAGTTATCTCATATTCCTTTTGACCTGGGGGACTAGTTACATCTAGGAACCTTGCTTGCTGTTCTGAGCTGAAAGAGGAATTGTCACTGAAATTGAGAATAAAGAAAGTCCTTAACACTAATGCAGTATTAAGAAGCAGGCATTCTTTATTAATGGCTGGGTGCGTAGGGGAGTTGTCTCACCAGCAATGCATACACAACTCGTGTAAAACAGAGATTATATAGGATACAGTAATACATAACAAACAAGTTCTCATACATAAGCATGATAATTCCTGTAACTCATTTTCTTATTCCTACCTCTTTCCGGTCATGTGCTCTTGAATCCTGAAATGAGTCAGGGAGCTGCTTGTGTGACCACCATGGACCACCGACTCAAAAGAAAGAGC